>NC_134455.1:77142330-77475188 GCF_047948215.1 Lycorma delicatula
TAAAAAATGCTAGAATTTCAAAAATTTTTAATATTTTTTCAAAAATTAATTCAAATTCCAAAAGATTATAAATTTAACTAATAAGATATTTTCTTTTTAAAATTAAACATACACGAAAAGTAAAAATTAAGGAAGAGATCAGGAAAATATTTGCACTAAGAAAAATCCGATTTTAAAATCCTCAACATTAATTTTTTTTTTCAATTGATATAAAACATTCATAGATCTGAGAAAAAAAAGCATTCTGTCTCTAATAACTGGATTATAAAATTTTCCATTAGAATTAAAATGAGTAAGAACACTTAAAAAATTAAAAGTTTTTTAAGAAATTAAAATTTTTTCAATTTGTAGGACATGATAAGAATTAAAATTCCTGTTTTTGTATTGTTTAAAATCAAATTAAATCAAACTTATTAATTTAATTTTAAAATACTGTCGTTTTTTCTTTAGCACCATTGAAAGTTTCATCATTGTATAACTGTTTTGAATTTCTTTTTCATACATATTTCTTTACTGATTTACTGAGTTAAAACAGTGTATATAACTCATTGTTTTACGACAGCATTCATTAATTGCTGCTTTATATTACAAGTCATCAATTTTTTTTTGTAGCATTGACAAATTTGAAGAACAAAAGTAATTAGTTATTTTTCAAGAATGATGAGATTTATTATAGGGCCAGTCTCTTTATTGAATAAAGTAAGATTTTCCATTTTTATTGGAAATTAAAATACATCCACTACAATTTCGATTATTATGGCATCATTATATGCATTAGTATATTTTTCTATTTTTTCCTCAACAAGAAAATGAGAAACCAATTCACTATCGTTTCCTGAAATAGTATGTAGTGTTTATTGTAATTGAAAATGCTTTTTCGCTTACAACTATTACAATTATGTTATTTCACATACACAAATCATTAATATTACTATCTTAAAGTTTATTTTTAATATTTTTGTTTTTTTTATTTTTCTTATTTTCTTTCTTATTTTTGTTAAATAAAGAGAAATATTTTTATAATGAATATATATTTCATTTCCTTTGCATATATACTAACTATATGTACATATTTTACTTTTATTGCTTTTATTAATAAGTAAATAAATATTAATGTTTATTGATAAAAGTTATTCACATATCAAAAATACATTTAATAATAATATTTTTAATCTAATGGTGTGGCTTAAGACCAATATTCATAGATTTCAAATTAAAAAAAATATATAAATAAATATTAGTTTCCACGATATTATTTTAAATATTGAATTCAGACTTTTTTTTAAATAATAACTCATTACTTATCTAAAGAAATATTATCTCGTAGAAATTACACGAGTCTCTTTAATCTACGACTTGTCAAATATGAAATTTTTGACCGAATATAGAGCTGAAAATCGTGTAAGATAAATTGATATTAAAGGTTTCGCCTATTTGATATTTCATTTAAGAAAATATTATAATAGTTATTTCTTATAAAATCATTTGAAATTGATTTGTAAATGCGCTCTATCTTTACTTCCCTGAGCAATCTCTTCTTTTATCAAATTTACTCGATATTTGCAGTCATCATCTTGCCTAATCTGTCCATTATGGAATTTAAATTTAACGTGTGCATTTTTTTCTTTACAAAATATTCAATTACACAAGTTATTTACAAGTAAATATTTATAAATCTAATAATAATTTTTGTAATTAAGATTTTTTTACCATACGTGATTTTTTTAGTATTGGAATCGAATAAGTATTTTATACATATTGAATACTGAATATTTGAGATTGCAATGCCTTAAACTGCAGATGAATATGTTAAATGTATATATTTTTAATTTTATCTTCATCTTTTTCTTCTTCTTCTCTGTATTGTTAGTCCCATTTATATGGGTAGCTGCCGTTACAAATTTCTACCCCCGCCCACCATTCTTTTCATAGAAACATTCTCCGTAGTTACTTTAACTTCCATGCCATTACCAATTCATCTTCTTTTAGATATTCCTCAAGTCCTTTCGCTTAGTACATCCATTCCAATTAATTTTTCATTGATAAAGTATTAACCTCAGCTTTAGATACGAGGTTTAAAATATTAAAAAAGAGGTTTTTTAATTATTTTTTTCAATGGGACAATTATTTTAATTCAAGAATTATACATTAATATTCGTTCTTACAATAATTTTAATCTTTTACCTTTTTCCTTTTTTTTATTTTTTTGAAGTGGTACAAAAGTTAAAGGTATAATATATATATATATATATATATATATATATGTAGTTTAATAAATATATATAAACTAATGGTAATAATATAGCTAATTTAAAAAAAAAAAATATGTAACTCAAAAATCTTTTGCTAGGAAAAGCTTTCGAAATATTATGGTAGTTCACTTATTGGCATATATTTTTTGCAACTTTATTATCGGTTTATTTTTATTGAATAATTATTTTTTACCCCATAAGATACACGTAAATATGCTTTCAATTTCTCGTATTATTTCAGGGATTTTTTTAGATTTTTTATTGCGTACTACATATTTGCTTTCAACAATTGAATCAAAATTTATTTAAAGTTTTTGTTATTTTATGTGAGAATACAATAGCATTATTTATTTATTTTTATTATTGTTGTAATTAATTAAAGTAATTTAAAGAACTTTATCGATTTACAAAAAGAATAAATAATCGCTATGAAAAATAGTTGAATTTAAAAAAACGAAGGACATTAATTAAAATTATTTTTAAAAACACATATTTGTAAAAATATTCACCTTCCTGCAATTGCCCTGTAATAGCTTATAAATCCGAGTATAAGTATTTAGACATTATTATTGATGAAGTTTTACTTGTTCTAATCAAATTAGTGTTACGTCTGGTCGATTGCATAGTATACGATGAAAATGTATCATTTCGTTTTCCTAATTATGCTTTAAAAAATGTATATAACACATTACTTTAGTCTCTCTTAAGATATTTTAATACTGCTTGGGGACATGCTGAGGATTGTTATTTAAATGTAATACTTTCCATTCAAAAACAAGTAATTAAAACTATTCTAAAAGCCTATAACAGTAGGCATATTCCAACTAATAACCAAGAGTTTTGTAAAGTCAGCAGGCTTTTATCACCTAGAGATTTACTCAATCAAAATATTATTATGGATAACTTTCTCTCATCAAATGTTTTAAAAATAAAAAAAAATATGAAACTCGTAATGCAGATTATTTTATAGACCGGCCTCATAATAAATATGGCTATAGTACGGTGACATATCTTGTCTCAAACATTTTATCAGATTTGTCACCGTACATATCAAATTTCATTTCTATGAAGAAGTTGTAGGAAGACATTCTTAATTTTTGTTTTAATATATAATTCATTTAAAGTAACATGAAGGAAAGAAATGGAGAGCAGAATATTAATGTTTATGAGAATAAGGAGATTTGTTTTTTGTTTTGCTTATGTTAATCAATCATAAGTTATGAGTTTTGTTTAATGTTTTATTTTCAATGGAATTATTTTTAACTCTGTATTTATTATTATACGGAAACCTCTGACAGACTTCTGTGTCAGTTTAGGGAGATCCTATAAAAATATAAATTGAATGAAATAAATAAAATAAAGAATTATTATTATTATTTTAAGCTGAGTGATAAAATTTTAATTTTTTTTTTTCTTTTTTACAGACAAACGGAAATGCGTTCTCTCATTCGTCTGCAATAATATCAGATGATGAAGCAGCATAATCGAGTGAGTGAAAGAATGACTGACACAGTCACCCACTGGACAGCGTGATGTGTGTTTGCCATGCAGTCGTGACATGCAGTAAGGGACCATGTTTTCTGGACGGCCAATGGGGTTGCACATTTAATTGGATGACGTTAAGAGGGCTCCGACAACTGCTAGTGGGTGGCGGGAAGTGGGTGGTAGCAGTTAGGGGGAATGTGATATGCAAAGTATAATTCGAGGGTGGGTTCTTTTGTCTGTCTGAAAATTAGAAAGAGAACTGGGAAAAGTTTACCGAGAGGGGAAACCAGCCGCCATTAGAAAAAAAGATGGCCGACTCCTTTCTTCCTTATTCCAACTGTTATTCTCAGGCTACTACTTATTCAAACTTGATAATTAAACCTCATCTTATAAAGAAGGATATTGCTTATTTCACAAAAGGAATGAATTAAATGAAAAATACAGTTTCATTCACCCTTAAACATAATCTTACTTTACATATTTTAAAAATAAATGCGTTTTGTAAAACAATATGCTCTTAAAAAACATAAATCTAAAACATATTACAGTTAAGAAAAAAAATAAATAGTAGTAATAATAGAGAGCATAAAAATAATATTTTTTGCAAAGGTTTTACAAGAAAGGATGGAAGTATATTAAAATATATTTTTCGTAATCTAAACAATTTATATGAAAAAATTAAATTATATTTTATTTGTAAAAATAAGAAATAAGTTTTTGTAAAAAATGTAAGGAATAGTTAATCCAATAGGTCATTTATAGTGTAGCATTAAAAACAGATATAAAAACAAAGAGTGAAAGCGAAAAATAATGTAAACCTAATTTTAAATAAATAAGTACAGAATAAAATCACTAACACTACATTCAGTTAAATTGTACAAAATTATTAAAATTAGTTAGAAAATATTTAGACCAACAAACACCATTTGAAATCTTAAATGAGAATCTTATCAGAATTTATATACTTTCAGAAATATTAAAAACATATGAAAATGTAAAAAAAAGCGTTAAACATAATAGATAGATAGTTTAAGTTATAAATAATAATTGCCCTTTTTTTTTAATTTTTAATTCCAAATTTTAATGTAATTGTTAAAAGAGAATATATTCGGAAATACGGTTTGATTTCAGTTATTTATGATGTTAACAAATACAAAATTGACAGGGAAAACAACATATGTTTTACCTATTTTTTCTCAGGCAGCCTGTAATTTCAAAAACGATAAAAAGTATTTTTAATATTATTATTTATCTTTGGAAATCCATACTCAAAAGTTGGATGAAAAAAAAAAAATATATCTACATATTAATTTATTTTGTGTAATTTTAGCTATATATCTTTTGTAAAAAAAAATTCAATTTAAATTATTTAAATATATTATATTATTATTATTATTATTATTATTATTATTATTATTATTATTATTATTATTATTATTATTATTATTATTATTATTATATTAATGCAGATCTATACAAATATCTACACGTCTTCGTTGAAATACGAGTATTTAACAGCAATTGAAAAGATAAAAAAAACACGTAGAAAAGTTCCAAAAAAAAGGTTAAAATTACAAAATATTTAACAGAAAAATGTTATCAATCCAAATTTTTCATCAACAAATAATCAGTCATAATCTTATAAGATTATAGAAAAATTATTAACATTAATAAAAATATTTAAAAATACTAACGCAATGATTTGTCTGTAAAATCAAATAGTCTACAGTGAAACTTTTGAACAGAGAAAACATCATCGAGACCACACTAAATGACCGTACTTTTGAGTTTGCCATGCTTTAAAGGGGTGAATAATTTAATAGTAAGTATTATCAACTCAATGTCAAAATGTCTACAGATTGAAACTAAGTTTCATTCCGCAGAATTTTTTTTTAATTTGATCCCCTAAAAGAAGAAAAAATCAAGTGAATGAAAAATTATTGAGAAAAAATTATAATAATATTGTAAATTATTTTATTTTTACCGACTTTTCGAAGAAAAATATGTATTACTTTAATATGTATAACTTTTGGTTGCGTGGTGGGATTGGAGGTGAAACAGAAATTTCTTTGGGTTTTGAGATATGAGTAGTACGAAAATACCACTCGCTTAAAATGTAATTTCCTTATATATAGGCCTATGTATAAAAATGTTATTAGACGAAAAGCTCCAAAACCACTAAATCAATTTCATTGAAATTTAGGTATGTTATAGTAGTTTTTTTAAGTTGTATATATGAGAATTTTAGAAAATTGGTTGAGTGATATTTGAGTTATACCCAGTTATTCCAAAAAAATTGAAAATTTTACAGCTCAATAATCTCCAAAACTACAATTTCATTGAAGTTTATATATCCTGTAGTAATTCATCTAAAATTATGGATGTGAAAATTTGATGAAGATTGGTTAAATCGTTCTTTAGTTACGATCATTTTAAGGTCGACAACGGACAACATATCTCATTTTGAGGTTATGTTGACTTGTGAATTTTTCAAATGCGATTCTGTAGTGAGTCACAGGGGGTTATGAGTTTAAAGTTGAAGCTTATTCTTCTAGTTATTTTTAACAGTGTAATCAAATTACAATTATAATAATTTAATTTTCTTTTAAACAAAAAATATATTTTAATATTAAATAAAAAATAATCATACCTCTTCTAGTTTTCTCATTTATGTTTTATATATTTCTTTCTCAAAAAATTATACAAATAATAATACTAATTAAAATAAACTAACAAATAGTCGGTTTTCTTGCACAAAACTGTGCAAGATTATTTTTTTGTAGCCTTACAATTTGTTTATTTATAGTCGGTTCCGAGTAAGGAACTGCAAGAAAATCGTATAACAGAAATCACATGTTAAGAGGTTTCCAATGAATCCCCTCAATGAAACGTACACGTATATAAATATATAAAGTACATAGATACATATAGAAAATTCATATATATTAACACTCACTGAAGAAGGTCACATAGGTACAACAGTTCACAAAGGTCTAATAAAAATAATTTTAAAAAAAACCTGAAACTAATCTCACTTACCTCTTACTTACTTGAACGTAATCACTATGAACGTAGTACACACGAAGCTTCCCATATATTTC
The DNA here is from genome assembly GCF_047948215.1 of Lycorma delicatula. NCBI lineage: Eukaryota > Metazoa > Arthropoda > Insecta > Hemiptera > Fulgoridae > Lycorma > Lycorma delicatula. The sequence continues at coordinate 77,149,169 of NC_134455.1, forward strand.
CATGTTTAATTAAACATTTTAAATACTAATTATTAACAAAAAATATAATAAAATAATATGATATTTATACATATATTAATCAGGTGTTAATTTATTTAATAATTTCAATTGTGAATATTAGCCGGGCCGGTAAGAAACAACTTTGGCTCATCTGTTTTGGTAGTAGTTTTGTATTATCCTTAAAGGTAACTTATGGTTAACAATTAGTTCAAATTGTAAAAAAAATGTTCAAAAGAGGTGTTATTTTATTAACCAATAAACTATAGCGGTGACGTATTTAATTTCATTTATTACAAAAATTTCATCTATTACTACGAAAACATTTAATTAAATTTCCCTTTTTTTACTAATTTTTGTTGTAATTCAGAATTAATCCTTTAAAAATAAATTGATATTTTTTAAATAAAAATATTTTTTACTTCTTATAATCCATTTTAAATTTAATATAGTCAAATATAATTTTCAGCCAAAAATTATTTTTATCTGATTGGATTTGTTCGAAAATTAAAAATTTTTCATTTCATGAATGAAATGAAAAAAATGGGAGTAAGTTGTATTTAAAAAACAAGGATTACTTTATTTTAACGAAAAAGGAATATCATCAACTCGGCAATAGTCGTGATAGGTCTAGTGATGTAGGGATAAGTGCAAGCCCTACGCGGTTATAATGAGTGCCTACCTAGTGCCATAATATGTTATTTAAAATTCCCTTGTTTTAAGATTTAAAAGTAAATTTATTCAAATTAATAAACATTTGTTTTTCTTTTTTATTTGAAACGATAAACTGTGTATAAATGAATTGCATTCTTAAAAGTAAAGTAGCAGTTATCATTAAGTATTTCATTACATAATTCGCCTTTATTATTAAATTTAAATAGCATTGCCTTGCTTTCTTGTGTACAGAAATTTTCATCTACCTATCTAAAACTTTGATGATTTAACTAAAGACAACATATGTAAATATAAATTTATTAAAGGAATAAATCCATTTTATCAATTAATTAATCAAAAGTTAAAAACGGGTATACTAAAACACTAAATTATATCTAATATTCATCATTACATTTGAATTAAATTTCATTTTTAAAACAAACTTTCATATATTTTGAAATAAAATAAGAAATTAAACTAATATCAGAAAATTTGAATTTCCATTTTCAGAATTTTATTAAATTTGCTCTATCACTGGAGAAGGTTTATTTTCTTACATGTTAGCATTTATAATCGGTATCTCATAAGGGAGCATAAGTAAATTTGATTAATGATAATTACGTAAAAAGAGTTCCCTAATGAAACTCCCTTATAAAAGTATAAAAAGATTCAATATCTCATATATTGAAGAGCACTTGTATAGGTGGTCAAAGTAAAAATCAATGCTTAACATAGCACTAGAAATAAATCAAAGGTAGACAGGAATAAAAATAATTTCATCCGTACCAACATATGAAAACAATAATATAAATAAAACAAATATTCGTCGGTAATAGAAATAAATCTAGTTTGCAAACTATCAAAGGGATGTTCAATACACAATTACAGAGTCATTCTGCGTTTCCATTCCTAGATTCCTTCTCCCGGTCTCTCTTCTCGTTACATCTCCTCGGTCCAGCATGTGGAAACGTTTTAGTCACCTTATGTCATCGCTGTTGTCAATTACATTTACTGCCAGATAATTTACATGTTTGTCTGATTTCTGTTTGTACAAACATACATTTTTGGATCTCTTGTTAACAGTACGTAATCCTACACAGTCATGAATTTCTCTACCTCTAACAAACCCGGCGCGTCTGTTATGTTCCGCACCAATTTATTTTGAAATCTTTGAATTATCTCAATATTCCTGTTTACTCGTTGAACCCGTAACTAGATTCCATACGTTCAGATAGGTTTAAAGATAACACTATAGATTTACAGTTTACGATATAATGACAAGGAAACTTAAAGATAATTGTACGTAGTATTTATAAAATAATTTATTAAATCACTAGAAATAATTTTAATTGAATTTTGATAATTAATTTTTTTTTCCTTTTTTGTAGGGTTTCCGTTCTCCCCTGTACACTATCTTTTCCTTCCACAAGTGTGCCCAACAACCAGGTTAGAAAATATAATGGAGAAAAACAATGAAAACAGAAGAGTCGTAAACCTGTGTTTGCTGCGCAAATTCAGTTTACCAAATAGTAGAATAAATAACAAAGAAAGAATAATTATTTATTTATTTACAGAATAAATTATAGGCTTCGCTCTCTTACAGGTAGTAAATATATGAATTTTGCAGGGTGTGAAAAATGCCATGTCTGACCGAGATTTGAACACGGCATCTCCGGGTGAAAGACCCAAAACTACCACTCCGCCACGGAAATCGGCAATAATAATATGACTATCGATTAGTCAAAATAATAAATTCCTTATCTGTAAATTTGGTTCAAAAATAGAATCTGCATCTGCATTTTTCATGTTAATAAAAGTAACAAATTGGTTATGCTGTGCTTAAAATAAACCCAAAATTGTCATAATATTCCTAAAAGTGACAATCATAAATACTATTTATCAAATAAATACTTATCCATTTGATTTACATTTTTTATTTCTTATGGTTTATCTAAGTAAAATTTGGTAACAGTACATAAATCATAATAAGAAATTATCTTATTCGATTGTAATAATACTTTAATAATTGTTATAATAATTTAATTATTTATTAAGTTCATTATTATTATTATTGTCGAATTTAACTTTAGAATTAAACAATAAACTAGTAATTATCTTAAAAGAAATGATATTTACATAATGTTTTAAATAATTGTTTGAAAGTTTGTTTTACTCTCTTATGCCGTTTTTCCCCAAACACTATATTTTTTCTCTCTATATTCTATCAATGTTTTCAAGTATTATAAAAAACGAATAAAAAATATGTAAGAATTAAAATATAATCTAGATCATAATAATTACAGTATAATTTTAACTTGATGGAAATGTATCATGTATATACACTAATATATGTATACTATTAATACAACGGTAATACGGTAATCTATTGTAATGCATATACAACATTCAATGCCCTCACTCACTGAGCCACTCGTTAACATATCTTCCTAATCCTTGAAATCTGAGACTTGAAATTTTAAAGTGAATTTCTCTTATTTTATTGTAAAACAAAAAAAAGAAATAAGTGTTGTTTTCTTATCTCATACAAGTAGAACTATATAAAATTAAAAATATATGAATAATATTAATAATGTTTATTCAAAATAGTTATGTTTAACAGCCAAGTAATTGAATCTTAAATGGAATCAAATTTTAAAAATAGAAAAATAAATAATTTTACTAATTTATTTTATAACTCGATGGATAAGACATTGTATAATGATATTCCTTATGTTGCGGTATACACCGCGTATGACTTAATCAAGCCTAATTTTAAAACTACTTAACTCATTAGTGAAATTTTATAAAAACTGATTATGTAAACTTTTTGTAAAATTCATAATTATTTTATTTTTTTATATGCAATACATATTTAAAAAAAAATTATTCTTTAATTTTCATCAACAAAAGCTGACAACTTCAGCTAGTAATATCTACCAGGATTTTTAACTTGTTTGTCGTTGAGATCATTTAGCATACAATTTCAGTTATAAAAAGACTAATATGCTTTGATGGAAATATTATATCACACATTTTTTTTTTTAAGTTAACAGAATCATTAGATCATTCTTGCTAAAAGGCATCAGAAGTTAAAAAAAAAAAATCATTATTTGTTCTTGAAACTCATTGGGAATATACTGCAATTAATCATCTTTCATTAATAATAAACATATGAGAATTTCAAAGAAAATTATTTCAATACAAATTACAAAATAGTGTAAATATATACACTTTTATTTAATTATTGTCAATGCATACAAATCATTTAAAGAACTAGTTGGTTCTCTCAATGTAAAAGATGTAATTGTTTTTCTTTTTTAAACTGTTGTAACTTTTGAGTAAAAATCTAGAATACCCATTCCGTCAATTAAAATATATTTGAGATTATTTTTTTAGGACATTACTATGAAATTCTATCCTTCCTATTGAATAGCCTTAAGATAATATTATTCTATAACATTATTAACTAGTTTATTTCCAAATTAATTTTCGTATAAAGTATTTTACTGAATAAAAAAATAAAATAAAAAACTTCAAAATAAGTCATGTGTTATCAGATTTGCATGAATATGGAACAATGAGGCGTAAAACAAAAGCTTCATTTTTCGTTGTAAATAGTAAAATAAAAAGTAAACCTTTAGCGTGTTTGACTGGTACACCAAAGGTATATTGGCTAAAAATCCAAAAACAGAATCCATTAACAAGTTTGTAGTGGATATCCAAAACGTCTTTTGGTATGTTACTTATTATCGTATAGAGATTTTTTAAAGTCGACTGACTTGTTTGCTGTAGAGTAAGTTGTGTGTTTTCTGGATGATACTTGTGGATTGTTGTTCTAATCCTCAAATATGGGGCAAGTTTGGTAGTTCCTTCCCCCTCCTCCATAATCTAAACAACGATTGAAAATCGATTTTTTATTGTATATAAGCTTTTTGAATGAATTTTTTTTTTTAATCAGTCAGTAATTTGCCTATTAATCAAAGTAAAATAAGTGAACAAAAACCAACAATTTTTTTCTAATAATATTTGACTAATAAAATTTGAATTTTGTTCCTACATTTTATATAATGCATATTTTAATGATTTATTTTTTATGTTTCACACAAAAGGAAACAAAATAAGGCTGTTATTTCTATTAGTGTTTGCTTACTTACCTATTTTATTTATTTTTTTAAATTAGGCTCTTTTTTTTAGTACAAGGTACTAAAAAAAAGGGTTTTAAAACGTTTGAGTAATTTTAAATGAGGACTTTAACATCCTTTGCTTACGATTTATTTTTTCTGTAATCTGGTCCTTGAAAATAGATAAAACTGAAAAAACTGAACATTTTATAGAGAATATTTTTTTTAAAAATGCATTCAGGAAAAATCAGAACCATCCGTCCTAGGGTATTTTCAAATTTTGGATTTGATATTCAACTTTGAAAAACAAAATTTTTTATTTATTTTTTCCATTTAGATCTATTATAGCTGGTATTAGATGTTATAGAAGCTATCAGTAACTCACGAATTTAACTTGAAATAGAGAAGATCGGAGATGGGCTAGTGCAAGGGACCTGCTTTTCTTTTTCTATTTAGCCTCCGGAACCACCGTAAGGTATTACTTCAGAGAATGAATGACGATATATATGAGAGCAAATGAAATGAGTTTTGTACAGTCTCAGATCAATCATTCGTGAGATGTATGGTTACTTGAAACCCAGTCATCAAAGAACCAACGGTATTCATCATCTAATAATAAAATCTGTATAAAAGTACCTGCCTTTACTAGGATTTGAACGTTAAAACTCTCGACTTCGAAATCAGGTGAATTGCGATGACGAATTATCCACTAGACTAGCTCGTTAGGCTGCAAGGGACCTGCCTATGGTCAAATAATGATAAGTGATTTACAATGATGATTTGGTGAGGAGGATATTTTGCAATCGAACATTTTGAAGAATAACGATTATCAAAAATGAGAATAAAAAACATTTCTGAAGAATTTTTAAAATGTTTGTTTGTAAAGTTATCCTTCAGAGATGAAATAAGAATTGGTTCATGTCCTTGACGCATTTTAGCTACGAATAAATACAATACATATGTTGTTAGTAAGTAGCTTATACTAATTAAAACATATTGACCAAATAAATGTCATCGTAATTACAAAATAATTATGAAGAGGGAATCTTGTAATGAACGTGGCATAACCTATTTGGATAAATTAAATTTTTCAAGACTTAATTTTAATTTCCATTTATCTCTAAAAGATATAAAATGAAGTAAGAAAAAAAATAATAAAATAAATTCCAGAGAGCCGTACAAAATGTAAGAAGATAATAATTTTTTTTTTAATAATCGTTTAAATTAAAATTTTTATAAGTCAGCGTTAAATTAAAAGCAACTAATGAACCGCTTACTCTTAATTTGTCACTTATTTTTAAAACTACAAATGTAAAGATTCATTGAAAAATTTTTTTATCATTTTTATTGTAGGTTTTTTAAAATCGGTCTAATCTTTTTTTTAAGTATCTTATTTCTCAGTTTTATTTTTATTTACAATACGAAGAGGCCAAAAAATCAGTGCTTGACTAATGAAAAAACCAATATGAGATAAACCTAATAAAAACGCTACAAAAACCTAATAAATCCCCATTAACTTTATAAACCCTATTAAACCTTATAAAAACTATTATAAACAGGCATCTGAATACAACTAAGAAAACAAATACAAAATAAAGAGGTGGCCATTGATCGTGAACTGAATCCTCTTTGGAACGAATTAGTAAAATTATTATTTTTTTAACTTTCTCCATCAAATTTTATTGGATTTGTACGTAAAAATAGTATTAATATTAGCAAATAAGTAATTGCATGATTGTATTATAAAAATACAACGCTAAGCAATGATGGCAACATAAATAAATGATATTTTAATGATCTATAAAAACATAAGTTTTTATTTAAAAATAATAATATTTTCCTCAAAGTTATAAAATAAATCAGTGAAATATTACACGAAATTCGTTACGATGTCAAAATTTCAACAAAATCAAACTATTTGGTGAGGAGCAATCTTTTTGACGATTTTAATGACAAACCGAACCAATTTTATTTTAATAAAATGTTTAAATTAACATCACAACGCTCGTAGTCAATTTTTATCCATCTTCAGTGACTGATAAAGGTGTTTTTCAGTTTGATATCATTTGAAGGATATGAAAAATATATTTGGTTTTAATTAAGTATATCGTCGATCTATGTACATATTACTTGCCAAAGTTTAGAAAGCTAAATTGAAATGAAGGGTGGATTGATTGCTGGACCAAAATTGGCTTCTTACTTTCTACGACATCCTGTCACGGTACGCTCTCCCTTCTACTTTATATCATCAGTGGCAACTTCGTAAAACCTACGTAATACTAATATACATTTATCTGTCTACGTTTTATAAGCTATTACTAATAATGTATTTCCTAATGTTCAATTAAACTATGGTATGGCGTTAAACTATGGTATTTTTCATATGAAGAGATTAACTTTTAGATATACTACACACTATTTTACTTTATATTATTTTTGTAAATGTGGATTTTTATTTCGGTTTAGTTTTCAACAGTATTATCAGTAGTGATAATCATTACTTTATTATAAATAAATACGTCTTTTATTCTGAACGATATATAAAAAATATATTATATACTTCTCGTCAGGAATGGGTAGATGTTCAATCTACCCATTCTACAGATAAAAAATGAAATATCGATAAGGATCCAATATGTAATGGTGTTCTTGGATTTTAAATGTCTTAAAACAATTTTTGGGAAAGTTTCTCTTTTAATATTAAACGGTTATCCTCTCCTTTAAATCTTGATGGAGATTTCGGTAATTTTTCGGAATTTCCCCCTAAAATTTTTCTATACATTTTTTAAAAGATATTTACTTTTAATATTGAACAATATCATTTTTCAAAAGTATCTGAACTTATTGTCGTATATTGTTTGTATATTTAATGTTGATTAGATGAGGTTGACAAACAAATCTAGAGTAGGTTATATTTGTTAGGTTCTGTTGATATACGTAGGAATCGTCAGTACATGGAATAACATAACCTAACCGAACATATTCTACGCTCATTTCACTCGTTAATCTAGTGTAATTGACGTAAGATATACAAATTACATACGTTTTATTAACTACAAAAGTGATATTTAAAAAATAGAATATTTTGGGGAGGTAATTCCGAAAGAGTACCGGGATTTCTCTAATAGGTTAAAGTTCATCCTAACTTTATCTATCTTTCAGATAAATGGTTTTCTCATCTAACCTTAATACGAGGCGTAAATTAAGCCATCGCGAGTTATCATATTTGAAAATCTCAGTTAAAAAAGTTTGTTTTTCACTGATTATAATTCTCATTGGTCAGTTAGTGTTTAATGCTATTACCTCCTTTTTTATTTATCTAATTTTACTTATTTTCTTCTATTTTTCTTAGTTATGATGATTGAAATATCAATTACTTTTTGATATTAAGTAAACATTTTGTAAACGATTTTACTTTATAATCATATTTTTTTCACTTGTATCATTATAACTTAGCATTATTTAATCTTTAACTAAGGAACAGTTATTTAATCTTTAATTTTCTTTGTATACTATTAGATAACTGGGCAGTGTAGAGATTACAAGTACTAATTCTTGTAATCCTTACTGCTCAACCTGTAATCAGAGATATCGATTTAAAAATCATATCAAAGGAAATAAAATTAAGAAATATTGTGTAAACAGGAATTCGCTGAAAAGCATGGACTATGAAAAACCTCAGAAAGTTAAGTAAAATAAACCTTTATCTGTAACAAAAATCTAAGTTGATATTAACTAATATTTCAGAAAAACGGTAATTATAAAAATATGAAAGAAAGAAAGGATAAAAAGGAAAAGGAAAAGAAAGAAAGGAAATTGAATAATGAAAGATATTTCATATAAAATAGTATAACTTAAAAAAAATAAGAATAAAAAACATAGTTGAACCAAAAACCAAAAAACCAATTTCGGTTTTTTTTCTTACATATTTATTTTGTTCTTCATAAACGTTTATCTGTCTGATAATTCTCTTCATTACATAACTAACAGTGCGATCAATTTCATTATTAAAGCACTGACTGCGTATATCTGAACAAACTCACTTGCATGTTATCTTCAGCATTGTCTTCTTGATCACTTATTCTAGTTTTACTGTTCTTTTCTTGACCAGTCTCTTTCTTAATTAGCTATCTTTCATTTTATCTCATTTGTATCAGGCTACACACACGACTTATTACTAGATGTAAACTTTAACAATATGATACAATTTTTTTTTTAAATCTCTAAAATGTAACACCGACACATAAGAGATTTTAGTGAACAATAAGAAACCTTGAACTTGGAAGGTTTTGAAAATTAATTTAAGAAACTTTTAAACACCGCATATTTGATCTCACCAAATGCTAGAGAAAACGAAAATAATCGAGAAGATATAAACCGTCTTTAGCAAAACATGATACAAAGGAAGTTTTGACCACTGAGCGACAATATATGCATATGTTAGTAATTTTTTATAAGAAAATTTCATAGAAAACTATTAATATGAAATCAAACCCAAAATTTTGAGGCAGAATAATCCTTAATATTCCAAATGATAGCTTTCAAAAGAAAAAATGTATATTGCTACGTTATACGAGGTCGCATAATATTACAATCTACTTAACTGGAGTAAGTGAAACAAATGCAAAAGTACAAGTAAGTTTAATGTAAGAAAAAAAAACGGTTTTAAAATTTTTATAACAAAAAAAAATAAAGCATTAAATTACTATACTAAAGTTTTCTTTAGCTGGAAGAAAGGTCGGAGATGGTAGAGGGTTTATTGATTTTCTCAGATCGAGTGGGGAGAATATTAAAATTTAGAAAGTCTAAGTTGGGGAGGGCAATCCCGGGTGGGCTAAAACGCGATCTTTTCCTCAGCGCCGCTAATAACCAGACAAAGAAGAAAATGAGAGCTGTGGAAATGAGTTTCTGTTTCAACAAGATGAACTCCGCTGGGAGAAGGAGGGGGAGTCCTCCATTTTAATGAATACTCTTCTTCTTCTTTATACTACTACTACTACTTCTTCTTCTTCTTATCTCTGTTTCGCTTCGGAAGAAATTTCCCGCCTTTCTTCGATATTATCTTCTGAACATACACAAAAGAGCTACCCTTCCGTTCGGTATGTTTTCAAAGAAAACTTCAAATTTAAATATTAGGAAATATTCATTCCATCTAAAAATCTAACATTATAATGAATTTTAATTCCATCAAACTTTCTCGATGTATTATGTTCAGTTAAAAATAAGTTCACCTCAAATCTGTTTTATAGTTCATTGCGCTATAAATATATTTTAATATTACGGTTGACATGTGTCAATAGTAAGTTGACTTTCCGTAAATTTTTAGCCTGGAAATTGATTTGATTCTCACCAATATTTCTATTGATTGTTATAGAAAAGCCTGGACAATCTTAACCGGTATTATTGCAAATTCATTGCAAGTCATGAGTACAACATCATACATCTTCCTCCTGTAAATGTATATTTAACTGAAAAATAATTATATAGAAAATTAAATATAATCCACTTACAAACATATATTTGTATAAATTTACATCTTAGTTATTTCGGAAAATTATTTCCTTCTTCAATTTAACAATTGTGACAGATAATTGCTGAGATTTCTTGATAACTTTATTTTACACACACACACACACACACACATACTCATAAATATAGTATTAAATTTTAAACAATATCTGAAAAACATTTTAACCGACGGGAAATTGAGCAAGATAATCAAAAACATATGTATTTAAATTCTAAGGTGGGAGGTTGATTTTTTAAACAAAATTTTTTTTTAGATTATTTATATATCTATTGCAAGTAACTAATTTGCTTTAATAAAATTGTCTCTAAAATGTCTCTGAAGAATATCAACTGATTTTTTCGCGATATTCCCCTTTAAAGAATTTTGAAAAATTCCCGTAAGAGAGATATATTATAATTATTTTTTTAAATAGAAAAGAATAATGTCTGTTATGAGTTTGAACGAACAGACAAGGAAAATAAACTTCAAAAATAAAATTTAACATTAGTTAATCATTTCTAACCATTTTAAAACGTTTTAATAGGAATCGACTATTGACTCACTTTTCAGTACGACAGTAATCACTATTAAAAGTAATTAACATAATATAAGCTTATCTGTCCTTAGAAAAAAATTCGGTTGATTGCTTTAACAAAGATAAAAAATATGTAGTTGTATTTCGCATCCATCTTTTTTTTTTATGAAACAGCGGCGGCATCAACAGCTACGGTCATTAGCCCGGTGTAAATTGGTAGCGTATGAAAAGATGCCATGTCTATCCAGGATTTGAACAAAGGATCTCTGCACGAAATGCCGAGATGCTACATTTTTAATTTCCTCTTTAGCTTCCGAAATCGCCTGAAGGTATTACTTCAGAGAATGAATGAGGATGATATGTGTGAATGTAAACGAAGTGTAGTCTTGTACGGTCTCAGGTCATCCATTCCTGAGATGTGTGGTTAATCGAAACCCAACCACCAAAGAACACCGATATCCACGATCTAGTATTCAAACCCGTATAAAAGTAACCTTTACTAGGATTTGAACCTTAGAACTCTCTATTTATAAATCAGCTGATTTGCGATGTCGACATGCTACCTACTGAGCCGCAACAAAGTTTGGCATCTTTTTCTCCTTTTACAAATCGTTGTGTAATTTACAAATCATATACTTCATAATTTCTGTAAAGTAAATCTTGTCAAAAAATTCTATGTCCGGAATGTTAATAAAAAAATTCTCATCATGATTTTTGTCGTTAGGAAAATTAAAGAAATAACAGAGAGAAATAATTTGACTTTTTTAAACTATTATATACAAATTCTACCTTCAAAAGTTTTTTTTTTTTTTTAAATAATCAATAATCTTTTAATACTTGGACTTCTACGTCAACACAGCTTATATCATTTAACTGAAAATTTTATTTTTCTTAAAATAATATGCAAAATTAATTAATAATTTATGTTTTCTGAATCTGTTTTTGGACAATATGTTTGAGAACCACAAAAGTCCATTTAATAAGATATTTAATTTTAGTGAGAAATTTTTAATTTTCTATAGAACCTACTTTTACTTCCTTGTACGAAGTAAAGGAAGTGTTGTGATCTCGAAAAATTTTGGTTTCCAGATTTCAATGAAAATATCCATTTAGATCATACCTGAATCCATTTTGACTAGTTTCGGCGTGACGTCTGTAGGAACGTATGTATCTCGCAGAACTCAACAGCGATTAACCGTAGGATGTTCAAATTTAGGATTTGGGACTGTTGTAACGTCTAGTTGTGCACCGCCTCTTTTGATAGCAATCATCTGAACCAAAAGTGTCCAAAAACGCCCACAGTCAACAGAAATTTGGATTTTGAACTTTTTATTAAGTGCAGTAATAAGCCCTCGTTGAGTGATTTTCAGTGTTATATGATAAGTGTTACTTATTTTCATTGGTTCCATAGAGCCAAATAAAATTTTAATTAATGAACTATTTGGATCTTAGGGGTAGGCACATTCGTTCGAATCAGACTTCATCTCCTTTTTTTGTAAATTTTTTTATTTAAATATGTTTATTTATTAATAATTATTAGCCTCTCATTGTAAAAAAAAATTACAATGAATAATAAATAATTCAATAAGAACAACAAAAAAAAAAGAAAAAATATCAGACATTTTTAATGAAATAAAATTTTATGTACTTTTCATTTTAAAAAAATGTGTAAAAATAATTTAATAGACGTACAAGGAAGTCATTTGTTGTCCAAATCAGATTTTTTCAGTATATTTTTTTTTTATTAATGAATAAAAAATTTTTTTTATTGAATTATAAAATGAGGAAACGGAAATAATTTTTTTAAATTTAATTCCTTCAGTCAAATAAAGGAATCATTTTATCCCAAAAGTAGAACATACCTACTGTTATTTTCAATCTATTCCTTTAGATACTTAACAAAATTGAAACTATATTCTTTAATTTTCTCTCGATTTGTTAAAAAAGAAGAACTGTTAATTTTAGATTACTTATTTATCATTTGTTCAATAATTTAGTGGAGTATTTAGTTTTATATTCATTAAAAATGGGTGCTCAGACTAGATTTTTAAAGTAAGATACCAGAATATTTTTCGATATTTCGATATTTTGTGTAATTTTACATATTTATTTAGATATATCGTCGAAACAAAACAATAATTATAGAATGCTTTTGAATAACTTTTCCTAAGATAGTAGCAGAGACTAGTGTTTATCAATAGATTCCTAAACGATAATAATTAGGGGCTAATGACCACAGCGCCCATTTCCCCTAATACTTAAAAAAAAAAAATAATCCTTTGCTTTATTTTTTCCATAGTTATGGCTGTGATGTATGTAAAATATCTGAGCTTGTTGAAGTTGGAAATATTTGAATCATAAGTTGCTTTCTTTGAAAGTCGTGATGTTTACTATAAAAAAACCTTTCTTTATAGAAAGAATAAATAAATATCAACGGTCAGTAAAATTCTTAGGGACCGGTCCTTCTTGAACAAAACACGGTCACTTTAGAGATAAGCAACATTTCAATGTGATTACTCTACTAATCTGGTGCAGATCATTCGCTTTGTAATGAAGACAACGATAAATTACTGAAATTTATTCAGTAAGCTTACCATAGAATAAAGAATATTTATGAAAATGGTGATATCTCTAATATTGGGATGTTTGGACAATTTTTGTTGGATGATTATAAACTTCGAAGCTTTTGCACGGGCATATTTTCATTCATCTCAGTTTGAAAAGCGGAAACCTTATCACTCCGCCACGAAGATAAATATTATGGCATTTAATTATTAATTATGGAATTTAACTAGAAAAAAGATTCTTTACCTAAGAGAGCATATAATTTAAACCATGTTATCTTATTTTCTTATAATCATGTTATCGGTTTTACTATTGTATTATGTTAAAAAATTATACAGCAACATATACAATAAGTTAATGATATTATGTAGCCAAGTATTTTTAATATATGTCTCAACTATATTTGTGATTAAATAAAACTCAATATTTAAGAATTTCGTTAACTTGGTATATTAAACTGTACATATTAAAATTAAATAATATTCTATAGGGAAAAGATATTAAATATGCTTCAAGTAAATGATCATAGGAGTGTATACTCCGCGTATACACTTGTTATTGTTAGTTAATTCATTCATAGAGTAGTTACAAAACTTTGCAGCTTACTACATATAAGATTATGTTACGTGAAAGGAATTCGCTGTGAACTGCGTTCATTCATAGTTCCTTCAACTGCTCGTTTCCCCTAAAACCTTACTATTAAACATTTGAAGAAGTTACTTATTGAATTTATACAAAACTTTAATATATTGTAAACAAATTCAAGTAAGTTAAATTTGCTTGTTATTAATAGAACAGATTTTTTTTAACACAGTTAGATATCTACAAGCTGTTCCGTCAAAATAATGGCTAGATCAGGTGATGGTAAATGTCTTGAAGGAGAAAAGCCCAACAGAAATTAACTCCCACAAGTGCTTTTAGCTCTTTAAAGTATTGAATTTTAAAAATGGTCCGTAGGATGTAAACGCCTTAAATCTCGAGTACCGTCAATATTATCCAAAAGATAATTACCAGATCAATTGGATGGTTATTAAATGTTGTATGATACATTGAAGAAAATCTTGAGATCTGTTCTTCAATTGTAGGTACATTGTGTAATGTTATTTGTAATATACCAAAGTGTATCTGTGATGATGCTAGAATATTTGGGTTTAAAATAAATTTGAGTTTTTGTTTAGAATCCCATACAATTGACAAAATTTAAGTGATCAATTTTTTTTTGTTCCCTGTTAGTCTTTCGTCAACGTGAATCAAATATTTTTCCGAATTTCGTCGTGAAATATGTCTCCATTCAAACATTCAAATGAAGGCTGAATGTTATTCAGTGTAAGAGGTAGGTAGATGTTTGTTCGGGGAGTGAATATAAAAGTGTAATTTTACTTCTATTAGACTTTATATGCCACAACTTCTACCACACTTCATTGTTATTTAATCATTCTTGAAGATGCTGTGACGAGGTGCCTGACGACTAGCGAATAGAATAATAATAGAAATGTATAATAATACATTTCTAATAATGTATTATTAGAAATAACTTTGAGTTTTCTTTTCATTTTTAAATGCTGATGCATATTCGGAGTAAAAACTTTAAAAAAATACAAACATTTGGTTTAGAACTGATTTTAATATTTATTCACAATTTCTATTATTTATTTAATCGTTAGATAAATAAAGAATTTAAATTTTCTGCGATTTGAAAAAAAAAATAGCATATACGGTAATGGTTAAATTTGAATTATTATATGGTTTTCTGTCATTAGAATCTTTTTATTACTTGCACCCGGTGTCTCTTACTCAGCTGTATAGTTGAATCTCATTTGGAAGTGTTTAGACAAATTAAAGAGTTTCAATTTAAATAAGATAAATGATAAATGTACTTCTCCTTTAATTTATGAATAAGAAGAACTTCGTGGTTGCGTGGTAGTGATTCTACTTTTAAACTGGAGTTGCTGAGTTCGTTTCCACGACACACAAGGAATATTTTTCTACTCCACAAAAACATTCATTTCATTATCATCCATTGGCAGCTGCACTAGTGGGCCAACCAGAATGAAATGAAGTATAATTTTGTTAATTGCTGTAGGGCTTTGTCTCATTAAAGTCAATTATACATATTTGTTGTTCCGATGGAAGAAATTGTACATATTAATTGTGTTAAAATATATATATATATATATATATATGATGATGCAAGAGATATAGAAGAAATATGATCAACCAGTGTTGCACGTATAGTATATGTTCTTTAGAGTATTATCATCTTTAGCGATAAGTAATTTAGTTTTTATTTTGTTTATATATATTAAAAAACATATTGTATTTACAACGCTATGAGAGTTGTAAATTGCAAATTGTGTTTTGATTTAAGTTAAGTGCAAAGTGTTATTAGCTATTTTTGCAAAAGTACAATGAGTAGTGAAGAGGGAACTAAGTGTTTTATTATAGTGAACTTGTAGTTGACCACGGGAAAAATGAAGACATGAAAAAATTATTCTATCAAAATGCGCTAAGCGTTCAGACAAAGCGAGTTCCCCTAAATCAGAGAACCAAATTTGAAAATGGGTAAATGAAAATCGACTGAGCGGATAATTATTGCACGTTGTGCTATTCGTCTGTAACAAGTGAAATGGGGAAGAGATTGCCTTCTATATACAGTAAAAATACTTTTGTTTACAATAAAAATATTAGTGAAATAACTACTTTTAGTAATGTTCTTTAAAATAATAAACACTAATAAATAATTTTCTATAATATTAATCTCCACTATGTAGACATAGCGTCTTAGCTATCCATACGAAAAGTCCCGCTTCAAATCCTGATCAGGCTTTGAATTATTTGTACTGCACGAAATTTCCACTCCACAATCCAAAATACCACCTTTAAGTTTATTGTAGGGATTATATCAGAAATAATCTGCGAAGTTATTCATTTTCAGCTATTTTATTTTATTTTTTTTTAAATATTGTTATATAAACTTTTTTATTTTTTTTTCCGTAGGGGGAAGAAAAAGCTTCGCCAGCCGCCGTCAGGCCAATACTGACGGCAGTGCGGGGCTCTACCCGCTAAAAAACCTCCCCTCTCATCATCATGCAGGGGCCGGATCTAAGCCATATGTTATGTACAGCCCCTGCATGATCACCCAGGCATCTAGTCATCCGAATCCGGATGACTAGAAAGCGTCCCCAGGGGGCGATTGACGAGCGACGACTCCGAGGAGCCCCCGAAACTCACCCCAAGAAGCTGGCCACCCTTGGATCACCCGTCATCGAACTCCATGTCCTATCGATCCTCATCTGCTCAGCCTGTCGTCGCCTCTCTTCATCAGCCTTCTCTTCTATCATTGATCTGATCGTAGTCGAGATACATTCCCATTTGTCGCTGTTGCTGAGCATCACCTCGATTATATTGTTGGCCCCCTCCACATCTACGAGCACTACTATTAAGTCGGGCCATCTAGAGCAAAAAAACACCTCATGCTCTGCTGTATCCAGTCCGCAGCAATCATGACAGCGACTTGTATGGCATCTACCCATCCCGTACAGATAGTCCCGAAAACATCCATGTCCAGAGCTGAGTGAGTTCGTAGCTTGTGTTATCATGTTTTCGCTCCATGCAATTCCTGACGTCGCTTATGAGCACATAGGTCCACCTTCCTTTTGTCCGAGTCCCGCCATCTGTCACGCCAAGCCATGTAGAGACAGTCAATTGCTTCCTTTCTGTCCCGTCCGGCCACTATTGAAGCTCTCATTTGCGCTTGTAAGTCTACGGGCGGTACCCCAGCTATAACTGATGCCACCTCGGCGCTGATCGTACGATACGCTGCGATGATACGTATATTCAGCTAACGTTGTTGCATAATCAAACGTCTCACATTCATGGCCCTCGACAACCCTCCCAGCATACAGGAACTCTATAAAACACCACTGAAGAGTGCACACTAGCCAACAGTTTTCTCTTCCCCGTCTGTGGACCATCCTTATTCCTCATGACTTTGCTGAGCGCCTGCATCATATTTTCGCCCTTTCTTGCCCCTCCTCTACATGTATATTCAAAGACCGGTGCTTGTCCAGCCATACGCCTAAATACTTCGCTGCTGGGCTAGAGTGGACCATCGTGTGTCCCACTCTAATATGCAATGATATAGTCTGCGTCTCCCAGCCATAACAACCACTTGCACTTTGTCTTCAGCGAGCCGTAGACCATGACCAATTAGCCACCTCCTAAACATGTCAACCACTTCTTCACCGGCCGCCATCAGTTTCTCTTCTGTTTTGCGCACAATCACAAGTGCCAAATCATTAAAACGCCACCGGGGTGACGCCCGCCAGGTACTGCTGCCTTAGAACATTATCGAAAGCAATGCTCCACAGGGTCATACCCAGCACCGAACTCTGAGGGACAGCTCCCTCCACCGAAAATTTCCTTTTACCACCTTTTGATCTGCCTACCACGAATCTGTCTTTAAAATATTCGGGCAAAACCCTTCACAGGTATGCGGGGATTCGTCTGGATTTAGTTCACAAAATATAACTTCCCATGGTAGCTCATTAAACGTATTGCGTATTTAGGTTTCCTTGGCATTTCTCCCGCCACCACCCCATTCGATTGCCCTAAAGCATAAGACCGAATGTCTGTGCCACAAACGGCTACTGAGCCTCGAAACAGTATAGCGACCAGTGTTCTAAATATCTTCTAGATCTTACCTAACAGCGTGAGCGGACTAAGCGCGGTGCCATCTACCACCGGCTTACGTGTCCCAACTGCTCACTTGTCATATATTTACTAAAATGTGTAGGCGCACCATGTCAACTACTAAAAATATATATGACATCCAGAAATTAAAATTTACTTTGTCAAGACAGCAATTCGCTGCCACGCCTCGGTTGTTGAATCCCAGCAAATACCTGCCCACTATATTAAAACGCTTGGAACCCTAATTGACTGGTGGTCAGCCATATATCTCAAGGTTAGCTTCCCACAGCAGTGCGTTAGGAATATTTCCCTTAAGTAAATTACCGATGTCGGTTGAACATAGCAACCGTATCAAGGAACTCTCACATGGTCCGACAATGCGGCTCTCGCCACATTGACTCGTCGCTTGTGAGTAGCTAATTTTCTCCTTGACCTCTAAGTTCCAGGTTGGCCCGGTCTCTGGACCCCCCAAGAGCAGTGCAATCAAACATCAAGTGTTCATTTTACTTGACCTCCCCGCAGACACACCTGATCAGCTGCCAGGCGGAACCGAAACAGATATTGGTTCAAATTAACATGGTTGGTGAGCATCTGGGCACCCTTTGCCCTTAAAAACGATCTCGAAGCATATCATCCTTCCACTTGTACAGGGATCTTCCCTGTTCGGCTGCCCGAACTTTCACCACTAAATCGATTAGGAGAGCCTTTCCCTCTTTAAACACATTGCGTTTATCTAACAGCATGACCGCTCCTATCTCTCTCGTCCTCCGTGTTTCCTGCGTAGATGATCGAATAATGTTCATAAGTCGCCCGATCGCATCAGTCGCCGAGAGCCCAGGCCGAAAACCAAATTGGTCCACATGATGTAAAATGATTTAAACAAATCAGGATATTTTATTTCAGCTGGATATTTATCAAAATTTTAATATATACATAAGGATCTCGGAAACACGTATTACTGAAGGAAATTATTTTTGGTGAAATTACTGGATATACTCGACAACCATCAAGAAAGTAGGGCCCTTGGGGTTGAGAAATACTTGTCAAACATTTTATAAAGCATCATCAACTACAGGTGTACATCTTGACTGGATTGAACCTTTAGTATTATCTGCAATCTCTTTCCTTCCCGACATGTCAAAGGTGACTTGTTCTCTGATTTCCTTTCAACGCTGGATACCCGTTTAATAGCAAAAGATAATTGGAACGCAAACCATCTTATTTGGGGTATTAGGATCAAAACCACACGGGGGAGAACTTTAACGGATTGCATTATAAAAAAGCGCCTGAATATAACCTATAAAATGCAACCCTCATATTAGCCGTCGGATCCGACAAGACCCAGGTTTATGAGATTTTTTGTCACCTCAGGTATTTCGCCAACATACAATGAAGTTAGGAATAGCCTCGTCTCAATCATCTGATAATTCAACCGTACTTCTTACCATCAGCAGGATAATGATAAAAAACTACAAAACGGCTGTTCTTCACACAATAAATGAATGAACTCCTATTAGAACTGGATTGAGGACGATCTGCGTATGCCTATTCCTTTGAAAAGTAGTGCTGATTTAGACAATGCAACTCATTACTTAACCGCACTGGGTGAATTACTTGATCAGCAGGAGGCAGCTTGACGGCTTAATTTTAAATTATCATCAAGTGCCTACAAGAGAATATGTTTTGCTCGGCCTACTGTTGGAATTGAAAAGGAATCTTCCTCAACAATGTTACTTGATTATGCACCGTAGATACAAGGACGGACGTTTCTCTCAATTGAGATAAAATCAGGACTTGTCGGAATTCATTGATAATGAATTGGGTGTTCCGTAAGGTTGGTTGTTGAGCCTGTTTTATTCTCAATCTTTACAGCGGAATTCCCGACTCCAGAGAACATCACAGTTGCATCATTTGTGAATGACATAGCAATCCTGGCTGGGAATGACTCTATCATAGCTTTTACTAAACTGCAAACGCTATTGGATCTAATTACTTAATGGCTATCTAAATAGAATATGATTGTTAAGCGGCTGTATCTACACATCTTACATTTGCGGTAAGAGAGTGATTACGCCTGAGTACCTACAAAACTGTCTTTAAGCCAATTTTCAATGGTTTTCCCATACTAGAACTTTAACAAGATCCTCCTCAATTATAATATATAATATTATATATATATTTACACATATAATATTATATAAAACTTATGTAATATAAATTGATTATTAATATGTATATATATATATATATATATATATATTCTTTTTTTTTTGTAAGTGAACAAGACGTACATATCAAACAAAGATAACATTTTAATTAGGATTTTAAGTAAAGCGAAAATCTAATTTCAAATGGCCACAGGGCCATTTTCAATGGCCCTAAATTTGAATGGCCACAGGGTAAGTGATATTACTTTTAAGTTGTTCATATATATGAGTGAGGTTTAAAGAGTTTTAAAGGGAGTGGCTACTTTAAAATACTATTACAGTACTAAGCTTCTTTAGTCGCAGATTGTCCTGAAGCACTGCGGCTGACTTGGGGATTAAAAACGGTAAGCCTCTTTACTTCCTACTGGAAATGAATAAGAAGACTAGCGAGCGACTAGACTAATATTGTTGTAGCATGATTTTTGATAAAATAAAATACCTTTATTTAAGTAAGCTTAATCAGGCCAGACAATAATTTTAAAATAGGAAGATTTCTTAAACGTCAAAATTTAACAGTAATACGGATTTAAAAAAAAGATATTAATACCTTATTTGTTGCTGAATGAAAGTTAGTTACCAAGATAAACCTAACAGAAGCCGTCTAATAAATCTAACTATTTTTCCGATAAAAAGAAAAACCAGCTATAAATTATCGCCAACATTTTAAAAACTATGCATCTGGAATTATTAATTTCGTCAACATTTTGTCGGAAATTGTTTATAAAATAAAAATTGGAAATATCCATAAAAGTCAATAAATTTTGATTGATTACTGTATGTCTGCGACTAAACTTGTTTGGTCAGCTATTCAGATAGCAGATTAATCAAATCGCTTTTACATACCTGCGACGCCAGTCAAAGAAAATGATAAAATTATGCTTACTAACGTATAATATATATAAGTCATGCCTTGGTTAAGGTATTGAACGAAAGAAAAATTTTACTATAGTTTTGAAATCAATTAAAAAAAAAAACAACGATTAAAAAGAGCTGTTATTAATTTTTACAACTTCATAACGTTTTTCTTATAAGTTTTGTTCTGTTTGTTTTTAACTTATATTAGTATATATTGTTTTTTTCATAGATTTTATTACATCAATTTTCGTAGAATTAATTTTAAGTTTTGTTAATAAAATTTAAAAATTTATTAGTCATTTAATAAATTTATTATATTTCTAATCTATAAAAAGTGTTTATCGTCTCCGAATTTTTCTGTTTTACGTTGGATATCATGCAAACTGTGGAAGATACAATTCTGGGATCTGTTTTAATCAAATTTTGAGATCAAGAAATTATATTAAGTTATATGAAATTTCAATTAACTTGTTCGAATTAAAATTAACATGATCAACAAGTGCCTCTTGATTTGAGCTTCATCAATATTTTGAGATTTTTGTATCTTTAAGTAGGGATTTATTATTAAATAGTCTACATATATTTACAAGTTTTTCAAATATGCTATCAATAAATAGTAGTTATATTATTTTCCATTGATTTTAAAAGCAGTAGAATAGTTTATTTTGTACCAATAATTGAAATGGTGAACAAATCTCTTTGTATTTTTTCTTTGATGATAATTTTAATCCAAAACTTGTATTTTATAATTTCTGAAGAAGGAAAAATCTCTGCAAAAGCGTTCAACGTAGGATAAAATACAGAAAAAAAATGTAAATAAATGAGAATTTATTTTTATACATAAGCTGTATAATTTTTTAATCCTATGTAATTAAGTGTATGTATGTAAAATTGCTAATTATTGAAAAACAATTAATGTTGAACTTTTCTTTAATATTTTTCTGTTGCAGTGATATCACTGTCATTGTTGATCTATTAATATATATTTAATGTGACTTTGTATAATGATATGTCTTATAAACAAAAATTAAATCCTTGATTTTGAGTCATTGCTCTGTGGTATGACCATTCATTTAAAATGATATGCCAATATCGGTTTGTAGATCTAACAGTAAAGTATCTAGCAAATGCGGTATGCCCTTTTGTAAGGATTTCCTCAAATTAATTTAAAAACTTTTCACGTAAGCGTATTTACAAAGAAAAAGCAACAGTTCCATAATTTATCATTACCTATTATGTTGAATATTTTTAACAGGTTTAGGCAACGCCTCCTTACATTTATTTCCGAGAGATTATGTACAAGGTGGGCAACTTTTGAACACATGTATCAATATGTCATGATCATTTAATTTTTAGTTATACGATTTTTTTATGACATTTCATGTAGGATTCTTAAAAATGATGTGAATTTTGTATGGCATTGTTTTTTTATCAGCAATTGAATTATTTACTACATTGTTTTTAATATAACTATACCAGATCGTAAACGATTAAAACCAATGGACACTAAGGAAGTATTAAACATTTGGTGTGATTAAAATAATCGCTCATTTAACCAGAAGAAATTATTTTCAGGTAGCTTGGAAATGATTTTTAGTAACCAAAAAAACAAAATTTTTGGCTTAACTTATAAAGTTAATTTTTACTATTCCATCTATAGTTCTATTACTGTTATAAAGTACCTACAGTAATAAAGCAAAAATTTACAGTTGGGTCTAAAATTTCATTATCGGGAATTTTGCGAATGTTGTGAAAGTTTCACGACTCCCGAAAAAAAAATTTGACGTAGACACAACACGACTTCGTGTACCCCTTTTAAAATACATATACACATTTTTTTTTGTTAAATGAAGAGTACATAAAATTTTATTTAATTAATAACATCTCATATTTTTAATATTTTTTTTTATTATTGTTATTATTTACTTTAATCCTTTTTTTAATTTCAGAGGCTAATAATTCGGTATATTTAAATTAAAAAAAAGGTAAAAAAAGGAGAAGATATCTGATTCCAACCGATGCGCCTTCCCCTTGGAAGATCCATTATTTGGCTATAACTGTGGAACCAATAAAAATAAGTACCCCTTATGATATGTCATAATATGCTCTTATGGTATGGCATGTTCCTAATGAGGGCTTATTACTGCAGTTAAGAAAAAGTCCAAAATCCAAATGTTTTTGATTTTGTGCTTTTTTGGACACTTTTGGTAAAGGGGAGATGCACAACTAGATGTTACAACAGTTGTAAATCCAAAATTTCATCATCCTACGGCTAATCGTTTTTTTAGTTATGCGAGATAGATATATATACGTACTTAGAGACGTCACGACGAAACTAGTCAAAATGGATATTTCCGTTGAAATCTGAAAGCCGAAAATTTCGCGATCACAAAATTTCCTTTACTTTGAACAAGGAAGTAAATACACGTAAAAAGTTTTTGAGAGATATACGTACGTGTGACGTATTTTGATTAATATTGACTGATTGAATCAACATAAATCTTCGAAAAATGGTCAAAAAATTTGTATATATGGGATATTGTAGTGCCAGGTTTTTGTAACAAACCGGGTTAGTCTAGGGATGAACTTGTAATCGCAAATCAGCTGATTTCGAAGTCGAGAGTTCTAAGGCTCAAATCCTAGTAAAGGCAGTTACTTTTATACGGATTTGAATAGTAGATCGTGGATACCGTTGTTCTTTGGTGGTTGAGTTTCATTTAACCACATATCTCAGGAATAGTCAATCTGAGACTGTACAAGACTACACTTCATTTACATTCATACATATCATCTTCTAAATGATCTGAAGTAATACCTTACTGGTTCCAGAGGAAAAATAGACAAAAGAGTGCCCGGCTGTTGTTTGATATGTTCGTGGGTTAAGCAGTAGTTTATTTGCTTTAGAATCGTATTTCAAAATTTTGATGTTGCGAACAACTTTTGTGATTACAAGGTTAATGTTTTCTTATAGCTCAGTTTGTAAATTTTTATTGGTTATCAAAATTAATTAACATTTTTATTGATTCGCTTTTGGTGAGTTTGAAAAATATCTTTTGTCAGTTGATGGGTTTTAGTACCGATGGATATGGCTTTTGAGGCATTTGCATCGGTGTCATCCTGTTAGAGCCCGTACTGATGACTTAAATGTGTAACCAGATATTGACGGTCTAGAAGATAACCTCCGGTGAAGCCCATCAGGGCTATGAATGGAGAGGGTAGTGTGGTGACTGGGATCGTTACAAGACGCGTGTCTTCCCCTATTGGGTCAGGATACGATTACTTTTTATGCAATATTAATAAAGTGGAAGAAGTAATTTTCGCCATTATTACCCGACTTTGACTTTTTGTATAGTTGTATATTGGTCAGGGAAATTATGTACGAGTACGATGAAATTACGTGTAATTATTTAAAATTCCAAAGGTTTAAATCGATCGCATTTATATTAGGAGGAATATTCAACATTATTTCTAAATGGTTTTTGCGTCATATCTCTAAAATCCGTTGACAAAAAAAGTTTCAAATAGATATCCCAACTTTGTTTGATTTTTGACTCCATCGGATAAGTGGGCATTATGGTACCCATAATTTTTCTTTCCTTTTTTAAACTATTATTTTTCTGACTTTGTTAAATAATACTGCACCAAATCAGCTGAAATTATTAAAGTAAATAAATTACTTCAATCAACAAACTTTTAAACTCCAAAAAACAAGGGGCTGAATGGAACCCATACTTAAAAATAACAATTTTTGTTAAATACAAAATTAAACTCAGTTAAAACTTCTCCTTATAAATGGAAAAGCGACTTTAAGTTGACTCGCCGTGAACAAGTAGCGGTGACCAGACTTAGAATCGGTCACACGCGATTAACAAATTTATTTTTGTTAACCGGTGAAGTGAGACCAATGTGCGGTGTTTGTAATAAAACACTGACAATCAAGCATCTAATAGAAGAGTGTACCATATATGAGGACCTCAGAAAGAGGTTCCGTCTTACAAATAATATTAGTGCTGATCTGGATAATGGAAATGAAGAAAATATAGTTGCATTTTTACACGCCAGTGGACTTCTTAAAAGTCTATAAAATGGAAGTTTAAAGCTGTGGTAAAAGATACTCTAAGCGGTAGTTTTATAAATACATATAATGGAGTCTCGAAGCGTGGCACGTATAGTGACGGGAGGTAGCCCTCTTGCCTAGGCCATTTTGGCTCACCTGCATTCAAGAGCAGTGAGTCGGGGTGTGTCCGATGATGGCATGGGGGACCCTCAAGGGTGGATTGAGGGCGCGAGGCTATGGGTGTACGCCGTGCATGCCTATGGCCTGATATAAGAAGGATTCAACTGCCACGGCACCCTGGCACGACTGATATACTGCTCAACGGCGGTTCTGGTCGCCCCGAGGGTGCTTAAACAAACTATAAATGAGACTTCGTAGAAGAAAGAAAGAAAGAAAGATATGGTATTGATAAGATTAATTTTAATTTTAATTTCATGGTCTTTTGAGAACCTATCTCAAATTTTAATATTGGGGCCCTTTACACCCCGTAAGTGTTTGTGATTGTCCTTGTCTTTCATGTTTTAATGTTTATTGTGAAGTTTGTGTTTTTAAATAAAATGTAAGGGCCCTTTACACCCTTACATATGACGATCCTGATGGAGATAATAATTTCTTTTAAAGAATGTGACGAGGGCTAATGACCTTAGCAGTCGATGCCCGTAAAAATTCAGTTAAAAAAAAAAAAAAAAAATTTTTTTAGAGTTTAATTTTCGTGGCTGAAAAACCAGGTGTGTTCAATGGTATTATTATTGTGAGTATATATTACTGTGTACATCATAGGAACAACTTTTAGAAAAAGAGGTTCTATAGGATTCGGCTTAAGAATTAAATAATTTTTATAATTCTTAATATTTTAACTTTTTATCTAATTATAGCTGTTATTACAATGTAGCCGTCGACCCAGGGGGTCAAATGGAACTAAAGTACTTTTTACTACATACTTTGATATTTTTGACCATTGTTGTTTAAATAAAGTACATTTTTGATGATTAAAAAGTCGTTTGGTCAAGGTAGTTCACCGTGCCCCAACCTATTTTACTAAAAATCTCGATTGTTTTCTCTTAATAATACTTTTAATATTCCATAATTTTTAAGGTAAAAACTTAACTTCATCGATGGACTAAAATCGGATTTAAATCTTTTTATTAAAAATTTTATATTTTTCTCAATTACACGATAAATATGGTATAATTGATTAATTTTAAAAGTCCATTGGGGTAATTTGGAATAAAAATTTATCAAGGCAAAGTCAGGAAAGTTATGCAAAGTTATAGGGTATCCAATTTTATAGGGTGTTAAAAAGTCAGACTTCCTAAAACATTTTTCGTTAAAAAATTCACAATAAACCGAAAATGGAAAGATTAATTCAAGATATAAAAAAAATTACTCAATATGAAAATTTTGTTAAATACATTCTCCTGGAAAATTAAAGTTGCTTTATAAAATAAGATTTTTTGATATAAAGGACCAATATGTTTTTTTTTTTTATAAATAAATTATTTAAGTGATTTTTATTTAATTTATAGAACAAAAGTATTCTTTATTCTTTCAGAATTTAATTAAAACTTAAACGCATCAAGGTAACGGTACTGTAATCTGGAATATTTTAAGCATTAAATCCACTCTTTTGCTAGTTCAAAAACTTACTTCACTCGCATAAACATACATTCTACGCATGCCAGATACAAATTTCATAAGTATAAGCAATTTGTGTTAAATTATTCAGTAAAAGGATTTTACTGAGACCTATTATTTAAGAAATTTTTATTTCTCTATTTTTGTTAATTGTAGAGGAAGTTTTCTTTAAAAGAACGTCTTCCTTTGATCTTTTATGTAATGAAGATAGAAAAAGGTATTTCCTTTGAAGAAAAGTTAAAAGCATTAGAGTGATAATGAACAAGATAAACCTCCCACTCAATTAACGTTGAAAATAATGAGTCTCGGCTATGTTACGCTTCATTTTGCAAAAATTCCGTTACTTTATATAAATTTAGAGAATCTACAAACCGTGGAAAATTTAATTCTTACCCTTACATAATTCCATTTTTTTTTTTTTTTTTTAATTTAATAACACAAGCATCTTAGATATAAAATACTTAAAAATTACCAAATAAGTTTATAAAAAAATATATAGTTCTTGTTATGTTGGCCCATTTTAGATGTTGGATGATCAGGTAAATAAAATCATTTGCGTAATATGTGGCTTGATATTATTTAATACCCCTTCCTCGCTGTGGTTTCGCCCGCTATAATGCGAGAGACTTTAAAAATTGGAAATAGTTATTTTAGTAATTATGTGCTGTCGCTCTGGGTTATAGCTATCCACAATTTACCGGATAAAATTAAATATTTAGATAAACAATGTATTTCCAAAATCAAGTTTTGATTAAAATCATAAAAATAGTATAGTTGTTCAAGAACTACTTTGGTCACGGCAAAGCAAAGTCCAGGAGTTTCATCATCCCATTTCTGGGCGTTGCATATTTTAATAATGTTACCTACTTGAATTTGTCTCAAATTCAAATAACAAGTTTAAGGGTGATAATCAAAAGCTGATTTCAGACCAAATATATTCTCAAAGATTGAACTAGATTTTGAACCGATTGTATTCGTTTCTCTTTAAGTCTTTGAGAACGCTCTGACATAGATTCATGTTGTCTAAGGTCATCGATTCTTGTAACTCTACAAGTTCTTCCTATCTGTGACCTTGTGATTTAACAAAATATGAAAATATAAATACGAAATTGAAAATCGAATCAATGTCGTTTATGTGTATGGCTTATCCTTATGGAATTTCTTGGTTCAGGATACAAAAATCAACAGAGAGCTACTTTGTTCGCGTAAAAATGAATTCCCCCAGGTCTTTAGTAAAACCCATAAATTTCTGAAAATGTTTGTTTAGGAAGAGGCAGGTAGCGTTGATTTTTTCAAGT
This sequence comes from Lycorma delicatula, assembly GCF_047948215.1. Lineage (NCBI taxonomy): Eukaryota > Metazoa > Arthropoda > Insecta > Hemiptera > Fulgoridae > Lycorma > Lycorma delicatula. Next base: position 77,177,294 of record NC_134455.1, read on the forward strand.
CCTACTAAAGTCATTTAGTTTTACACAAGTTTGAATACTAGATCGTGGATACCGGTGTTCTTTGGTGGTTGGGTTTCAATTAACCACACGTCTCAGGAATGGTCGAACGAGACTACAAAATTACACTTCATTTACACTCATACATATCATCCTCATTCATCCTCTGAAGTATTATCTGAAAGGTAATTAACAGAGGCTAAACAGGAAAAAGAAAAAAAAGAAAGGTAGCGTTGATTTATGAAACTATTCATTTAAGACCCGCGCTGACGTTAATATTGTTGTTGTTAAGACCACAGAGTTCGTTGATAAGAAGCGACGAAGTCAACGAACTACGTTTGCAGTTCTAAACGTGACCTAACCTAACAGTAAACTGAAAATGGGGGTAAAATAAGCGTGAAAACATTATATATCAGTTTAATTTTAAACTGAAATATAATGTTTTCACGCTTCTTTTTGAAAGAATACTTTCAAAAAATATCTCGAATTTTGTTAGACAACTTTTGTCTTCCATTTTATGAACCTCGGGACTCGAATATGTCATTTCATTCATTTGTTTAATGTACCTTTACGAATCGCGCCGCTAGATAGCAATGCTTGATAGTGCTAGGTAGCGTAACAAAAATTTGGTAATGTATTTGAAATAATAAAATTTAAAAGAAAATATAGTACAACTTGATTAATAATAAATTCTCTTATGTAAATGAAAGTACTGAAGATGAAACAATTATTTTATTTCGCATCACTTCTTTAAAAGAAAAAATATTAGTTTACAAGAGATTATACTAGTTTTATTAAAAAAAAAAAAAAAATAAAACAGAAATAAATTCGATTGGAAAAATTGATTTTAACGATAAAATCGAGGGTTTCACTTACAAAATAATGTGCAATATTACACAATACAGATTTTCGATTCGTAAAGGTCAGTTTTATTAAAAAAGGAAACTATGCTATGAAGCGAATGAACTATTAACAAAAAAAATTGGTCATGAATTTCAATTGGTTTGTTTTAAGGCAATAATATTTTAATAATAAATCCATAAGATAACAATCAGTTGTTATCATGTTCATTAAAAACAGTTTTATTTATATTACAGAAATTGTTGTTTTTTGAGCGGAAGAAATGATATCTGCGATACTGTTACAATACGGTTTACAGTATCATTGTAGTTTTTTTAGATAATAGTTACTATTATCTTTTCTGCTAAGATCAGTATAGATTCTACATTCAGTACTGCTTACCTTCGTTAGCTTCATTTTTTTATCACTTTTTGACGCATTTCGGAGCCACTGTCAAAAGTTATTGTACTGATACATTATATTTCTGGTAATCTTTATGTAGCGTTTAGTTAACACCGCTTCCTTTATTTCTCATCATGCCTTATCTGGCCTTCTTATTTATTTGATTTTAATGGTTATACTTATCTTTCAATTTTATTTATCTATTTCCTGCTTTCAGTAAAATGAGGTTCTTGAAAATAATCAAGGGGATGTCCTTTCCTAGAACCTCAATTTATTGAAAGTAGGAAATTGATAAATAGAATTAAAAGATAAGTGTAACCATTAATACTAAACAAACAAGTAAGAGGTCAGATAAGACATGACGTCAAATAAAACAATGATTAACAGAATTATCACTACAATACGTTTTGACAGTGGAGTGGTTCCGAAACAAGAAATAAAAAAAGCGTGACACGAGATAAAAGAATGAAGCTAAGAAAAGAAAAGTAAGCAGTACTAAACATAGAAAAACCGTGAAATATTTTGTGAAATCATCATAAACAGGTGGACGACTTGTTATTTCAAGTCGAACAAAAGAACTGATCTCGGCAATATTCTAATAGTAAGCATAAACTTTAAATTATATTTTAAGCATCCTTGCCGTCCTGGGTACTAAAATTACTTTAAACATATTCCCGGATTTTGCTTCATGCAACCAAAACGCAGATCAAGTATACTGCGAGTAAAAGTAGATATTTTATTACTTGTATGAAAAGGATGCAACCCATATTGAAAGAATTGCCCCTACTGCACTATAACTCAAACCTTTGTATAATTTGTAACGGTCTATAAGGATTCAGATAAAATTTTTATCCGCTTTTAATTTTTTTTTTTAATCATTTGTGTATAAAAATATATCCATCAATAATGATGTATAATATTTCAAATATATTTTTGATAGAATAACAAATTTTTAGAACTATAAAAATGTTACTATCATTTTTTTTTTAAAGGGCCAAGTTGTAACGTATTCTCTTCACTCCGAACCTTTTAAAAAAACGCTGAACATCTGTTATAGTAATTAATAAAGAACTATGACAAAAAAATAAGTCGTTAGAAATTTTTTTTTCATTATTTCCTCTGAAGAAAAAGTTGAATAAAAATGACTAATGCATGATTATTTAACATTTTGTTTTTTTTTTCAAACATGGTTATAGTTTTTTTTTTTTTTTAAACTTATGTTTGACAAGTAAAAAAATAATAGATATTCTTGTTTACATAAAAATAAGAAAAAATTAAAAGATAAATCGTTTACAAGACAAATAAAAAAATATTCTTTTCTGAGAAAAGAGTATGTATACACCTGTGTAGGACACATCTGCGTTTCATAGCACGCTGCTAATATCCATTAACCCTTTCTTTTAACTATCATAAATAATGAAGTAACTAAAAAAAGAAAGGATTACACACCTAAATAGATGAGGCGTTATTTTGACAAATAACATTTTTTTTTCTAAAACTTTTCATTATTATAGTATTTACACCTCACAACATATAATATTTGTTATACAGTACGTACAAGTAACAAAAGAACTATAGGTCTTCATGTAATTTAAAAAGGGTGGATTTTTTTCTGTTAATAAGCAGGTGTGATAATACTATATATGGATTGGATAAATTTGTTATACAGATAAGTTTCTAACACCTTGTAAGCGATTAATTTTTTCATTCTTGTAGTTACTAATCTTTAGTTCCGATAAGAATTTAACTTATGCTGTTAGCACCTTGTTTTTCTTCATACTTGAAAAAATATTTTTTTTTATAATTTGAATTTTCAACAAAAAAATTATATATATATATATATATATATATATATATATATATATATATATATATATATATATATATATATACACACATACATTATATACATATATAAAATCTTTATATGTAATTATCCTTTTTGATCGAGTAAAATTATAAATTAACCAAAATTAGTATTAAAATATGGAAATTTTAGGGAGAAAGATTTTCTTTTAGAGCCTACGGAAAAAAAAGTTTTTTTTTTAAATTCTATCGCATTGTTAATTTTCTGTAATTTTACAATATTCTTGCAGAAAAATACATACATCTTTATGAACTTTCCAGGATTTTAGATTTTATGGTTTTTCTCAGTTATTATTCTAATAGTTTGTTTGAAATTCAACCATTATGCAATGTAATAATACGACATATTCATAACAAACAATTTTACGCGTATTTCCAGTGATAAAACCAAAACCGCGTATTTTTCGTGATAAAGCATTTTATAATGATGTTAAAATTACATTTTTGGATTGATATCTTAACATTTTAAAAATATTTTAAATTAGAAAAAATTATTAACAACTTACTTTCAATAAAGTCCCAGTGATATTTTTTTAAGGGAATTGCCGGTTCCACATTTAACTAAACTCTTCTATTAATGAAACTTAACTAAAATTGTAGGGAAAATGATTCAGTATGTATGTCAAATAATAAATTTGATATTTATTTTATTAATTTTTTCAGATTATTTTTACTCTAAATTTCAAAACGATCTTAGATAGATTGGAAACATATTCACACCTATTGGTACAAAAAACATAAAAAGACAGTGGACAAAGCAACAGCATCATTTCTTGTGAATAAACCTCAACAAACTAGTACAAACTTTTTTAAAGATGTAATAATTGGATAAAAAATTTAATACGTAATAAATAAAAACTCCGACCCACTATATCTGAGCAATATGAAATTTACAGTAAAAAAAAATTACAGTTAAAATTTATTGTAAATTTTGAAAAGTACAAAATAATAAATAAAATATAATTTTTCATTGAATAGTAAATAATTTTTAACATATTAAGATGTAAATAATAAATAAAGCAGCTACTGAAAACTTACTAAAGAAATAAATCTTTTAATTAAACTCTGAAAATATCCAATGAAAATAAGTTTCATTAATTTTTAAATGACTCGTTTATAATTTTAATGCCACTTTTATTCATTTTAATGAACTATTTTTCTTTTATTTACTTTTTTACTTATATGTTATAAGATCTAAAATTTAATAAATTCTGTTTAAAATTAACCCATTTTTGAAACTAGAGGCCGAGTATTAGACATATTCTGTGTACGTAAGCATTGAACTAAGCGTTAAATACAATTAAAAAAAGGAATAAAAGCAAAAATGAATATATTTTTAATGACTATAATTTCGAGTCATAGAATTTTTTTAGAATTGGTGATTAAATATAAAAATTACTATAGTGATTCAACTTGAAAACGATCATAAAATGTTATCTGTTCTTTTTTTAATAACATAGAAAATATAAAATGAGATTGTTTAATTTATTTTTTGAAAAAAGAAACTAAAAATTATCTTTCTTTATAATTACAAGAAACGACTCTATATGGTGAATTAAAATGAACGATTAACCTGAAGGAATAGAATAAAATGGAGGAAGTTACATAACTCTAGGATATGAAATTTTGCAATTTAAGAAATAAATGCTGGGAAATATTTAATTAAAGACGTCTAAATGAGAATAAACCAAGCTGAGGGGAACCAGGACGCATAACAACTGCTTAATTACTTTTAATTGTTTTCTAAGATTGAAAATAATGTGAAGGAGAGTGAAGTCAAACGGGAATTTCATTTCTCTCATTACAAGGAACGAAGTCAGTTGTTAGGGGAGAGCAGAATATTGTTAGATGTTTTGCATCATCGAAATTATGATGGGACAGAGAAACATGTTGAAAAGTTGTGTTTTATTGAACCGATAGGTATCCTAAAATATGTGTATGTTACTTCTGGCAAACATCTGTTAAACCCTCAGAAAATTTAATATTTTCATATTACGGCATCTGAATCGATGAATTATTTTATCCCTCTTATAATAATAACTAAGTGTCTTAAAACTAGTCTATTTTATTACGCAGAACAAATGATTATTAACAACATTCAAATAATGTAAAAAGACTATTTTTTGTAACAATATAGTTGTAGCTAACTGATTGAACACTAGTTAAACCATTACAATAAATTTAATTATATATCACAGGACAAAACGAAAGTGGGGGGAGTCGATTAATACTTCAAATATATAAATCCAAATCCCAACACAAAACATTAATTTATACAGAATATATAAAATTACAATTTTACCTGTTTTAAGAGCTTACCACCTTTCTTTTAGGTTTATAGAAGAAAACATTTTTTTTTTTATGAAATAATAAAAATAATTAATTATTTTAACTTCATAGAAGTTGTTATCATTTAAAAATAAAACCTGAAAGTTGTAGGATTAATTAACTACTTGGAAATTAGTATAATATATAACTTAGTAAATTTATTTGATCAGATATTAACAAATTCCATAACTATGAAGTTAAATGATTATTTTCAAATTAAAAAAATATTTTTACCTTTTTGTAAATATATTAATGAGTCTGACATAAAATGATAAATTATATAGATTACTGCAAGGGGTAGGTAGGGGTAATAAAAACCTGTTTATGTAATTATTTGGTTATTTTGGATAAACAACTTACTTAAACACAACAGAAGATGTATTGTATCTATCGTACGTCACAAAACTTGGTTACATGTATTAATTTTATACATACACAGAATATAAAATTAATCTACGGAGAATGTAACAAATTTCAGTACATGCTCTACTAATGAGAAAAAAAAAATTATATAAACATGGATTTGGAAACGCTTGGCTAGCAAGAGTCGGTGAGAGATAGATTTTGCCATGATTTCTGCACCTTCTGTAAAGTCAAAAGTTTAATCAAGAGAAATTGTATTTTTAAGGACTCAAATTTAGTGATAAATTTCGTTCTTTTATTTGAAATTTGACGTGAAAATTTGAAAAAAAAAAAAAAAATAGATCCCAGTACTTTAAAAGAGAAAATATTGTGGCCAAAGAACACAATATTTTATATTTGGCTTAAAAAAACTTTGTTAATGGGTAATTTTTTTTCCTGTTTATTGTTTGGAATCAACGTAAGGTATTACTTCACAGGCTGAATGAGGATGACATGTATGGGTTCATATTATTCTCATGTAAATGAAGTATAATCTTGTACAGTCTCAACGTCGATCATTCCTGAGATGTGTGGTTAATTGAAACCCAACCACCAAAGAACAACGGTATCCACGATATAGTATTCAAATCCGGATAAAAGTGCCTTAAAACTGCCATTTCTAGGATTTTAACCTTAGAACTCTCGACTTCGAAATCAACTGCTTGGCGATGACGAGTTCACAATTAGACCAACCCGATGGGATTTGTTAAATAGATAATAAAGTTGCTGATGTTTTAAATAAAATTACAGAAAATTAGATTTTAAGTAAAATGATATGAAAACAGTAAATACGAAGGTAAGCATTTTGAAGTTTGTTACATTCTTCGTGAATCAATCTGCAAGTGTGTGTGTGCGCGTGCGCGCGTGTTATAAGTACACACGACTGCCAAAAAAAAAAAAATAAAAATTGCTGAAAAACATTCATTTTTAATATAAGATGATTAAAGAGCATGCGGGTGACAATTAGTATTTGTATATAGTATAATTTTTTTCTAATTTTTTTAATTTATTTACATACATTTATATACATATACATATTTATATAACCTATGTCACTCCCGATAATGTAAGGCTTCCAAGGCGGGGTCAAAATATAAATCGGTTCAGCTGTTGAGTTGTTATGGTGGAAAAAAACACCCACATGCATCGAAATACATTACACTCCTTTTTGGCAGCCGTGTAGTAACTAAATTAAATCAATTAAATAACAAATTAGAAAGCATGCAAATTATCTGAATATATGTTATTGAGACTAAACTAGGATGCAGAAAATTTCAGTTTTTTAAAATTGATGTAATAAAAAGGTTGTACACAGTAATATTTTTTGGATAAAAAAATTATAATTTAAATAAATTTATGAGATAATATTTTAAGTAAGAATATACGCAAAAATACTTCATTTATCAAGTTTGGTAGAGATCAATATGTATATATATATTTTTTTTTGAATTGAAAACATATTGTTTTAAGGATATGTATATCTGTAAATATAATATTATGGGTAATTCGGGATGTTAAGTTTAATTATACTAGTCGAAATATTTCGTGATTTATGGGACCCAAATATTAATCATACATTTATGCGTTTTATAAAACCCTGTTGATTATCTGAAAGATAATATTTATAATACTATTTTTTTTTAAGGAACAAAAAACAATGTTACATTTTAGAAAGAAAGATATAGACATATGAATGAATACCAAATAACGATGACGTTTAAAATTTTGTTGTGATATTTCAAACTGTAACAATATGATTTGATTTTGTTATAGACGAGATTAATTTTTTCATTTCATGATAATTTATATTTAACATGACAACCAGAAATCTCATATTATGGGAAAAATAAATGAACGATTATTACTGGTGGAAAGGGTAATCTGCAATTTTACGTCTACCTTAGAAGCATTATTAAATTATATTTACTTTTTGTTTTAAAAACCATTTATAGCGACAGAAAAACTTATGATGAGATTAAAAATGATACTTCTGTTTAATTAAAAAAATTATAAATTTTTGTAAAATAATATGTCGTAATTTTTTACTATGTAGTATCCCTCGTTATTAATATATTTTTAAATTATTTATTATAATTGATTTCTCATATTATACTTTCTCATTCTTATCTCTAAGCCTTTATTTGTTATTACTTATTGATTAAATAAGACCTATTGGTCTCATATAATACTTAACATAATTAAATGAAAAAAAAAAATACAAATGAAAAAATAAATTCAGGTACTTATGTTCAAAGTATATACCTACGACAGATATTTCTGGTCTTATTCGTCAAAAAAACGCTTTATATTTTTTTTTTAAATTAAGATATCTGTGAAAAATCAATTTTTATTTCAAAAAAATATATCTAAGAAATACAGAAAAGAAATTTTATGAAAGGATCAATAGAAATAAGATGAATGATAATGGTTGTAGTTAATGCTATGATTATAAAAATAAAACAATAAATAATTCCGTGCAAATGCTTATTGTTAAAATTATGTTTTGTCTTCAGATAATTCATTGAATTGATTATGAAAGAGAAAATACCTTTACAAATTCAAATTATTATTTATTTCCCTTAAACTTTTATATATATATTTATATATCTTTCTCCATCTTATCTTACCTTTACAAATCATTATATTAATTATATAATATGAAGATATATATTTACAATTACAATTATATTTAACAATTTCTTATAATTGAGTTTTTCTAAAAAGTTGTTTTAAGTAATTAATTTCTAAAGTAGAAACGGAACGTGTTAAGGGGGAATAATTCTGAATATTTGTAAAAAAAAAAAATAAGTACGATTTGTTAAAAATGATATAAGTGCTTATTTAGTACAATTAGTTATGGATTTCTAATTTAAAAATTTATTTATTCAACTTTATGTTATTTAATTTATTGAACGAATCTTTCCTTTCAAATCAAAGCATTATTTGTTTATCATCCCTACATAAATAGGATATAATTAATAATAATAACAAAAAACTACACGGATGTAAGTAGGTTTTGTTTATTAAGTCCGTATGTAATTAAGCGTGGATGAATATTCTCGCTTAATCAGATACGGACTTGAATTAAATATTATATACTTAAATACATAAAAATAAAAATATTACTTTTTTTTTCTTGTGGAGTATAAGTAGAAAATAAATATTATGTATACGGGATCCAAAATAAGGAGTACGATCTTTATCATATACATAAGTAATTCATTAAATTTTTTTCAAATATCCGTAACAATGGGGAGATCTTATAATATCTCTACAAACAATCGTCCGATTTTCAAAATACAAAAGGTGTATTTGTTAGTAAGTTGAAGGCCAACATTTTCATGCACTTTCGATCTAACAGTTCAGCTCTGAATATTAGTTGTCCTATAGTAAAAAGCTATGAACAGTAATTATTCAATATTGAAGAACCTCCCGGCTGTACTTAAATACTTTCGTTGAAGGACAAAATCTTCTTATCGATGTTAGACCTATGAAAACTTTCTTCATTTTCTTTCTTTCATTTTCTAATAATGACTTTATAATAAATACTTTGCATTTTATTCTATGAAGTTAAACTAGTAGTTCCTTTTGGCACTTTATATCCATACAAAAAAACTGATAGCTCTAATGAAAAGAAAAATAGAACAGTTTGAGCAACAAGCAAACAGGGATACTTACTATATCGAAAGAAAATATAAATAAGCAATTGAATTTCACCAAATTGTTTATATAAAGTGCCATTTTAAATTTTAATCTACATGAATAACAAACTATTTAAATGGTATAGCAATAATAACAGAAGATAACAGAAAACATTAAACCAAATATTTACTTAAGAAGATTTTGGTCTGAATTAAAAAAAAAAAATTATTTATCGTTCATATTATTTTCAATCTCTTAGAAATACTTAAACGGTAGACCTCCTGGTCTACCGTTAAGTATTTCTTCAGAGGGCGAGATGAATAATTTGTAGCGGGTGTAAAAATGCCATACCTGACCGGTATTCGAACGCGGGATCTTCGGATGAAAGGCCGAGATGCTGCCACTCACGTCACGGAAACCGGGCATCTTATTTTGCTATAATAAATATTACTTTTAATGATTTTTAAGACTTATTTAATTTATTGTAATAGATTTATTTTTCAAATTATTTCACATAAGAGGTATTATTTTTAAAATATACAAATATTAAAAAATTATTCATACATTATATAATAACATATCATGATATAATAAAAATTTAACTTTTAATGTTAATTTCATTTTGAATTTAAGTGGAAAAATCGTTTAATCTAATACATATTTTAATTAGCTTTTTTTTGCATTTGACAATAGAGAGTAATAATATTAAGTTTTTTATCAGTGTAAAACAAAATTAGGAATCCTAAAGAGAATAATAAGATATTTAGATAAAAACGTAGATATAACTGAAAGATCTTTATTCATGAATGTTACAAACTTATATGTCTATAAGGTAAATGGAATTTCCTAGATGCCACTACCAAACTTTAAAATAGTTGATAAAATAACTAGACAAAATCTAGAGTAATTCATTTGTAATTATAGTTAAAAACTTTTATAAATTATGCAAATTACTTCATTAAAAATATGATAAAATTTGATTTTTTGTGCTTTAGAAGTTTCTCAAATAATTAATAGTTTATAAAAAACATTATATAATGTTTATTTTTACCAATATAATAATAAGAATTATTTTACAAAATAATAAAGTTAATAAATATTTAAATTATTATTTAATAAAAGAAAGTTTGAAATTATATTATGATATATAACTGAGGTGATAAGTGGAACGAAATGAAATTTGTGAAATTATCTTTTGTGAAAAATGGAAAGAAATTTGGGTTACAAAATTAAAAAACATATGTCCTGATAGGATTTTAGATCAGATTCATCAACTTGTGCATACAATTGTAAATTTTTAAGAAGAAAAAAATATTTAAAAAGTGTCAATCCGTTTAAAAAGCTGAAAGGAAAATTTTATATAAAAAAATGAACAAAGAACCACATTCTAAAGCCTTATCCTTTTAATTATTTAGTCTCATATAGACTGTAATTTATACATTCAAAACATTTTTATCATTATTATGATTATTATTATAGAAAGTCTGTTGTTAAAATTTGTAGTAGCTTTAGCAGTCCAGTGAATTTTAATTTTGGGGCGTCACAAAGAAGTAACCTAGGCCCTATTTTATACGTTATTTATTAACTAAATTTTAACCACTGTATCACATAGGTTGGCTTTTAAGTATGCTGATGATACGGCACATTTATTTCCTAACAAAGACCTTCAATTAGCAGAATATTTATTCCAGGATGATGATTTTAACAAATTTTTAATATGATCTCACAGAAACCAACTCGTTATAAACAAAAACACAACTATGTTCGTTCATTTCAACACTGGTCATATGAAGCCTGATTCCTTGCCAGTATTAATTGCGCACAGTTGGAATTGTCACTTCAGACTTAACATCAATAACATTGTGCCATGTACCTATAATCGACTAATAGTAACCAGTGCGGAGCGATAATAACACGAAAGTGTTTTTCGCCCTAACAAAACAAAAAAAAATAATCAATGAGGTTAAATACCTAGGTGCGTTAATTACAATAAATTAAAATGGGATAAAAAAATTTGAAAACCCCTCTTGTAAAATTAGAGAATATGTGAATAGATTTTATTACCTGAGGTATGTCGTCCCACATAAAACTCTATTACTAATGTAAAAGCCCTAATGGGGGTCTTTAATAAGATTTGGTGTAGGAGTATGGGGTTTGGCAGATGGCTTGTATTTAAAAATTATAACTACTTCAAAAAAGAACACGTAAAGTGGTTTCAGGCACTTTGTCACACGGCTCAAAATTAAATCTTTATAAGCACTGTAATATGTTCACCCCAACCTAGACTTTCATTATTTCTCATTTTATAAATTATTGTTGCAAAATAATAAGTACCAACTAAAACTCATTGTACCCCTTCAGTTGAGATACAAGAAAAAGCACACGATAAAAAATTATTCTAATTTATTTGGTAAGAAGATTTTAAAAACCCAAATTCAAACCATATATAGTAAATTGTTTTCATGTATTTTTGAAATAGATAAAAATAAAATTATTCATAAAGAAGATTTAATCGTTTATTAGCTGGAATTTTGTTAATCGTTATTTTCCTTTTATTATAAACTGTATTACGTGACATGTATTAATTAATTTTGTACATTATAAAATTTAATCTGCCACCTGCAAGTATAACCTAATTTAAACTTAGCATTTATTAAACAACCTTTATTTACAATTATTATAATTTTTTACTGAAATATATTTAATTTTTAATTGACCTGTATTTAATTAATTTTTATTTACTTCTTTCTTAATTTCTGACACCATCGAAATTAAGTATTTGATGTCAAAATATAATTTTTTACATGTGGCTAAATTAAAACTATTTAAAGTTAATTTGGGGACAGGTTTATAAAAACTAGTTTTAGCAGGACCCAATACTTACAATTTATGTAAACAAATAATGAAAATTAAAAAAAATTATTTATTAATACTTAATTTATTTTTAGATTTAAAAACGCGGGCATTATTTTTGAGTAATGTCTACTTTAAAAGAAATATTTTATGAAATTAATTTTTTATAAGCTACAAAACTCTGCAGAATTAATTTTTGTTATCATTTCCTAGATGTGAGCATCTTTCAGTTCATCATTTTTCAAAATTTATTATAAATAAATGCTATAGTACCATAAGCTACCACAGAACTTCATGAACATGTTAAAACAGTTTTAAATGGAAGACAAAATATTACATTCCATCATTTATAAATTCAGGCGAGAATATAAAAATAACTGTATAAGATACAAATGCAGCAATAAAAAAAATAGTGCAAAGTCTCAAACCACTTTATTGCCTTTTGTGTTAAAAAAATAGTTATTTTTATTCCAGTTTCATATTTCTTTTCTTATTGATATTTAAAATATAATTTAAAAAAAAAAACCTGAATAATGAACTGGCAAAAAAAGGCACATCGGTTCGAATCAGACTTCATCACCCTTTTTTTTTTGTAATTAAAATATATGGATTTATTTATAATTGTTAATCTCCCATTGTAAAAAAAAAATCTTTACGATGAATAATTTAATAACAAAAAAAAATATGACAAAAATATCAGAAGTTTTTCATGAAATAAAATTTTATGTACTTTTCATTTAAAAAAAAATGTGTGTTTGTAATTTAATAGGCGTACAAGGAAGTAATGTATTGTCCATATCAGATTTCTTCACATCTGGTTTAATAAAATTAATGTACAATTTATTTTTATTGATAAACATTTTTTATTTTATTTAATAATTAGTAAAAAAATAATTAAAGAGTAAAAGTAGTCATAATAGATTTTTTTTTTGTTTTTTTCACCGAGTTTTAATTTAAGCTCAATGAAAATACTAGAAAATTTCTGCTAAATCTTTGTCAGATTTTCTCAACAAAAAATTTAAAAAAATATTTACAAGTTAAAAAAAAAATTATTAATAAAACACAAACTTTTTAATGATTTTCAGTAGAAAGTCTTTTTTTTTATTTTAACACACAAATAATTTATCTCATCCGCTGAAGAATACCAAACGATGTATGCAGGGGTTAAAAAAAAATAAAAATTCATATTTAGTTTACGTCATCATAATCGGTAATATGTGTTGAAAAATATCAGTGATAATATTTACACGTTTTATAGAAAATTTGTTAAGTGACACTTAGCGTTACTACGGTCCAAGCTATGCGTTATTATTTAAAAGTAGTCAGTTGTCTTCAACTCTCGTTTCCTTTATACTAATGTATATAACACCAATCTATTAGAAGTAAACTAATCCTGGTGATGTATTATCCCTCCACAAACAGTACCAAAATAATTTACGAAATTACTAAAACTCTGTACCTGAGAATATTATTTATTCATTGAAAATTGTGAGATATTTATTTACAAGTATTTGCAAAAATCTAATTTGACAGAATATTATATTTGTTAAAAATGTTTGATTTTTTAAAATTAGTTAATGAAGTAAAAGATTGTACGAAAGCTACGTCACTAACTTATATATATATATATATATATATATATATATATATATATATATATATATAGTTTTCTTTTTCAATAAAAACTGGTATGAAGCAAAATAAGAAAGGATTACTTCAATAAATTATTGGTAATTTATTAGTTACTATTTTGTAAATGTATTATGCGATAAGAATTCAAGTAAAACACAATTGATGTTAAGTACCGGCCCAATACAGACCCACTGAATGCGTGTAAAAGCTAAATATATATCACCTAGCCTTCACGTGAGTACACGGTTTAATTTAGCTTTGTATAAAACAACACAGGAGGCCAGAAAGGAGGTCTTTGCATTTTAAAATCTATGGCATAAGGCGGAGTAAGGAGAAAAGGGGATCTAAAAACGTGATGCTGGGTCGTGGAAGGGTTGGGCCGCGGAGCGGGTGGAGAGCAGAGTTGGATAACTACCCCGTAGCGCGTTCCTTATCATTTCACCTCGGAGACAAATTCTGCCTGGCAATCGTGCACTCCATACCTCTCACCCTTCATCCTACATTCATTTCCCCTCTCGTTCACTCACTCTTCATCGTAACCAACCTTGCTGCAGAGTTTTACGCTTCCAACAATCTTTCCAGAAGCCATTCCGTATAATTCGGCCGTTCACAAAGAACAGTCACTTGGATTCGCACATATTAAAAGAGATTGCCCCCCTGTACACAACCGGCTTCGGCATATATACCCTCCCTAAAAGTTTCAAGATTTTATTCATTGCAAGACATTTATGAAAAATATAATAAATTAACTAATTCTATAATTAATTTAAACAAAAATTAGTTTTTTACGTTGAAATAATATTATTATGGAAAATATATTAGTAAAAGTTATAATAATATCTGAATATGATTTTATGTTTTATGCTGAGATTATACTATCTCACGTGAAGTATCGAATCATTCTAGAGTTTGATAATTAATTTAATTAAAAAATAATAGGCCACCAGTTCTTTATATAGTTCCAATAGTTGATTCGAACAAAATACAGTGGTTAATTCAATATTTTTTTTCAAATTTAACAAGAAACATTTCTTTTCTCGAACCTCGTTCATTCTGATCTTTAATTCGATGACTTTTAAGTGTGTTAAATATGTAATTTTTTCTCTTATTTTACTATCATAATAACAAATTACATGCTGTATAATGTTAATATGTTTATACAAGTAACAGTAAATATTGTTACAAACTATTATAGTATATTACCTTGTTAAAATAATTCAATAGAGGTTAAAAATTAAGCTGAATTATAATTTTTTAAAACCCCATATTTATCTTGTATTTAGTAACTTAAAGCATGAAATAAAACAAAATTATACTGTATAAAAAAGGTTTATATCTTTAATTGTTAAAAATAAATAAATTTTTACATAATGAGTCTTCATATACATTCATCATAAATATTTTTTGTTACCATATCCTGCAGGATTAAAACGTAAAGTTATATTTTTTTCCGACACATCAGTTTTGCTATATTTTTTACCATGTATAGTTCATTTGCAACCCGTGTATCAAAAAATGTTTACAACAGTAAACATATAAATATATATATATATATTATACGTTAATATATATATATTAAACGTGTATATATATAATATATACACGTTTGTGTAGGTGTGTAAGAATAATTGAGAAAAATTATCAGTCTAAAGGATTAAGACGATAAACACAGAGAAAATGTAGTGCAGACATTGTTTAAGATAAATATTAAAGATGATACATGGTGGCGAGGTTTTTGAATAAAAAAACCGAACTGATTATTAAAAACCTGAAAACTGGTAGAAACGGAAAAGATATACTAATGATTGATGCCAAAAAAACACATATTAGAATTACCAAACCGACACAAAAAGAAGAACTTTTCTACATATAAAAAATTGGTGCATTATAGCAAAGTTGTGAGAACAGTCATCTTGTACGAAATGGAAACTACGAATATAACTGGAATAGAAAATCTACTCAAGATAGAAAGAAGAATTTTTGATCCAAGAATAACACAAGAAGGCTACAGATGGAGATCAAATACAGAGATATATAATAAAACTGAATACCGGAAAGTAACAATAATAAAATGACAACTAAAATTCTATGGACACAGTCCGAATGACCGAGTTAATGCTAAAAAAACAGCAATAAATTCTGAAATTATAAAGGTTAAGGTGAATATGTTAAGCAGATAAAAGAAGAGCTCAAAAAGTTCAACATTACAGAAAATGACTGTCTAGATCGAAAATATTACAGAAAGAAATGCTAGAATTAAGAATTCCTGTAGGTTCCTGTAAAACAAAAAGCTCAGCAGATAATAATGGGCTAAAGAAAGAAGAGATAAACAGTCCGAAAGAATCAAGAACCTCTGGAAGAAAAGAAAGAAACTACATGAAATGATAATTTCATATCTTTGAAGGCGTATCTGCAGAGAAAATAAACCTGATAAAGGATTTAGTTTGAAGTCGTTTATCAAAGAAATAAAGAAGCAGTAGAAAATATTTGGCTTACAGATTCGTTGGGGCTATTCCAAATATTTCATAAAGTAGACAGACAGTTTCTTTTAAGTAAAAGATATCGATGTATAGTCTTGTCTCCAATTCGAGAATTGACATGAAAAGTTTTCAGAAAACTTAAAATAATTTTTTTTCTGTTCTTCTCAACTTGATTTCAAGAACTAAAAATCTCATGAGAAGAATTCACCGAAGAAAAATAGTTATATTTAAATATATTAAAAAATAAATTAAAATTAAAAATATATTTTAAATGTAAAAGTTATAATATATTTAACAATAAAACACCAATATGAATAAAATTTATTACAACCGCTTTTATTAACAACATTTATAATCTGGATCTAATGGCTGAAAAATGTATAACGATAAAAAATATTAATGATTCTTTTTCCGAAATGATTTCTAATAGATCTAAAATGGTTATATTTTTATACAATAGATTCAAAATATTAGTCGGTATAAAACATACCGTGATTTTATGTTTAATTTATTTTCGATGTGTTTCCAGCAAACGAAAGGTTTCGATTATTTTGGATAAGTAAACATAGATGGTTATTCTATGTATACATAAAATAGGTAAAAAAAATCATGGTAGGATTATCATGACCAATCAGTCTCTTTTGCACGGAAGACGTATTATAGTTGGGCTCTTACAGGAGGAATGAAATAAGTAAAACGAAATTAAACGCAGCTGAAACTGGACTCATCAAAAGTTGCAAAAGAAAGGATAGGATAAGGAATCTAGATGTTAGAAATGAGCTAAATGTTGTTAGTACAAACAAGTATATCACTTTCGCAACAAATGGAAGGATAACTTTCAAAGAATGTATAAGAACAGAATCCCAAATATTATTACGAACCTCTGAACACAACATAGAAATCATTCTGTGTATTAGATTACATGACTGCTATGCGCTCTGTGACAATCCAAGAAACTTTTAGAAGGATTTACTTGTATAGAATAGCATTATATTTTTACGGGTCATTTTCATCAGTTTACTGTTACAGAAAAAATATACGAATATGAAAAATTACTGATACCAAAATTGGAATAGTTCTAAAATCTGGGATGATTACATGTACAATTAAAATAGATAATCCATTATATTACTGTGTGAAATATTATTTCACTTCAATAAGAATTTAAACAAGATTGGATGCTCGTAATCCTGATCAAAGTTTCAAGCGCAGTGACAAGTTTTAGTAAAATGAAAGCTCCAATTTTTCTTTAACAAAGGTTTTTAATACTGCGCTATATTTTCCTACGATAATACTGCATTCGTGTCCATTCCCTACTCATCTTACGGAGCTTTAAAACCGTATCACTCTTTCTGTTTCACTGATTGACGATATTTTTACATTCATATGTGTCAAAATGGATACCTGTAAAGCTATCTGTAAAGTTTTACACGACGTAAAATATGTGGTTCAGTTTACTTTTCTAAATAAAATTCAAATTTTTCTACCTTTTATTTGCTTCATTGAATTTACCTTACACTATTTTGTTCAGAATTAAATCCTGTACAAATCGTTTTTAAAAATGTTATCTATTTATTACACATTTAACAAAGTTTTTGTTCAAACATAAAAAAACAGGGGGTGTTTTACGTCAATTTATTGGTTTTCACCCGTTTTCTCAAAAACTACTGCAGATACGATTATGGGACCGATTTTATTCGAATTTTCAGGACAAATAAAAATTACTAATTATATCCCTTAATTAATGTCCTAAAAATTTCAATAAGACATCAATTCTCCGGGGGAGCTGAAATCGGAGTGAAATTTTTCTCTATCCGTAACTCACAAATGAAGCAGTTTAGGACATATGTTTATAATGAACTTTTTCCATTATTTTTACGAGTAGAATAGTTTATGAAGGTCCTAAGAGAACTTCATTATACACACTGTATTTGTGAGCTGTATGAATTAATCTATCTTCTTTTAAATATAAAACAATTTGAAACCAATTTCATAATTATTGATTATAATTATTTTAAATGATTCCTGAATTTATCAATTACACATATATTTTACAACAAAATACTTAAATTTCATTTTTTGGAAAGAAAACATCCACATTTTTCCTTTAAGTTAAATGACATGTGGACGTACTTAACTGAACTATAAAGTATTCAGCTAATTTCTCTGTGTTCCTTACATGATTAGATTATAATACGGAACTTCTAAAAACAAAATGTACAAAAGTAATACATTTCCTGGTTAAAATAAATTCACCTAGAGAAGTTCTATGTTTTTTAGTCACTTTGAAATATTAATTCAAATTTTGTCAAAGTACCTTAAACTCAGTGCTGCCTGACAAAGCGTTTGTTAATAAACAAAAATCAACAAAATAAATTCAAGTTAATGAATGTAAGAATTGTTAAAGTTAATGACGTAATAATTGAAACGATTCTATGCAGAATGTAAAGGGAACTAGAGGTTGCAGTAACAGTCAAAATCAAGAAATTAACTATTTTGGCCTCATCACGAGATATCCAGGTAAATATTCCTTGTTACATATAGTTAACGAGGGAAAAATACTTGTACTGAAATCTAATGAAATCCATGAACATAGCAGAGGACATAATGGCTGAAATATTTGAGACAATGGTTTGGAATATCGAGTACATCTCTTTTCAGGACAGCGGCAAATAGATCCCTACGTTCCCTGAGTGAACAGGGCACAAGAAGAAGTTGTAATAATGAAATCTCATGAAAATTAATACAGGCGAAGATATAATATACTAGAAGTTGATGAAGTTGCTCCTTAAAAAAAGTAACGAATAATAGGGTAGAGAATAACTCAAAAGCAGAAATTAAACCGGGTCTATTAATATAAAATATAGATCTAAGTATTATACTATATTTTTCAAAATACTTATATTTGTTGTAGCGCTTTACTGTAACAAAAAGCTGATGTGAACACTACTTGACTTCCTTGTATGCCTATTAAATGACGTATATTTTTTAATAACTTTTTTCTTATTGTTGAATTATTATCGTAAACATTATTTACAATCAGCGGTTAATAGTTATTAATAAATCAATATATTTAAATTTAAAAAAAAGTTAAAAAAAAAATTAAGTTGATTCGAACCGAAACTGAATAACCTACAAAAACAATTTGCGAAAAAAATTGTGGTCGAAGCAAGGAAAAGCTCCACAGTTGGTAGCAAAGCCCACACTGACGCCCATGAAGTTTATGCTGTGAGTTTGATGGAATTAGAAGGACATCGGGCATTAGTAGCTGCTGCCGCTAGGCAGAACGATAGACTCAAATTTGTACTGTCGATAATTAGCGCGATTGCATCTAGCAGTTCCAAAGAAACGGCCTGAACTGGTCAACAGAAAGGTATCGCATACTATGGCAATAACGCCAGACTGCATGCATCTTTAACGATCCGTAAGAAACTGAGAGAATTTGACTGGGAGGTTTTAATGCATTCACCGTATAGCCCGACTTAGGACCGTCAGACTATTGTTTGTTTCGGTCTCCACTGAAGAGCTCGCTGAATGTGTTAAGTTAGTTTCAAAAGATTTCTGAGAATTATCACAATTCTTTAATTATCACAATATTTTATCCAGAACCTACAGAAATTCTATGGCGAGGGAATTATTGTATTGCCGGAAAAATGGCTGAAGATTATCGGTAAAAATGGTGCATATTTGGTCTCATAATGTTATTTTCGAATAACAGTAAATTTACTCTCAATTTTGACCTTGAAAGACTCAATACTTTTTAGACAACCTATTATAATAAATTTTATGAATACAGTTATTGCATATATCTTACATGCACGTTTATCTTCTTTTATTTTTTTAATTTTTATTATGATTGAATTAATTTTTCCATTAATTTATAACCATATAATATAGAGTCTAATAAATAATAAATGTGGACGAAGGTTTTAAAATATACATTAATTATAAACAATTACAAACAGAAATTCTTCTCGTACTAGTATATTATAAAATGTTTAATATCTTTTTTTTTCACTTTTGTAGTGTACATTTTTTATTATTTTACATGTATATTGTAAAATAAAATACACATGTTTTTTAAGTAACCTGAAATAGAACGAAAGTTCATAACCTTTTATGAATTATAAGTTTTAATGTTTAATCAAAAAGTGTAATTTATCAAACAAAAAAAATTCTTAACTGGGACATATTTGAAGGCAAATGAATACAAACAACAATAGTAAAAATATTCTAGAAAGACATTATGCGTAAAAAGAAGAAGAAAAAGGCATAAACACATTTACTGTGTGAAAGAATTCATAACACATAAGTTAATAAGGAATTTAAGAAGTATAAGTGAAAGGGAAAAATAGCGGTAGAGAGAATAGAGGAAGCTAAGGCTTTCTCGTAACTGTAGCAAATTTGAAGAAATGAAGGAATTACTACCATCACAAAACCTTTTATTAAAATTACTATTATTTATTTATTTTTTTAATTTAAAACATTATCTTAAGTAAAACGATTAGAAATATTTAATACTTCATTAATTTTGAATTAAGTATAGTTAACTTTAAATAAAAATACTGTTCGTTCCAGATATTTTAAACTATTGTATATAAATTCAAAAATTATTTCAATTTTAAATTCTTTGCATAATTATGCTATTCATTTAATTACTATTGATTCTGAATCTTCTAACCAAAATTTTGTCCAAAGTAGTTACAAAAATAAAATACCAAAGATCTAATGTATAAGAAAAATTAACGATTTTTTTTTTGTGTTCAGTCATTTGACTGGTTTGATGCAGGTCTCCAAGATTCCCTATCTAGTGCTAGTCGTTTCATTTCAGTATACACTCTACATCCTACATCCCTAACAATTTGTTTTACATTTTCCAAACGTGGCCTGGCTACACAATTTTTTCCTTCTACCTGTCCTTAGAATATATTAAAGCGACTATTCCAGGACGCCTTAGTATGTGGCCTATAAGTCTGTCTCTTCTTTTAACTATATTTTTCCAAATGCATCTTTCTTCATCTATTTGCCGCAGTACCTCTTCATTTGTCACTTTATTCACCCATCTGATTTTTAACATTCTCCTATAGCACCACATTTCAAAAGCTTCTAATCTTTTCTTCTCAAATACTCCGATTGTCCAAGTTTCACTTCCATATAAAGCGACAAACCAGACATATACTTTCAAAAATCTTTTCCTGACATTTAAATTAATTTTTGATGTAAACAAATTATATTTCTTACTGAAGGCTCGTTTCGCTTGTGCTATTCGGAATTTTATATCGCTCCTGCTTCGTCCATCTTTAGTAATTCTACTTCCCAAATAACAAAATTCTTCTACCTCCATAATCTTTTCTCCTCCTATTTTCACATTCAGTGGTCCATCTTTGTAATTTCTTCTACATTTCATTACTTTTGTTTTGTTCTTTTTTATTTTTATGCGATAGTTCTTGCGTAGGAGTTAATCTATGCCATTCATTGTTTCTTCTAAATCCTTTTAATTCTCGGCTAGAATTACTATATCATCAGCAAATCGTAGCATCTTTATCTTTTCACCTTGTACTGTTACTCCGAATCCAAATTGTTCTTTAACATCATTAACTGCTAGTTCCATGTAAAGATTAAAAAGTAACGGAGATAGGGAACATCCTTGTCGGACTCCCTTTCTTATTACGGCTTCTTTCTTATCTCCTTCTGTCTTATGTCTTACTGTTGCTGTTTGGTTCCTGTACATGTTAGCAATTGTTCTTCTATCTCTGTATTCGAACCCTAATTTTTTTTAAATGCTGAATATAATTTATTCCAGTCTACGTTATCGAATGCCTTTTCTAGGTCTATAAACGCCAAGTATGTTGGTTTGTTTTTCTTTAATCTTCCTTCTACTATTAATCTGAGGCCTAAAATTGCTTCCCTTGTCCCTATACTTTTCCTGAAACCAAATTGGTCTTCTCCTAACACTTCTTCCACTCTCCTCTCAATTCTTCTGTATAGAATTCTAGTTAAGATTTTTGATGCATGACTAGTTAAACTAACTGTTCTGTATTCTTCACATTTATCTGCCCCTGTTTTCTTTGGTATCATTACTATAACTCTTTCTGAAATCTGACGGAAATTCCCCTTTTTCATAAATATTACACACCAGTTTGTATAATCTATCGATCGCTTCCTCACCTGCACTGCGCAGTAATTGTACAGGTATTCCGCCTATTCCAGGAGCCTTTCTGCCATTTAAATCTTTTAATGCTCTCTTAAATTCAGATCTCAGTATTGTTTCTCCCATTTCATCCTCCTCAATTTCCTCTTCTTCCTCTATAACACCATTTTCTAATTCATTTCCTCGGTATAACTCTTCAATATATTCCACCCATCTATCGACTTTACCTTTCGTATTATATATTGGTGTACCATCTTTGTTTAATACATTATTAGATTTTAATTTATGTACCCCAAAATTTTCCTCAACTTTCCTGTATCCTCCGTCTATTTTACCAATGTTCATTTATCTTTCCACTTCTGAACACTTTTCTTTCATCCACTCTTCTTTCCCCAGGTTGCACTTCCTGTTTATAGCATTTCTTAATTGCCGATAGTTCCTTTTACTTTCTTCATCACTAGCATTCTTATATTTTCTACGTTCATCCATCAGCTGCAATATATCGTCTGAAACCCAAGGTTTTCTACCAGTTCTCTTTATTACGCCTAATTTCGCTTCTGCTGATTTAAGAATTTCCTTTTTAACATTCTCCCATTCTCTTCTACATTTTCTACCTTATCTTTTTACTTAGACCTCTTGCGATGTCCTCCTCAAAAATCTTCTTTACCTCCTCTTCCTCAAGCTTCTCTAAATTCCACCGATTCATCTGACACCTTTTCTTCAGGTTTTTAAAGCCCAATCTACATTTCATTATCACCAAATTATGGTCGCTATCAATGTCTGCTCCAGGTTTTGCAGTTTTGCAGTCAACGAGTTGATTTCTAAATCTTTGCTTAACCATGATATAATCTATCCGATACCTTGCAGTATCGCCTGGCTTTTTCAAAGTGTATATTCTTCTATTATGATTTTTAAATTGGGTTTTGGCAATATTATACTTCGTGCAAAACTCTATAAGTCGGTCCCCTCTTTCATTCCTTTTGCCCAGCCCGTATTCACCCACTATATTTCCTTCCTTGCCTTTTCCAATGCTTGCATTCCAATCTCCAACTATTACTAAATTTTCATCTCCTTTTACGTGTTTAATTGCTTCATCAATCTCTTCGTATACACACTCTACCTCATCATAATCATGGGCACTTGTAGGCATATAGACGTTAACAATCGTTGTCGGTTTAGGTTTTGATTTTATCCTTATTACAATGATTCTATCGCTATGCGTTTTGAAATACTCTACTCTCTTCCCTATCTTCTTGTTCATTATGAAACCTACTCCTGCCTGCCCATTATTTGAAGCTGAGTTAATTATTCTAAAATAACCTGACCAAAAGTCGCCTTCCTCTTCCCACCGAACCTCACTAATTCCTACTACATCCACATTTATCCAATCCATTTCCCTTTTTAAATTTTCTAGCCTACCAACCTTTTTTAAACTTCTAATACTCCACGCTCCAACTCGTAGAATGTTATTTTTTAATTTTCTGGTGACCCCTTCCTTAGTAGTCCCCACCCGGAGATCCGAACGGGGGACTAGTTTACCTCCGGAATATTTTACCAAGGAAGGCGCCTCCATCATTGCTATCTGAAAATGCAGAGCCACATTTTTTTGGAAAAAAAGCAGCTGTAGTTTTCCATTGATTTCAGCTGCGCAGTACTCAGAGGACTGAGTGATGTTGATATGGCCGTTTAAATCATTCTGACTCACGCCCCTAACAACTACTGAAAGAGCTGCTGCCCTCTTTCAGGAATCATTCCTTAGTCTGGCTCTCAACAGATACCTCTCCGATATGGTTGCACCTTCGGTCCAGCTACTCTGTATCCCTGAGCACTCAAGCCCCCTCACCAACGGCAAGGTCTCATGATTCATATAGGAGGAATTAATGATTTAACCAATAAAATTTATATTTAAATTACTGAGTTAATGTCATCAATTCCCATTAGTTAAAAAATAAAATAAAACAGCATAAAAAGATATTTGATTTGCTAATTGATTCAATTATATGTACACAGATCAATCAAAAATATCATAGGCACAGGAAGAACTAGTGCAGATTTCGTTATTAAAATCTATGTCACAGTAAAATTACATAGAATACAAATTCAATGGTGAAATAGCTACAATGAATTAGGTTCCTGTTAGACTATCCCTGTTAAATTAACAAGATAACCAAACTGATTTCCACATTAATTCACAATCTAGTATATAACATTTGACATTCTGTGAAGAGAGTTAATAAATCTGTTTAAAGCTTCTAAACCGACGTCATTTATTATTATTAAAATTATTCAATTTCTCATTTATTTATTTCTGATTAAAAATACACCGTGTATTGTTTAACGTGGGTAGTACGTCTGTGCACGAATATGATAAACCACGATAAAAACATTTATCAAAAAGAAGTTGAGAAATGAGTGTTCTAAAGTGTAAATAATTTTTCCGAACTAATGGACAAAAGTTACTAATTAAATTATCATCATACAACAAGGATCAAACAAATACAGATCCTATTTTAACATAATATTTTAGACTTGAGAGAATTTATGTGTTTCTGAAGCAGTTACGGTGAAATCCGTTTCCCGATTTTTATGATAACTCTTATTACGTTTTTTTGTGTTTAGACGCAACCACGTATATGCAAAGATTTTTCAATAAAATTTTTCTTTTAAAAATGACAAAATTTATTGCATTTTGACGACAAGGGATGATGGAAAAGGTTTAAGAAAGGAATTTTCTATGTCAAGCAACCAACAATTCAAACCTCTCCTTCTTTCTTAACGTTAGAGGCTACCCACTTTACGTTTTGCACCAATTTTTTTTTTTTTTTAACCCCGGGACAATTTTTAAACCTTAAGCTTAAAACAAAGCTTACAATACAGTTTCCTTAAAACAAAGCTTACAATACTGCTAATTAAATAAGAATATATATTATGTTATGAATGTTTAACCAATTCCAATAAATTGTGATTAATAATTTCTCCTGGTAATACTTTAATTTTAACCGTGTTAATTAATTTTGTTTATAGAATTAAATTTATTAAATTCCATTAGAGTGAATTAAACTTAATATTCGCACACTGTTTCGGAGGAGAAAGAATTAAAGAACTGACCCAAATCCAAACTTTTATCAATAGTAAAAGCAATAATTTTAGGTGAACAGTTATTGAAAAAAAAAAATTGAAACATGATATAGAGATTCCGTACTAATTATCAATTGTTTTACATTAATTACGTACATATTATATATCCCACTATTAATTTTGAAACATAAATCATTTAATTTGATACCAATTTTTATTATCAAATTTAATGTGTGTACTATTGAGGCCTGCAATGTTTTATATAATACACTACATTTATAATGTTTTTTTTTGTCATTCTGTTTTATCTAATTAAATTTTATTTAATTTTAATTGAAATGATCTACTCATTAAACTAATCACTTCAGTTTTTAAATTATAAACGTATTTTTCTTTTATATTTGAAATTCTATCAATAAAATTCCATGATATCTTACTAATCAATATGTGTAGTTTTTGTTCCTAATAAATATAAAAATATAATTTATCCTTTCTAATATTAATATAGGCCTATTATAATTTTATAATAAAGAAAATATACAAAATAATATTTAATAATTGCAACAACAATCTTATCAAATTGCTTAATATTGGATTCCGGTTCATTGAAATAACATGATTTAGTAATTATTGAATGAATGCTTCTTGTTTTAATAATCATTATAGTATAAAACCATATTTTAAACATAATTAAGATATTCATTAGTTTTTAGATTTTAATTAAAAAAAGATACATCTTAAATGCATGAAAATATTATAGGTTTTCCAAGTAACTTGTAGATGTACTACGCTATATGAACTCAAAATAACAGGCCTGAAGGCTAAACAAGAAAAAGTTTTTTTTTTTGTTTTAGTTATTACATGTTAAATATACACCCGAAAAGTATTCAACTTGTTGTCCTTCTGTCCTTACGTATTTTTGACATTGTTTAACCAATGAATTGCTTATTCTTTCAAATAAAGAGTTATACTGAATTATAAAATCAACTATTTTTCAACCAGCATTTTAAGCGGTTCAGTTATTTTGGGTTTTAAGAAATATTATGTCTCTGATCACTTTCTAGATTAAAAACTTGCAGAGTGCGACAAACCAAGTGAAAGTTTTAACAAGGTGTCTTATTCATGTCTCATTCTCATGTCTCATGTCTCATTCATGTCTTAGGTGTCTCAAGTATACTTCGGTGTCTTATTCATTTACGAAACTTTAATCGAGGTGATACTTTGTGGAGCATTGTTGTAAGTTATCCTATCTTTCTCTCTAAATAGGGATCGCCCAATGTTAAATATCATTATTATTAACACAAGTACAAAAATGAATTGAACATTTGAATATTATTTATTAATTGATTACTACCAACTGCAAAATTGAAGAGGAACTCGTGACAAACCGCTTACTGTTAAGCATTTTTTTGAAGAGTATACAGTGTATGACAACCATAGAAAGAGGTGTGGAATAAGAAATTACAGTGCTGCTGATTTTGAAAATGGTAAAAAAGAAATAATAATAGTTGCTTAACGTTATGTCAGCGGATTACTAACCAGTTTATTAATTTCGCCTTTGGTTAAATAAAGATTTGTGTTTTTTTGCTACTAAAATCCTTTGTGAACACCTTTTACATCGGATAGTTTCTTTTTTAATATTGTATAAAAATTTAGTTGCATTATTTAAATGGGGGTTTTAATGGCTTAATTTTTTTCTTTTATTTAAATGTCATAGGTACATACATTTTCATCTGATGATTGTTTATAGTGATTTTTCTTTACTTTAAAATATGTGATGAAGGTTAATGACGTTAAGAGTGATGTTCACATATTTTAAAGAAAATAATAATAATAACAATAAAACAAATCTCTTTCAAAAAATACAAAACTGATCTATTATAGAACTAATATTTTACAAGTTCTATGTAGGGCTGGCCTCCATGGCGCAAGTGGTAGCGTCTCGGCCTTTCATCCGGAGGTCCCGGGTTCGAATCCAGGTCAGGCATGGCATTTTCACACGCTACTTGTCATTCATATCATCCTCTGAAGCAATACCTAATGATGGTTAAAAAGAGAAGCTCTGTGTAGGAAAGAGAGTTTACAAATCATTAAAAAAAAATAAATCAGCAAAATAGAAACAAAATTAGGAAACATTCACTGTCAAACATATGAAAACGTAAGAGAAACTTGAAATATAACTTAAGAAAATAGTGAAAGTATTTGAGTTTTAAGTTTTTGAAAGAAAAGAGTAGAATGTAAAATCAAGAAAAAAAGCTTAAAATTTTATAGATACCTGTAGAAACTGAGTGATGGCAGATTAACAAAAAACATTTTTAATTTTTTTTTAAGAAATAAAAACAAAACCAGGCTAGGTTAGAGGACAAGAAAAGCATTTAAAAATATTTAGTATATCCATAAGCAGAAATCTGAGTAGACAAACTTTCACAATAAAAATTGATCAAACTGAATTTTCAGAAAAGCAAAATCGTAAGTGGAGTAATGAGATGAAAGCAAAGAGGATAAGATGAGTTTTTCGTAAAAAAGAAGACTGACCAACGTAAATGTGATTCATAGAGGTCAAATTAAAAGAAAACCGAGAGTATATAATAGTAATAGAAAATGAAAACAAATTAATTTGAAATATAAAATTAAAGTATGATTCTCATTTCATCTGTTACGTACATAATATATACCTTAACCAAGAATAAAAATTAATAAATATATTTGTAAAAATGGGTTAATACGTAGTACAACATCGACTTTCTATTAATACATGCGAAGCGATATAAACAGAGTACAGCTGTGTTGTCCAATAACTTATGGGAGTTCTTCCAATAACAAATTTCTTTTCAGATTTATATA
Source organism: Lycorma delicatula (assembly GCF_047948215.1). NCBI lineage: Eukaryota > Metazoa > Arthropoda > Insecta > Hemiptera > Fulgoridae > Lycorma > Lycorma delicatula. The sequence continues at coordinate 77,205,809 of NC_134455.1, forward strand.
CTAAGCACAAAATTATTTTTTATAAGAGTAATTTAGAGAACTTGCTTAAACTCATTTTACAATAATGTTTTACAAGCATAATTTAAATACAGTAATTAATATTATATATTTATTATTATTATTATAAAGCCGAAAAGGATGTGTTTGTGTTTTCTCACACCACTCAAGAATCAAACTACAGACGATAACTATCAAATTTCAGGGATACATTTGTTTTACCCTACGGGAGGGTTTAAGCTAAGTATTGAGGCCCTAGCCACCTTGAGGGTTAAGATATTAAAGATTTTCATTTACTAAAAAAAAAAACTCTTTCTTCATTGTAATATTTCTGTAACAATGGCAACAGAAATAAATTGAGAAGTTTTCCTTGTCAATGATCTGTGTTCTTTAGTTACCATAGTTTATATTATTTCGTTTATTTCGCTTTTGTTTCTTTTTCACGTAATATAAAACGTGAAAAAAATAATTATTATTCATCAGTATTATTTTCACACCATGACCATTACGAATACTGCGGGGTTCCACGAGGACCCTGGCTAGACAGTAATAGCAAGCGAAGCGGGCTGTGAGGGGCCTAGGGGTCGGTTGGGCGAGCAAATTGAGGCCGAACCGGCTTTTGGAGCCATTTACGGGCATTGGAGTGCTCAAGGGATAGCCAAGGCTAGTCGTGGAACCCCGGGGTCCAGTCCCCCGAGATTGCTAGAGGTTTGAACACTTTACCCAACGTCTTATCGGCTTCAAATAAATTGTTTTAGTTGAAGCAAGTTTTAACCTAAACTAAACTGGTTAGGTTGCAAGCATCGGTTTCAACTGATTCTTGCAACCCAACCAGTTTAGTCATATCTTAGATAGTAGATAGTTCCTATCTTCAAAGGTATTTATGAGAACTATTTCATACTGAACTACTATCGCTGACCGATTATCAAATAATGAGCAAAGACTTTCTCATACGGTTTGAAAAGAGTCTATGTACTGTTGAAACGGAAGAGTTGTTATAAGATTATGATAGTATTGGTTACATATTTGGGATAGATCTGCAGTATCGAAGAGTTACATGATCTCCGTAGAGATTTTCCACTGCTTCCGGAAAAGAAAAGCATCAGTAGTGGTATGGTTTCTCCGTTCCTTGAAGATCAGAAACATGCAGAAACCGATAAGTATTTCTCTACTTTTGAGAATAAGACCAATTATGTAATTCACCACATAAATTTGAAATTCTGTCTTAAGCAACACAGAGTTTCAAATTTTTTGAGGTACTCAATGTAATAAGATAGAGATTATAAGTTAAGATAACTCTTGAGGTACTCAACTGGATTTTTTTGAGGTACTCAAAATACATTTCTCATGGTTAAAATATTTCCTTATGGATAACTTTTGGAAACGGTGTGAAACGAAAATTAAATCTGAAAATAAATTTTTAAAACTGCTGATTAATAGTATATGCGGTAAAACGATTGAAAGTGTGAAAAAACATATTAAATTCCACTTTGTCACTGACAGAAGGGAATTTCTACGGTTAAACACTTGCACTTTAGTCAATTACTACCATAATTTAACGAAAACGTTGTTGGTGTGACAAAGTGAAAGAAGTCAGTGCCTGTCAACCAAAACCTGTATACGTTGGTATGGCTATAACTGAAATAACTAAACTAATAATATTCAAATACAAATAGGATTACTTCCTACCAACTAACCGTTATGAATACAAGAATACAGATGACAGATACAGACTCACTGTTATATGCAATTCAACCGAAAGCTGAACATTTTAAACCAATTCATTTGACAAATCGGGCTGTGCCTTCTGACAAAAAGATACCTACACAAGGAAACTATAAGACGAAATGAACAGCGTACGAGATGATCGGTTTACAGGCTAAGATGTATTTGAAAATTTATGATCGTGATTCTTGTATGATTTAGTGAAAAGAGTACAGCCAAAGGTGTGAAGAAAGACTCCGTGTAGTAGAATATGCTGATGGTGATAATGAGAGTCAATGAAAAGAAAATATGTAAAAATATAAAATGTATAAACACTGAATAAAAAGGTTTCATTCGCCCTATCTAGCGCTTTACAAAGTTACTGACATAGAATTTACACCGTCAATCAGTGTAAGAAAGCTCTGACAATATGACGATAAACGATTTGTGTTAGAATTAAACAGGTACATTTTCTAAATTTACACTTGCAGTTCGGATAAAAAGGAAAACTATTGATCAGATGGTAGCGGCTTTGGCTCTCATAATGAGAAAGTTATAAATGAAACATTTATCATGATGTTAAAGAGGGGTAGAATGGCAATAACAAGCCTTTGCTATTGAAATACGGTACTTTACTCGCTCAGAAATGAAAGGCTGCAAAATGGAGTGTTTTAACAAGACGCTGCAGACTAAAGAGTGGATAAAATTCACAGGGCAAGAGTCGTATATGTGACTGGACTTGCTACTAAGATTCGTACACGAATATAACAATAAAATACATCAGACTGCAACGATGAAGCCGAAAGACGTTAACAAAGACAACAAACAGTTGGTACTGCGTACAAATAACTCTCTTTTTCTGTTTAGCCTCAGGAACCACCACAAGTTATTACTTCAGAGGATGAATGAGGTTGATATGTATGAATGTGAATGAAGTGTTGTCTTGCACAGTCTCTGGTCGACCACTCCAGAGAAGTATGGTTAGTTGAATTCTAACTACCAAAGAAAAATGGTATCCACGATCTAATATTCAAATCGGTATAAAAGTAACTTTACAGGGATTTGAACCTTAGAACTCTCGACTTCAAAATCAGTTGATTTCAACTAACAAGCTGCGTAAAAATAACTCCAGTACTGGCCGGCGGGAAGGATCAACGTTAGCAAGAGTCCGGGACCGGATTGTGTGCTGGGGTACTGATGAAGAAGCAAGTGAACCAGCATCCATGGCTAGTACTTGCGCTGAATATGGCTTTGAGCCAAGGTGGCTTCTTTTGAGACCTTGGAAAGAGGCCAGGTTAGTACTGCTGCCCAAACTAGCAGCAGATGAACAGGAAAAGAAATACAGGCCTATCTGTCCGTTAAATACACTAATGAAACTAAATGAAAGTACTGGTGGAACGGGTTTGGGAAGAGATAAACGGAGTTGGAGGACTATCGTCCAACCAATACGGGCTTGTCAGAGGAAAATCTACGACGGATGCAATCCAAAGGGTGACAACTTGGGCTAAAGACCGAGCCGCAGGGACGCGGAGGACAAGATGAATCCCGTTGATTACAAGATTAGACGTCCAAAACGCCTTTAAAAGTGTCCCGTGGCCGGTTGTGCTGGGGACACTGAGGCAGAAAAATAATAGTGATTATTTGATAGGGGTATTAAACAACTACTTGTATGATAGAAACCTGATGGCTATAACGGTGGAAGGGGAGGTTGGATTTCAAATGCATGGCGGTATCCCACAAGGGCCGGTGTTGGGCCCTTTTCATCTGAGACCTAATCTTAGATGATCTCTTGGGACTACAATTCCCGGGGGATATTTCCATCGTAGCATATGCCGACGATTTTACACTGGTTGTGGCAGGTCAAACGAAGCAAAAGATTGAAACAACAGTTACAGAGGGCGTGACTCAGATAAGTGAATGGCTTAAATGAAAAGGATTGAATTTAGCTCCGGAAAAGACGACCATGTTAATGATGATCGAAAGGAAAAGAATAAGAGACATAAGCATTCCGATGGAAGGTTTTAATGTGCGGACTGAGAGGCAAATAAAATATTTATGTGTGTGGATCGAGTGACCAGATCTCTTCAGCAAATATATTACGGTATGTTCTATAAAAGCGGAAAAAGCGATCGGGACTCTGGGTAAGCTCATAAGTAATAGGTTGGGGACCTAGGGCAGATAAACAAATACTGATACTATCAGCTGCCACCTCAGTGTTCTTATACGCTATACCGGCCTTGCATGAGGAACTTCAGCTAAAAGGGACGTTCAGAGGGTAGCCTCTCTCCAAAGGAGGGCACGATAAAAATTACATCAGCATATAAAACGGTTTCTAGGGAGGCGGTAGAGGTGTTGGCAGGTGTCCCACCTACACACCTCAGAGCTAACCAGCTATTAAGAACTCATGAAGGCATGAAAAAGGCAGAAATATATGAGCTACTTGTCACTGTTGTCACAGAATGGCAGGCCAAGTGGGAAGCCTGAAATAAAGGTATGTGGACAAAGAGGCTAATTCAGAGTATAAAGCCATGTCTCAAAAGGAAATACGACGAAGTAAGATTTCATTTGACATAATTCTTGACCGGACATGGTAAATTTGGTACATCCTTTCATCGGTTCGGATTAAGGGATTCCCCCTGGACTATATACTGTGGGGAAGAAGATTCTCCTAAGTACATCTTTATCTGCCTGAGATGGATTCAAATGAGAGAAAAACTAGTACTTGACCGGTTACACCCAAAAGAGACCGTCATGTGAGCGTGACAGTGAGCATGTAAGTGCTCACTGGGATGCTTACAGAAGAACGGGATACTGTCGTGAAATATATTGTGGAGATAGTGAAAAACAAGCAGATAGATCACCGTGAATGGATTGAAGACTAGGTCTTGGACAGGTGACGAAACTCTGAAGAACACTCCCCCCCGACCACTGGAGATTGAGTAGAACAATACAAAGTCTTCCGAGGAAGGCAGAAGAATATGAGCGGTTGGCGAAGGGTAGAAGGACCATCTTTGGTCTACGATTGTGTGGATCCGCAACAGTATGAGGCATTGAGACTCTGAATCCCCTGAATTCGATGGCACCTCTCATGGTTACGCGATACTTCACTGCCGTTCTGGCCCCGGGAATGGAGGGCCGGTGAGAGAGAAGGTTTAGTCGGTAGGGCGCAGAAACACATACGCACTCTTAATAACATCGTGGTTAACGGAGTCCGATACTCAGTATGCAAATGATATTCCTCTGACTCAACGAAAAAAATAACTCCAGTACTGGAGAGTTGTTAACATAAAACAACCTAAATTCAAAGGTGACGACCACGTAACTGTAAAAGATCTAAAAAAAACCTTCGCCAAACGCTATTTATCAAAGTGGTCCATTTAAATATACATGATCTACGCTATGAATACTGAAAGCCGACCCGTAACGTACGAAAGATCGACTCCCGTGGTGAGGCACTGAATGAAAACTTCTACGAATACAAATTGAACAAAACCGACCAAAAACACGATTACCTAATCAAAAAGGTTATCCAACGTAATGGCAACAAGCTACTACTGAAGTGACAAGGATTGGATAAATTGTACAACTCCTCGTCTTTATGGAATGTCTTCTTCGACGACGTATACAGAGATTACGCCGGTTACTGGAAAGGATTTTGAAGATGAAACTGATTTATGCAGTGTTGAAACTTCAGTTATAATAATCGTACACTACAGCGCTAGTTTAGCCGAAAGTAGCATACCGCCTACTATTATTAAAACGCATAAGAAAGAATCTTCTTAATTTGAAAAGGTTGAATGATTTTTTTATGTTTTGCAATCTCGTATCCTAAATAAAAATGTAACGTTTATCCTCCTATTTATATAATTGTATTTTTTTTCAAGGGATATTATGAGATAAAAGGTATTTAAAAAGAAAAGGTAAAACAAAAACGGGGATAAAACTCTGAATGATGTATAAATCCGTATTAAAACTACAAAAACAGCAAAAACAAAATTGAATTAGATGAACGAAACAATTTGAAACTCTCACATACAATCCCGACGAACATATTCAAGTTTTCATCATTTAAAATATCAGTAAGATTAATTTGTACATTACCCTACCCTCTTAAATTGAAAATATTTTTTCTAATTTCATCCAGAACTGTAACTTTTCCTAATAAGTGCATTACAACTTTTGCTTCTGTCTGTCGTTACGTGAGGAGCACTACCGTCCTACTCATTATTTAATAATAATAATCTTTATTAATTATAGAAAAAATACATTAAAAAAAGTTACATATTGCTGCACACAATTTGATAATACTCATGGACCTGGGGTCGTCGGAGGGGATTGACAATAAACATTAATTTGAGTTGCAGTAAATACTGGTATGAGTCTATCCCACCCACATAAACTAATAGTCTTTTAACAATAATCCATTGCCTGATGTTTTGAACACAGCGCTACCTATTCAAGACCAGCCAGCATAAATTATCGCGATTAAATAATTAAACTTAAAATCGTTTTGTCTGAGATAGTAATTTCTACCTCCACGAAGTTTGCCAAATATTACAGATTCTATTAAAAAAAAAAAAAAAAAAAAAAAAAAAAAAAAAAAAAAAAAAAACAGGCAGTGATCATCCAATAAGAATTTCTATCAGTATTAGGTATATACGAAGGTTATATAGCAATTAATACGATTCCAAAACTGAACGTGGTGCTGGAAGTGCTGTGTACGTTAATTGTGAACTTAATCTCTTGGTGACTTCTAACAGAGATTTCTAGAAACGGGAAGCTCTTCGCTACACAGAACATCTCAACGAAGAAAGGCTGCTTATAAGTCCCGCTTCTTTAAGCGCTTTCAATGATATCCCGAACAAAACCATTAAGGATGCTCTTGTTGCAAACATTCTGTCCATTTTATACTCGTATGTACTAGAAACTGAAGGAGACAATACACAGCTATTTACATGGACTCCAGGGCATGCTGGCATTTCAGAAAATGAAGGCGTAGCTGTTGCCGCCAGAACAATGTCTAACTGTGTGAATTCAGATATAATCCTTATTCGATTGGAAGACATCAAAAATAGTCTAACCAATACCGTTAGAACCATTTGGAGTAATTAATGGAGATGATTAAATTGTTAATTGAATGTAATACATTTCATTGAATGGAATTTAACAGAAGAGCGGATGGGAAACTGACTAGTCGGAAAGTGGTTAACAAGATATAATCGGTCAAACAGTAATAACAAATTCAAATATGTTTACCTGTGACGAAAGACCAATTTTCAGTGATTGTGACAAAGCTCTCATTGTTAAGATTTGCTTTAAGAATGTATAATCTATGAAAACCTCAGGTTTTCATAGATTATTATTAAGAAATAATATTGCTGCTAATTTGGAAAAGAGGAACATAATTGCTTACGGATGCTTATGGAATTCATGCCAGCGGATTACTTATCAATTTGTGTTAAACCTTCGGAATAGTATATAGATTTGCGTTTATATTTGATTACCGATCTCCTGTGTGAATGCCTTTTTACATCTGAGCATAGGGTTTCTTTGTTTATTTGGAACTGTCTAGAAATTTGTATATTCTATTTATGTGTTTCTAATGTTAAGTTTAGTTTTACGCTACTGCCCAAAAAGAAGTATGTTCTTATACATTTATGGTGTATGTATGTTCCACTTTAGCAGCTCAACGGCTGAACCAATTTAGATGTATGTCCCCGCGTTGAAATCTGTATGTTACCGGGAGTTATGACACTCCCGGTATATAACTATGCATGTATGTATATATATATATATACATATATATGAGGTTAGAATAAATTCAGAAAATTTTAAAAAATATTACACTACATTGAAATCCTATATACAAAAATCTCACCCGCACACTATTTAATTATCCAGCAAATTAGTAATTATCCTGTATTAAAGAGTAATTTTTGTCAATTTTTTTTTTGGCAGTCATGTTATTTTTTAATATTTATATTTTATTTTATTTAAATGTAAGGCCCCTACACACCCTTACATCTGACAAGCGTATTGGTGGTATCTACTTTAGCTTTAAACATTTTACGAGAGCTAGTGATCTGAGAAGTTGATGACCAAACATCTCAAACAAAAAAAAAAAAAACAATCAACGGAATAAAGTATCAACGACATAAACAAGTAAAGCTTACACTCAACTTTTCAGAAAACTATTTTGAAAATAAATGAAAGGGTAAGTAAATAAGAAAAAGATCATGGCATTATTCCAAAAAAATTACAGAATAATTAAAAAAAAAAAATAAAAAACCTCTCAATGCATAAATATCAATTTTTATCTAAAAACCAAATTAAAAAACATATATTGGAAAACGATCAATTAATAAACAAAAAACATGCAATCTGTTACAAAAGAAATGTTTTAAATTTTGATTATTAAAAAATAAATAATAATAAAAATAATAGACAAAAAGCCTTATCAAAAAATAAGAACTTCTTTAAATCATATAGAAGAGTAGCTTTAAATGTCAAATCATTTATGTATAATCAGTATTATATATAATGATTAGTTATAATTAGTCAAGTTATATCAATATGCAACTTGACTAATTTTTAGAAAAAATAAAAAAATAAAAAATAATTTAATATAAATTTTTAATAATAATAATGATATATGAAGATGTGATTGATAATAATTTGTGGTTCATTTAATGGACGTAATATTTATTTTACATATTACGTAAAAATATTTTTATAATTTGATACCCTGCATAAATTTGTTAAATCTTTTCATTTTAATCAGTTAAAATATTTAACTACTAAAGACCTGTATGAAAAATTGACCAAAAGTTTGCTTATCATTTTATATCCCTCGTGAGTCGTACGGCTGTAGTAGTGGAGTAGGACAACTTCCGTGTCCAGAATGCGCTATCCGGGATTTGCCCTATGGGGAGCTCATCCCTGAGAAGCCATTCCAGAAAATGGAGTTTTCTCGTATATGACGCTATCTTATCATATTATGAATACTTAAAAAGATGTCTGCAAACTTTTAAGAGACATTCGTTTTTATTCGCCCGGCAGCAGCGAGTGTGCAATGCCCCTTATCTCTATCTGAACGCGTCTGCGCTGCTCACAATTTTCCCTCCTACACACAGACATATACTAACTCTTCACCACTACAAACCACCATTGAAACACCCCCTCTCTTGCAAGTTAACCTTTAATTATAATCAAACCACACCACAGTTCTTGAATTATTGCTCCCCTCAAAACCACTAATTTCGACCTACTTTTGTCATTATCTTTCTACTAACATTTTACCAGTTTTTGAATTTAACTATAGAAAACAAAGCAAATATTGAAATCTTATAGTACAATAATTTTACTATAAAATCCCAACAACTAAAAAATAATTCTGTTTGGTTATACTATTTCTAATTATAAAGTAAATAATATACTTTTTAACATAATATACTTTTTAACATTCCTGGTTATAGCGATATATGCTGCTATAACGGGAGGGTATATACATTGATAAAAAAACTGGTATTTTTTTTAGGTTTTATGCCTTAAGGGGACATTAAAAAAAAATAGACAAAAAAAATAGATTTAAATAAATGTAATGTATTTAAGCATGTGTACGTACGTATACAGAATTCTTCGTGAATTTCGAGTGAACTTCGTATATACGAAGTTCACTCAGAAAATTCATAACGTATTAAAATCGTGAAAATAATGGAAACCGTTTCTATACAGCTTTCCACGTTTCTGTACAGTTTTATTGTTTTTTGTTTTTTTTTCTCAGGGAAATGGTGATTTATTTGAGTGGAAACTTCACAAGAGAAGTGGGAAGGCGCACCATCCTGCTGGAATTGTTGTTTGCGTCTCAGCGCTAGAGGATCATCTTCAAGTAGCTGCGGCAATTCTTCTTGTAGAAAGTGCAAGAAAACTGCAAGTTGCCAGGTAAGTCAGTAAACGGCCAAGTAATATGAATGGTCCAAACTGCTGGATTTTGAAGAAGGCCGCGCACTATACATTGACGCTAATTCGATGTTGAAAATTCCACCGTTTCATGAGGATTTACTTCTGCCATATATGTTCATTTTTTGTTGCTGACGACTTCTCGAGTGAAATTTTCTACGTTGGTCTCCTGGATCCAGATGTTGAACTGTTTGTTCAACATAATAAAGACAAAACTTGTTATGTTAAATTGTCCTCTAAACCATAGAATACAAATCTCCAGTCCGCTTAGAAAGAAGTTGTATATCGACGCCTGGATTACGCTGAACTATATCGATAATAATGTCATCAATAACAGTGTTGGAGAGATCGTTCGTATCTGGTACGAATATTAGGTAGTGAACCTGTTTCCCAAAGATTACGAAAAGTCGCTTTAAGTGTTTTGGGATCTGGAATCCTGCGACTCGAAAAACGTATTTCATATTCTACTGCAGCAATTGTAGCATTACCATTACACACACCCAAAATAAGCGTATTCCTCTGTAGTAAATAAGTACGGCAATACTTCAATGGCAAACCGATCACGTTCAAACTAAAATTCACAGAAAACCTTTGCTAAAGACAGCACAGTTCACAGAACCCGATATACTTAATGTACCTACCTTATAGAATAACTTAAACACAAATACAGTATTATGCACTGTTGATCAGCTGTTGTTATTTTATTACCACCTTTGAAATAATATTTTTCAAGTAATTCATTGTATTTCGGTCATTAATAAAAAAATTATTATCTACATAATCTTTATTTTACAATTGTTGTATAGTTTTCAATTTTTTCATATTTTCTAACATCAATTTTTAACAGAAAATTTTCTTTTTACAAATTTTTCATATCAACAAAAAAGAATTTGGTTTTTGTTCACATTAAATAGGTAGTTAGTAAATACACTGTTTCTAAACAAAATTCTAATTTTTCTAAGTTCGTAGAATCTAACAAGATAGAATTTTTAATTAAAACTTTAAAAATTGATGTTATAAAATTGATACTCTGATAAAATTGATGTAATAAAATCTGCGGAAAAAACCAAAATCAACTTCTATTATTTAAAACAAAACTTAACAGCAGAATGTTATGAATTGGAAAAAAAATAAAAACAGCTATTCTTAGTTCAATAAATTTAGATCTTTGATAAATTAATATACTTTTAATTTTCTTTAAAATATATATATTTTTTTTAAACAAGCTCACTGTTTTATACTGCATTAATTTACAAGAAAAGTTCGAAAATTTCCTCATTGACATCAATATTTTTCTACTCGTTTCTTTATATTTTCTATAGCCAACCTAATGATAACCATGTTCCTTGATGAGAACTGCAGCATTGAGAGTGAAAGTGATTACTGCATAACGTATGTTTACTTTTTCCTTGTATTTCTCGCAGTTGAGCCGTCTACGTAAACAGTAATCTAAAGAGAGAGTAAGGTCTGGTGATCTGGATTGGCATAATTGGCCATCTCATTGTCCAGTCCATTGACAGTTTAATCCATTTACCGATAAATCTTTCAAGAGTTGTCTTAATTCATTATTGAAATGTATTGGCGCTTCCTCAAACGATAATACATCTCAATTCGTTTCGCCATTAAGAAATTTTCAAGCGCTGTAAGATATTTATTCTATAAAATTTCTGGATAATTTCTCTCCATTACACGCTATTCTAGTATAAAAGGGTCTAATAATTGGTTGTAAATCAGGCTGCACCGAAAATCATTGCTGGAAATTTGATTCAACTACAGAATCTAGGCTTTCTTCAGATCGCTGATGTAAATTCCGTATGTTGTATTTGCCATTATAGGTAAAATTAGTTCGTCCGTTTACGGATGAACTATTTAGTATAAATGGAATTAAGTGGTAATTATTGTTAACCCATTAACAGACTGCAGTCGTTTGACACGGTCAAGAATCTGGAGGGGTTGAACGTCTGACTATGACAAGGATGCTGTCCGCGAGCATGTAATGTCCCGCATATTGAACTCTGTGGAATGTTGATGAGTACAAAAATTCCTCGCATGCTTGTTGTGGTACCAAGCTGTACCACCTGAGGAATGTTTTTCCTTTCATCACCATCTACCGGTTGCCGTTGAGATGATGTATGAGCGGAGGGAAGTGTACCATTATCACAGATATCATTAGAAGTTCTATAAAATACTTTACGGTTTGGAACTACTGGTTCAGGGCATCTACGTCGGTATTCTTCCACGGTAGCTAGGGTACTTCCATCCCAAAAGCCATCCACAGAAAATATATCAGCATATACGGCGTGCGTAAAAAGTCACGGCAATCTTTTAAAACGAAATTTCACTTTTTTAAATCTAGATTCGATTGCAAAAATAAATATAGATTAGAGTACAAAAAACACAAGAACCCTACGTTACTTGAATAATTAAACAGAATCAAAATTATGCCAAAAACCAAAAAAAACCTTTTACGTTCATTGTTAACTCCAAACCATAATTTTATGACAACAATGATCAGTATTCAAATTAAAGCATATAGTTAGTGTTGCCAACCTAATTTTTGATTGGTCTAAATTTATTGCACTATAATACCTGTTTTTAATTTTTACCGATTTTGTTGTGTTTAGCTTTTAATAATAAAAGTTTAATTTATTTTTCATAAACTTTAAGAAAATAATTTTTTTCAGAATTTCCCCGTATAAAATCTACACACTTATTAGTCAGTTAACAAAGTTATTGTACTTCAAACCTAAAAAAACCTGTTTTTTATCACCGTAATTTTCTGTTTTACCTTGGATGTTATGAAAAACTACAGGATATACAGTTCTAGGATCTATTCTGTTTTATTCGATTTTTCAGGTCAATAAACGAAAAAACTATCAAGTTACAAGACCTCTTACCTAACGCCATAAAAATTTCAAAATGACCTTCTATCACCAGGGGAACTGAAATCGGAGGAAAAGTTTTCGCTAGCCGTAACTCGGCAACAAAATATTTTGACATATGTTAGTATGAACTTTTTTCCATATATCAAGCTCTAGAATCAGTTTCCAAATTATTTCCCTTTCCTCGAATTATCTTCTGTCACTTCTTTACTTCTCTGCTTTTTTCTATCTTGAATATACATTTAAGCTGATCTCATTCCATGATGATATTTCCTTAATTTTATTTTCAAAACATTTTTCTTTCGTGTTTCGTTTATCTTAACATTTAATTTTAATAAATTATTGTACAATATTTTTATTATGATATATATAAATTTGGGTTTTGCATTCTGTAAACTTTTATCGATTTTTAAGCTAAACATTTTTGTTCTGTGAACTGATTTCATTCTGTTTTATTGTATACTTTCTAAAAGCATTGTACTTGCACCTTGCAATAAATAATTATCTTTAAATTCTACTAACCATTGAATAATATTTTACATATATATATATATATATATATGAAACTAAACAGAAACTTTGTTAGAAACTTAAATTATTAACAAATTACTTTTCTAATTTTCCCTCAAGTTCATCTCAATATTAAAGGGAAAGTATCGTGATCACATCAAAGATGGAGTATCGGTTTTTTTTAAATCTTTAAGTTTTAGGGCTCAACTAGTTCAGCTAGTCAAGAAACATATATATGTATGTGTGTACATTCAGTGTGTACGCCGATTTTCTTCAAATTTAGCTGAAGAATTTCTATATTTGAGCGATTAATATATTTCTGTAGATGGGGCATTTATCATATTAATTATTTTTCAAAATAAATTAAGATGGGAGATCGCGAACAAAACAATTTCAAATTTTCATCAAACGCATTTCAGAAAAAAACTTTATTAAAGCAAATTTGTTACTACCAACGCATATACAAATAATCCAAAAATATTTTTTCAAAAAATCAACCCTATCTATTAAAATTGAAATACACTATATGTTTTTTTGTCCTTTTGCTCTATTTTCCTTTGGTTTAAATGTGTTTAAAAGATTTACTGAAAGTTTATACTAAATATATAGAGCTATTAAGAAATATCTACATTTTTTTTTTTAATATAAACCCCGGATATAAACTGAAAATATTGTATATTTTTAATTTTTTTTTCTTATTTTAGCTTTTATTAAAGGTGAGTGTTTAAAACTTTACTTAAGCAAATTTTTTCAACTTTACCGATACATGAATATTTAAAAAAAATAAATACATTTTTCTTAAAATTCATTCCAACTTTGCAAAAAAAAAAATATTTTTTTTTTGGGCTCTACTTTTAATTTTTATTACAAATAGTCGGGAAAGTCATTGTTACACTTTGGCCCTTTTTTAACGCGTTTTAAAATAAATATTATTTACTCTTTTTATCTTAACCAAAATAAATCATTGAAAAAAATTATATTAAATATATGAAATACTTTTTAAGAATTAAAACCTTTTTAATAAAAAGTTATTTAATCCTTTTTTTGTGTACTCTAATTATTACACGACTGCCGGTAAACGAGTGTAATATATTTAGGGTGTATGTGTGTATGCATGTTTGTTCCACTGTAACAGCTCAACGGTTGAAGTGATTTAGATGTATAACGTCGCTTTGGAATCCTTTCGTTACCGGGAATATCATAGGCTACATATATACTGCACACACACACACACACACACACACACACACACACACACACACACACACACACACATATATATATATATATATATATATACATATGTATATATATGTATGTCAATATAAATTAAAAAAACTTGAAAAAAATTTACTACTCATACAAATACTATATACAAAAATTGTCACCTCCCGCTCTTTATTTGTCCTTTATTATAAAGCAATTTTTTTTTTTGACAGTCGTGTATTTTAATTTTTAATATATATTTCTTGTTTAAACAGACGTTATCAGTTAAAAAAGTGTAACACATACAATAAAGATTAAACTACCAGATAAATAAATAACATATTGCATTATTTACATGCTGTTTCCCTTAAGAGACTCGTTCTACTCTAAATATTTATAGGTTCATAACCATCAGGCAGTTGGAATTAGGCTTATATTACTGGCCTCTGTATTGCATACCATAACATGACATTCGTGTCATTATTCATAATCATTCTGTTAAAAGTTACATCCATTATCTTACATATTCTTAAATAATTATTGAAAGCTCCGAGAAGAAAAGTGGATGGCGTTGTTTTATAGGATGTGCGGGGAAAGAGGAATGGCAGATTCCATTAAAGAGTTTCTGGGCGTGAGGGAAAATGTTTAAATCTGCAAAGACGTAATACGTAGAAATCCATTCTTTGCTGACTCTCTCTCTCACTCTTTTTAATTTTCTATGACTTGGCGCGGCCATTTTGAAACTTCTTAATATCCAGCAATGAAAACTCGTAGTAAAACAAGAGAGGTAGAGGAACACAGAATCAGAGGAAGTGAAAAAGGACGAGGATGAGGAAGCGCGGGAGGCAAGAAGGGTTGTAAAAGTAAAATGAGATACATTAATTATTCCGAGGGAAAGGAAGGAGCCGACCCCGCGTCTTCCAGAATAGAGAGAGACTGCAGTTTTGTCATGAGAAAAATAATGCGACATCTGCTTGCTTGCAGCCACCCCCTCCTAACCGCCCGACCACCCCACATCTACAGCCCCCACAAAGACAATTTTATTAACTTCGTTACTTCAATTAATTTTAATAATTAACTACCATAAATTATGTACTAAAATTAAAATTACTTTATCTGAAGTTCTAGAAGGCGATATTGATTTATACATGTGTGTACAGCCTACAATATTAGTTAGACCACACAATTTAACATAACTTGAATGTATTTTTTTTTTTTAACAGAAAACAAAAGCATATGAATATATTAAGAAAAAATCTATCAATTTCATAACATAAAATAATATCGATGGTTGTCCTTAAGCGCACGTCACGCAAAACTACTGGTTTTAATAAAATTTTGCAGATTTATGCCTTAGCGGCTTGGTCATTATCTCGAATTAGAATTATCAAAATATTCGTAATGGGAGTTCAGATATTAAAGATATTTATTAAAGAAAAAAATTAATCATTTTACTGCAATATATTTTTGTTACCATGGTAAAAGGAAAATATTTTTCCTTTTCATCAGATCTATATAATAATAATAATCTAACCTAATCTGTAATTTAATATTTGTTTTCAACTAGCAATAATCGCACCTCAGATGAACTTCACTGGTTACGATATCGCCACTGCGCAAAGTACCAGACACAGACGATATTAAAACCGTACCTACAGAGGCCCCAAAAGCTCAGAGAACAACGGTGGCGAGAGCATCTGTATCAGCCGGCCCAAGCACAGCCTTAGACATTGAATCAAGTTCATCAGCCGCTGAAAGTGCATCGGTTGCAAGTTTAGACTCAAGTGCAACGATGCTCACAGCACCATTGAAGCTTTCATCACCTGATGTAAGCCGGCGAACGTCATTGGCGTCAGAAAGAGAAGACGATGCCATGTCCGAAGCCTCAGACACTCTGTCGTCGGAAGTTGAGGCCGTTCGCAGAATGGAAAAACGTAAGAAAGGATGGCCGAAAGGAAAGCCTAGGCGGTAATTTGTTGGATTTTAAATTAGAAGATTGAAATTTTGATCACTTATTTTCTTCATGGAAATATGAATTAAAGAACCTTTTTTTTTTTTCTTTTTTTTTGAGGTGGGATGGGGCAATGACCAAAGTAGTCGATGCCCCTAAAAACATCAAAAAAAAAAATATATATATTTGTTTTATATATTATATATATATATATATATATATATTTATTACATTATTTATAATTATTATTTTTTGGTCATTTTATTCACATTAAGAAATGTAAATATTTCTTTAATAAAATTAATTTTTTTTAATGCTACTTTTCAGTTTATTTAACAATTTTAATGTTTACTGAAGGAGTTTAAGCAGTATAGAAAACATTGCTGTCATTGCTATAGTTAAATTTAAAAAAAAGTAGATGATTACTTATTATATATGATTACTTAATTTAATTTTTCAATGCATATATTTTAGTATTAAGAAACAATAAATTATCATTACTTTCATGTTTGTTTTTTTATAAATTTTAACATTACATATATATGTATATATATATATATATATATATATATATATATATATATTTTATTATTAATGTAATTAAAAAAAATCATTTTAACTGTGAGGGTGAAATGATTTATTTTTTTAAATAGGGCGTTAAAATGTTACTACCTCTACTATTAGAGGTATTATTCTATACTAGTAAAAGGCATTGTTTTGAAAACAGATAGGATCATTAATAGTCAACATTAGTGTTATTTTACAATATTTGATCCAATCTCCCTTAAGGCTGGGATTGATTAGTGTGATGATATTCACAAGACATTCACTCTCTATGGTAAACAGAGGGTTAATGTCACATGCCGATACGTAACAGTGAATACGTTTACCTCAATAAAGAAGATATTGAGACAGGACTTCTTTCAATACTTTTTGTACTTAACCTGACATGGGATGGTTGTTATATTGTAATTAGCTATGAAATAATTTTTGTTTCATGTCCGGTCACCAGTTAATAAAAACGTAAGGTATTTTTGATATAAAATATAGGTCAACACCTCATGACGAAAATAATTTAATTTTTAAGCAATACGTTCTTATACTTTTGTTATGATTATAATAATGTTTGAGGGCCGCATAATAATTGTTACGCAGAATTTCACTGATTAAATTCGAAGAAGTTTGGTTTTTCTGTTGAGGTGTATTGTTTATTTAATTTTTATAATCTGTTGTTCTGACAGACGGTCTGACGGAAGTGAAGGACACTTTTAATAATTAAAATTCCATGAATTTACCAAAGTGGAATTAATAACTGAACCAAAAGTTGAATAACAAGAAATAAATAAAAGTTTTAATTAATCGATCTGTAATTAATTTGATATCTGTCTTGGATTATTCACTAGTTAATTAAGAACGTAGCTAGAGTAAGTAAAATAAAACACTCCCGCTTGCGTGCAAACACACGCACGTACACACGCGCGCGTGCGTATAAAGCACTTATATCCATGGTGTCGTTGAGAAAAAAAATTACCAAAAAAGAAACACGTAACTGAAAAGTCATTGTACTCATGGAATTTCAATTCTGTGCATCTTAAGTACGTTTATTTAAAACACGTACAGTGAGCCAAATTCTTAAATTATAGTTAATATTTGTTTGTAGTTAAAAGAAAGTAGACAGCTACCCGTTTGATTAAATAAGATATTAAATAACTTCTTAATCGATTTTCCGTAATTTTTATTGGATTTTATCCAATATGATATGCATCATACTTTTAGTTCCATATGAATGCGTAACGTTTTGATATATTTCGTGTCGTTAAAATATTTTAATACCAGAATATAATAAAAGAAACCTTTCACTGGTAATTACTTATTAGAACTGAACTAACTATATCTTTATGACTTAGTTCTCTTGGTTAAACTTTTTTTGAAAAAAAAAACAACATAAAACACATCAGTGGTTTTGATTTTAATACCTACTGTAAACCAAGGACGATTGTGTATTAAATTTAATGATTACTTCGTTTACAGAATCCCTAAAATTTCTCCCTGCAAGCGGATACGAAGATTTGACCATTTCTGTATTGTTTAGCTTTGTACAAATCACTCGCATCAAAATAATAATTATTTTTTATAAAAATTATTTTTAAATATTTTTAATTTTTTGTTTTTCATTACATAATTTTTTTAATTATTTACAAGGGAACTAACGTACCAAAGCAGAGTGGCGCAGTGGAAGCGTGCTGGGCCCATAACCCAGAGGTCCGTGGATCGAAACCACGCTCTGCTAAATTTTTTTTTTCATTTTTAGCATTGTAAAAATAAATTATAATACGGTTATTAATAATTTTATTTTTTTCTTATAATAAAATAAACGTTTTATCTCTACTTTGTGATAATTATGATAAAATGATATTAATTTAATCGTAAAGTTACAGCGTTTAATTTGAATATATATTAGTTAATTTTTTTAGTAAATATTACGTAAAGTATATCATTAGCCATTAATTCCATTACTGAGAAAAGATTCCCAGCCATATTTATTTCTCTGTGATTTGTGAAAGTCTTCAAAAACTCCAACGGAACTCTTTACCTCATCCCCTTTTTTATTCGTTATATCTCTCTCAGAACACATTGTCTCTTTCTTTCGTTCCTAAGATATCAGTATGCTGACCACGCTGTGGTCAGCATACTCATATAATCAAAGTTAAACCAAGTTAATGACAATTTATTTTGGGCATTACAAAGGGCATTATTAAAATTTTTATTATTATAATTTTTCTTTACTTAATTTTAATAGATTTCATTAAAGGAGGAGGTCCCCAATTAGACCCATAAAATCTTTGTGCTTTTTACTTTCCCGGCGAATATAGCTAGAATAATTATATTAAAGGGGGAATATATGGCTATCATGTCAAAAATGGAAATCAGTTTTTTAAAATCTTTACGTTTTAGGGTTCAATTAGTTCGCCTAAACCTAAAGAAAACATAAGTGGGTACGTATGTCTGTCGCATTGCTTTTTTGTGTTATATATCTGGATTGACTGAACAGATTTCTTTAAATTTGGCTCAACTATTTCTATATATGAGGCATTGATCACATTAATTTTTTTTTTCAAAATTCGTTAATGGTAATATCACGAAAAAACCAATTTCGTAATTGTTCAGAAAAAATTTTATTAAAAAAACTATTACCTACAATGCATATATAAATAATCTATAATTTTTTTTCTTCAAAAAATCAACATCCGCGTTTTACAACTGAAGTATATATTTTTTTTGTCTGCTAAATTACTCGTCGATTTAAATGTTTCAAATATATTTTTAAAGTTTATACTTCATTTTTAGAATTTTCAAGAAATCACTACAACTTGCTTATTAAATTATAGATCCCTAACATGCAGAAATGGTTTTTGAAATTTTTTTTATTAAAGGAATGTTATACTTAAAAGAAAACTATACTTAAGCAAATTTGTAAAACTTGAACTTCATATAAATATTTTTTTATAAAAATATTTCTTAAAATTCTTCCGCCATTTCTAAAAAAATATATAATCTGTTTTTTTTTTTGCTTTAAATCTTTTCATTTCTACTGATAAACATTTTGTTTTCTTCATCATAATGAAATATTATATTTAAAGTAGCTTTGGCGGCTTTTTTATATTCCGGACCCAAAATGAGAAGCAATTTTTTCAACATTTTTTAACATTTTAAACAATTCTCTTTTGATTTTTTTTTTTGTTAGGGATCTCTTCTTTATAAATAAATTTTTGTTACACTTTCTCCACAGAATAATGAAGTCCCTAAAATACAAAATATTTTCTATTCGAAATTTGGGAATTTTGATAGTTAAATCTTATTCTAATAATCAGGTCCTGACAGGCGTAACCAGAAAAGTCATGCAAAAACTATGTCACTACTTTTTTATAAATGAATACCGTTTCCCATCGCGGCTTTGCTCGCGACATCCGCTATCAGAATTTGAACATGAATACAAAGATTAATTGATCAATGCCAAACTTTTTATTTTTTTAATTACAAAATCTGAGTAATTATTCAATAATACAAAGTATTTTAAATTGGTATAAGGGTGTTTCAGATGTTCAGTAAGTAATTTGGTAGGATATTATATTTATATATATATATAGCACTTCCGTTGCGGCTTCACCCGCGCTATGGTTACTTGCGTTTCATCGGGGATATTTAATCGAACGTGACTCGCTTCGGCCTTCCTTCATGTCTTGCCAGAGGGCTCTGCCCCTTTGACCCCACTGCATTCACTAAACTCATGCTTCTGAGAATAATAATGATAAAGAAAAATTAAAGCCTGTCCGATTTATAAAAAAATCAGTGTATTATAATTTCTTCAGAGCATTAGTTTGGTCAGTTTAGGACCTGAATTTGTCAGTGATGTAAGAATGTGGGTTTCAGAAGTGTCGGCCTCTATCTTAAAAATATCAGTTATAACTGGTCACCCGACTTCGTACAACAATAATTTATTTTACCCGTTCTTAGCGTTAATCGACAATAACTACTAGAAAGTGGCCGTACTTCGATTCTAATTATTTAAAAACAGTTTTTAATTACTTTTATTTTATGGTTTTTAGTTAAGTAACCAAAGGCATGTGAAACAGTCATATCTGAAATACAGTAAAAGTGTCTGTGGTGGTTGAGCCGCCGCGCCCCTTAAACCTTCGCACCCCTTAAAACATCGAACTTAAAAAAACCAAAAATTGTTTTTAGATATTAATCTGAAGAATATATGCACGCCCCAATCTAGTGAATATTTCGTTTATGGAAAATTTGCAATCCTTTAACAATATATTTTACTTAATTTTTTCAGGTTCGAATTTCTAAAAATTTTGAAATTAGTTTTTAGATATTTAGATGAGAATTACACGCACCAAAAATTAAGCTGAATTTTCATTTGTTACGGAGGAATAAAAAAAAATCACTTTCATTGTTATTCCATTTTAACCCTTTAAAATCGGAATTTCAAATAATCCTTCTTATTGTACTCTTACACCGTAAGAAGAACGTTTACACAAATTTTCATTAATTTATCTTATGTAGCTTTTGCTGAGCGTTAATGAATCAATCAGTCAATCAAGACATGCTGTTTTATAGGTACAGATTATGGCTTAAGCTTTACCAAGTTAAACAATTTTAATGATTCATTTTTTGGTAGTAGAGTTTCCATTAGGTGGTTTAATTGTAACTTTTCTTCCAGATTGTTTAAATGATATTTGTGCGTTTTTACAAAACAAATATTGTCTACATATATCATTTTACGACATTTCAGATGGTTTTTTCATTACCCCTTATTGCTGAGTTTTTAAATCGTAGTGACAATTAGCCTGATCTTATTCTATTATTCAAATAATTTTCATATCACAAATCAAGAAGTTGGACAATTTTTGTTAAAATAAAGATTTCAAAACTTTAAATTTATTATGAACGACTTTTTTCGTAGGCCGCTGTTTTCTTTTTTTAAACCATATTCATCCAAAAATAAAAAAAATAAAGAAATAACTTAAAATATAATAGAGATATAACTGATTTTTAAAAACATAACAAAAATATCAATATTACGAGTATTTAGTTATTCAACTTTTCAACTCGGGAAATTAAAGGGATTTGTTGTTAGATATTTTCAATTTTTCATGTCGAAATCTAAATAATAATTTAAATAATTGTTTTTTTTTTTCAGTTTTATTGGTTGTTTTAATAAAATTTTATTTTATTAATAAAACCATTCACTTCACCTATAAACACACTACATTAAAACCGTAAAAAATGCAATTTTTTTTTTTTTTTTTTTTTTTTTTTTTTTTTTGTTACATTTCAGTGATTTTTTTTCTTCCTTTAACCGATTATTTTATCCAATATTTAAAAAATATTTAATATCATTTCTTTTGCACAAAAACAAAAGTTTCTGCAATGTAAATAAAACTGTTTTTAACAAAACGATACTCACATCAAAAAGGTAAGGTACAACATTTTTATTATCAAAATATGTTATTAATTTAGAATTTTCTGTAAAAGAAATACATGTTAAATATCTGTAATAGGCAGTAGATATACAATAATAAATAATAAAAAATGTTATAGTGTTCCATATAATAAGCAAAAAATAGAAAATTGTTACAAAACGCTTACCCGCCCGATTTCATTTATTAAACAACGAATAATCATAAGAATTGTATTAATTCTGTAAATGTGATAGTATTACATATAAATGAATAAATTATTGTATACTATTGTCTGCTACATATATATAAAACATGTATATATTTTTGTTAAATTCTAAATTAATAACAGATTTTGTTAATAGAAATGTAATCCTTACCTTGTTTGATACCAGTATCATTTTGTTAAAAAAAAGTTTTATTTATTTTACAGAAATTTTTTTTAGTGGAAGAAATGATATCTGCGAGACTCTAACCGTAGGGTTTACATTTTTTTTATATCTATTCCTTTTGCTACACTATTCTTTAATTTTTTTTATGAATTACTCATTGTTATCTTATGGATTTATTATTAAAACTTATTACCTTACTAGAACAAACAAATATACATTTCCGGAATTTCAAGGGCAACCTTTTTGTTGGTAGTCATATCATTCATTTCATACGATATTTTTCCTTTTTTAATAAAAATGGTATAATGACCTTCACAAATCGCAGAATCGTAATGTAATATTCACTTGTTACTTTAGTTTAACCCTCGATTTTTATCGTTAAATTCGATTTTACCAATCGAATTTATTTCTATTTTATTTATATATTTTTTAATAAAACTAGTATAATCTCTTGTAAACAAATACTTTTATTTTTTTTTAAAGAAGTGATGAGAATTAAGAAACATTGTTTCATCTTCAGTACTTTCATTTATATAAGAGCATTTACAATTAAAACAAGCTGTTAATATATTTTTCTTTAAATTTTACTATTTCAAGTACATTATTAAGATTTTTTACGCTACCGTTATAAATTTCTGCCATCTAGCGGCGCGATTCGTAAAGTCACCTTAAAAAAATGAAAAAGTGACACATTTACATTCGAGTCCCGCTGTTCATCAAATGAAAGAGATAAACGTAAATGAAACAAAATGCAAGGTATTTTTTGAAAGTATTATTTATTACAAATTTAATTGAACGGAAATATAATGTTCTTAATGCTTATTTTTTCCATTTTTTTTTTTCACTTTTAGGTTAGCTCATGTTTAGAACTGTACAGGTAGTACATTTATTTCGCCGTCTGCGAATCTTCCCGGAGAAGTTCTAACGAATTCCATGATCTATGCACATTTTATAAATAAATGTGTTTGATTCAAAGCTAATGGTTGGGAAAATATTCCTTATAAGCAAATAAATTTTAGTACGATTCTCGAATGAACTAGGTGAAGTTTTTAGTCTAATGAGTAAATCTGTAGTCAACCCACCTTACGTGAGTGCCACAACTTCTTTGTTATTTGGGGGAGAGTACCACTTGCGCGCTTGCCCTTCCATGTGGATTAACAAAACATCAAAGCCTAAGGGTAGCAATTAAATTTTAACGCTCTTTTTCTTTCTATCAGTTCTCTTTCCTTACTACTATTTGTTGTTAAGATTCCCGCATAGGGCTAAGAACCTATTATAACCTAAGACTATGACCTAGGATTATAGGAGTCTGACCTTTAGATCATCCTATGACCATGGATTATAACCTGAGACTATGAAAATTTACATTTATTCGAAAAAATTTAAAACAGATTTTTCAATCTAAACTAAATAAACTTAATTGTAAAGATATTCTGGAAAATTTAAGATATATAGAAGTAGTTTACACATTTCTATACTGTAGCAAACACTAAGTGAAGGTCGACTGTGCTGTTCCTCATCGCTATTTCTAGTAGGTGTTGTAGCACTTACATGTAGTACATAAACATTATCCTAATAATATTTTAATCTTACGTAGATTGTTATGATACTTAGTAAGTATTAAGAATATCGTTTTCTTCGGTTGTAAATCAGGAAACAGATATCGTACTGTAACATTTATTTAACCAATTTCAATTATTTTAAACAAACTTTAAGAAAAAAAGGATTTTCTATTTTTAAAAAAATATATACGGTATACATTTTTCTCACTATAGTGAAATATAATTAGAACATAATCAAACATCATAATCCATTGAAATTCAGAAGTACAAAAAAATTTCATGAAAAAAAATTCTTAAACATATTTGAGTGAAAAAAAGAATATATATATATATATATACATACATACACAGACCGTATCACACAGTTCTCACTGGACTTTCATAAACTATTCTACTCGTGATATTATTTGACAAAGTTCATATAAATAAAGTCCTATAATGCTACGGTTTAGAGTTACAGCAAGTAAAATATAATTCGGATTTCATATTCTTTTGAAACGTATTTCGTATTCTACTGCAGCATTACCGTTACACACACCCAAAATGAATACCATATAAGCGTGTCGCTCTGCTGGAAATAAGGAGAGCCTTACTTCAATGGCAAACCGATCACGCTCAAACTAAAATTTACAGAAAATCTTCGCTAACGATATCACAGTTTACAGTAATCGATATCCTTTATGTACCTTACAGAATGGTTTAAACACTAATACAGTACTGCGCATTGTTGATCAGCTGTTGTTATTTTATTGCCAAGTTTGAAATAATGATTTTCCAAATAATTCATTGTGTTTCTGTCAAAAAAAATGCAAATAATTTTTATTTATTTATTTCCCTTCTACAATTTTGTAATTTCCATTTTTGTAAATTTATTAACAGCAAGTTTTAACAATAAATTTTGTTTTTAAAAATTGTTAAATCACAAAAAAATAATTTGGTTTTGATTTACATTAAAAGAGTACTTTTCTGACAAATGAAGTAACGTATTGTTTCTAAATAAAATTCGTATTTTTCTAACTTTTTTGTTTATTTAACATAGCTTTCACCGTTTTGTTTAGAATTAAATTCTCTAAAAGTTTCTTTAAAAGTTTCATGTGTGTATTACACATTTAACAAAGTCAAACATAAAAAAACAGGGTTTTAGTCGAATTTATTAAATTCACCGAAATTTTTCAAAAACTACTGCCTGATATGGTTCTGGGACCTTACCTATTTTATTCGATTTTTCAGATCAAAATCATAAGACTAACTTTTTCTCTTAATTAACATCCTAAAATTTTAGTACGACCTCATATCTCGGGGTAGTTGCCCCTGAGTAAAATATTTCATTAACTGTAACTCACAACGAAGCATTTTAGGACGTTTATAAATGAACTTCTTTCATTATTTTTGCAAGTAGAATAGCTTATGAAAGTTCTGAAAAAACTTGTTTCGTGATACAATCTATATACTAATTTTTTTTAATTTCAAATAAATAGATTCCCGTTATCTTATTATTCAAAATCTCCTTAAAGGGTATTTCTTAAAAAAAAAAAGAAGGAAAGTAAGGTAATCCTTACAGGATTACTTAGGTTTTAAAAAAATATATTAGTAATAATTAATATGAAAGAAATTTTGTTGACGGGTATTATTACAACCAACAACTATACAAAAATCTATATAAATAAAAAAATAAATTTTCGTTTGATGAGAATCTTAAATCTCCGAAAGTTCTTCACCGATTGCTTTGAAATTATGACACAACGTTGCATTCGAATACGTGCTTGTTTTTGTATTCCTATCATTTATGTACCTAAAATGTCACACCTATGACAGGTAAATTTTTTTTTTTTTTTTTAAAACAGCGTTATCTGTTAGACGTAAAAACAGCACACTCTATACTAAATATTTTATGATTCCATTTCAGTGTTTCCGACATGTGTGTCCGCTATAAACTAAAAAACTACTGGATCGATTTATGCGCGAGGAAAAAGGGAGAAAGGGAAAAATAGAAAAAGGGAAATAGGGAAAAATCGGAAACCGGAAGAAAGTAAAAAAGGAAGAAGGGGAAAATGGGGAAAAGACGAAAATGGGAAAAGGAAATGGAAAGGTGAAAGGGAGAAAGAGGAAGAAGGAAAGGTAAATAAGAGAAATGGGGTAAGG
The DNA here is from genome assembly GCF_047948215.1 of Lycorma delicatula. Classification (NCBI taxonomy): domain Eukaryota; kingdom Metazoa; phylum Arthropoda; class Insecta; order Hemiptera; family Fulgoridae; genus Lycorma; species Lycorma delicatula. The sequence continues at coordinate 77,232,083 of NC_134455.1, forward strand.
AAAGGGAGGGGAACGGAGTAAAGGGGAAATGGTGGAAAGGGAAAACGGTAAAAATGAAAGTGGGAAAATGGAAATGGGGAAATGAAAATGGGGAAGGAGGAAATGAAAGGGGGTAAAGGAAATGGGTAAAAAGGAAAACTGAAAAGTGTGAAGGGGAAAAGGGTGAAAGGGTAAAAAGGAAAAAGGGAAAGGTTAAATTTTGTGAAGTTAAGTAATGTTCATTTTGTTAATGTTTTATCAAACTTTAAATTGTGTTCATTTAATCTATATATATATATATATATATATATATAGGTCTGCTAGTGAAATAATATTAATAAAAAAATTTAATTAAAAAAATTAAAAATTATAATTATTTTATTAAAGTATAACATTATAAAAAGTAATCTCTGAATTCATTTTTATTGATTATATGATAGAACATCAATACATAATATATTATTCCCAGTTTGTTACAAGTAATATACAATAAAAATAAAACTATTAAAAACTTAATTTTTTCAGCGTAGATTATTTGTTTTTAATATTCTATAATATTATCTTTATCCTACTATTTAAGTAAAGTGTAAGAAATTTAGTAACTTTACGTCAGAGAAGATGTTTATAAGCGGGTAAAATTGCAACATAAACACACACATACATAAATATATATCTGTATATAAAAGCGTCGTTTAATGGTACGTGTTATTTAACAACAAAAGCTTTGTGATTAATTAAGCTATACTTCCACAGTATATATATATATTTTTTCTTTAAAAATAATTTTAGTTAAAGAGTTACTACAGTTCATATACAAACACCATTCTTCATTGAAGCGTTTGAACTGGAAGGATGTACGACGATATGAGGTAAACTACTGTGATAACGAGTGTGTATAGCAATGGGTGACGGGGTGGAAGATGATGGCTGATAATACTGCGAAGATGAGGTTATGGTTGAAGTAAGGTGCCCGCAGAATAAGGAGGTAAGGTGTGAGGCTGCTGCAGAGCTGTTAGATAACACTCGGTGAGGCAAAAAGGGATGAGGTTTAGGGAAGTGGGTGCCGTAGGTGTGCCTTTGTTTGTTAAATTTACTGTGAATGAATGCTTTCCTCTAAACCAATATAAATTATGCACATGTTCCTCCTTTGTTTACAAGTCGGAGCGGTACCGCTATTGTACCTCTTGACAAAAACTCACTTTTAAAGGAAGGAGTGCAATTGTTCTAATCTAGTGTACGTGAGCCGACGAGTTGCTCAAGTTGTTTTTGTCCCCAGAACAAAGCAGGACAACCAACATTCTCTATATGTGTGTTTGTATGTACGATGGTTGTAACATGGTATTTTGATGTATTTCACCGCAACTAACTTCTTCCTGCCTTATTATAAAAAAATATGTAATTTTTTTCTAACCAAAATAAACACAATGCTCTCATTACCTAACTTGGACACAGATGGACCTTTACTTAAATATAAGGACGTATAATTATAATTTATAATTTTGAAAATGATTAACAAGAATTACCCTGTTTGTATATATTTTTTTGTTGAGAAAAATACATGATAAAAACACAATGCTTATTTACATAATACTCTTCATATAAGCAACACTGTAATAATAAATTTTATTAAAAGCTAGTTGGTTACCCGACGTTGCCCGGGTATTTATTTATCCCAATCTTCTATTAGACAGGAAGAGGAATCAAATCTATTTACAGTGTAAAATTAAAATAATTTTACTCACATGTTTTTTAAAGTATAAGTAGAGTAACTATAAATAATAATTATAAAGGATAATCTTTTATAAATTCACTATAATATTAATTTAACGTAAAATTTAATTATAATTATAAACAACATTTTTAGTTTCCACATCAGGAGCAAGAACAAAAAGATTCATCCCGTCCTTTTGCAAGCAACAAAAAATTCAATAGAGTTCTCTTCTACTAAGCTTATATATAAATATCATCGGCATTATCACAAATCAGCCTAGCGACCCCGAAAATTATTATCTTTATACATAATAATTCTTATAAGTAACAAATTTGATTGAAGTTGCTCAAATCATTCCAGAGTTATGCTGGATCATACACACATATATCCATTTAATGAACATATATCCATTTTTATATTTATGTAGAAGATATGCCAATTGTGAATATTTCCATAAAAACTGAAAACTTGATAAGAGCTTACAAATGAAGCCATTTCTTTCATAAGTTAAAAAGAAATATTTTGTGAAATTATAATGCATAAAAACAGATTAGTTGCTAGTTTTTCAAACTTTACGTTGATCAGTCTAGATAAATTTTTTAAAGAAATTAAAAACAAATTAGACGCTTTTTAAATTATTCGAATTCTGTATTATAATATATTTTATATTATAATTAGTCGAATAGTAATTATATTTGACCTGTGTATATCTGTGTATATCAACAACACAGATCAAATATAAAAATCAAATGTATAAAAATATATTAATATCAAATATATAAAGATGATTTTTAGTATATCTCGAAATTTTATTTATTTAATGTTATATTCATTATTTTATAATGTTCAAGTTTGTTTGAATCGTAGTTCAAAAATGGAAGGAAAAGAATCTTTCTCATCGAAATTCTCCTAATATTTTTCCACTCCAACCCTACCTTAACCCTAAATTTGATGTTCAATGTCTGATTTACTAGAGTAATTAAATCCAAAAGCGTAAAACATTGCCGATATCTTTTTCATTTTTTTATTTTTGAAAAAGTCACTAGATTTGGCGGTCATTTATCAAACTGTCATTCAGTAGCCCCTGTCAAGCACATGGAGACATTTCAACCTTCGGATAGCTCTGCTGTTATCAAGCAGATTGATTGCTAAGTGGTTGACGTGATTTTCAAGCCGTTGGTATTTAACAATGCACTGTCTTATAGCCTCACAAACCATCGGAAGCTCTAGATATTCATGAATTTCATCATTCCGTGTAAACAATGGTACCTCTGCAATCGCTCTCGTTACTTTGTTTTGGAAGCGTTGTGTGATATCTAAGTTACTATTACTTGCTGTGTCCCACAACTCCACGCCATAAGTTCAAATTGGTAGTAGAATAACTTTGTAAATGTGAGGTGTGAGTTCCTGCGTAGCAGCCAATGCAGTTCTCTATACTTCGCGTTTAGTTGTTTTCTTGTCATTGCTGATAAATGAAGCAATATTTTTTAATCGGTTAAAACGATGCCAACCAATATTTATCTCCTATAAATAAAACATTTGGAAAACAGTGTTAATATATTTGGAACCCGAGGACCCAAATATGTAGGTTCTGCTTGACCAAATACTTTCAGAGTATAAAATATTTTAAATATAAAAGCCATCCTTTTAAAATTTTAAACCTTATATAAATTAAAAATGCACTAAATTTTCCGAGAAAACTGACAAATTAATGTGCACAACAAACATTTAATTTATAATTTTCAGGCTCACGAACCATTTCAAGATTGACATAGTCACAGTCGTAGCTGCAACTGAAGAATGAGACGAATATTATAGTTTAAAAATCCTCTAGAAGCACGATCTTGCGATTCGTAAAATGATTTACCTTTGATTCTTTTTTATAATCTTGAAATTATCTATAAGGTTATAAGGCGTATGAAGGTTATCGTTTTAAAGAATCAGTAGTTTTTAAAAATGTAAGAAACGTTTTATTATATCAGTTTACTTAAAATAATAAAGTCAAGAAAATGAAGTCATAGTTTTAGTTAGTCGACGATTACATTGCTGGGTTGATATACTTGAGGCTAAACAATATTAGTAAGTACCGAAATAAAATTTTATAGTCCCCAAAAAGATATAATTTCAGGCTCATTCAAAATAATGATGCCTCCACAAAATTAAAATAAACACGTAAAATAATACAAATCATAAAAAATAAATAAATTTAAAAAACAATCAGTTTAGATTAACAGCGTTACTAATAAATTTATATTATATTAACAATTTATATTATTATAGTGTCCTCGGACTAAAGATTGCGACTTTATTATGAGTAACGAACTAATATATTTTCATTTTCAATGTACAATTAAAACCTCATGGTAGCTGTCATATAATGTTTTGTAAGTTCACCTTATATAAAAAGTGTTCACCTTTCATTTTGAAAGTGCTGGGTTTGAATCTTTGCCAAGATTAAAATTACTCGTAGGCTACAAAAGTTTCATTCAATATTACCACATACAAACTTTGAATTTATCTGAAGAATTAATCGTCAATAAAAGTTTACGTTGGATAAATAAGTTTATAGTTTTATAAATAAGATTTGTAAATTTAATGACTTTAATGTACGAGTATTTCTTCACGATTATGAAACAGAAAAACGGTTTCGTTGCTTCTTAGTTCATGTAAATAGAAAACATACACTAGACTAAACATTTTATAAAGCATTTTAAAATATATTCCACTTGTTCAAATTTAATTCATTAATACATAATTCTACTGACTGCATTTTCTTCTTTGTAGAAACGTAAATCCTACATTCAAAAAAATTCCATAGAAATGAAATATTATTTATAAATGGAAAATAAACATACTCAACCATTAACGTGCAAAGATAACTATTTAAAATATAGATTCAGAGACACTAAAATTATTCAAAATATTGTACCTCTCTAAAAACATTTATTTTTTCATATTTGCACAGGAATTTACATAAAATATTTGTAAAATGAAAATAAAAATGTTCTAATACTGAATAAGTAAAATATACCTTACGTGTTTTAGGGTAATCCAAAAAGATAAATGAAATCATAAACCACCGCTAGTTGGTTCTGAGATTATAAAATTAACGTACGCTGTGAAGAATATCGGTGTATAAGAAAAAAGAATTGCGATTACAGTCTATTTTTTTATTTAATAGAACACTTTATAGAACATTTTAATTGCGAGATAACTATTTTGTATCAAATTCGTACACTAGAGAATTTATATCGGCTACTAACTACGCATAGTTATTAATAATCACTCAAGGTCAAAGCTACTTATTCTGTAAGTGCTCTTATCTGCAAAGGTGGAGTGCTCTTGGGATGTCGCTACCATTTCACCAACCCTTATACCCTTGTTTAACAAATGAAACAACCCTAACACGCACCTCCTCCTATTTTAATCTATTAAGAGGGTTTCGACTATAAAACTGTATTAAAAATAGAAATTTTTAAAATAAAATAATATAATCGTGTATGTAAACAGAAAATATATTAAGAGATATTTCAGTGGGATATGTGTATACTAATATATATATATATAATATATATATAATATATATATATATGTGTGTGTGTGTGTATGCGCGCGAATGCGCCCATACATGCAGGCTTCCATGACTTAATTTTCTTTTAAATGTTTAAAAAATTTACCAAAAGTTATGAATTTATATGGTAGCTTATTCATCAAGGATGATTATGTGCTAACAATTTTCAGGAATTTTAGAGAAGTTTAATAGTGTTATCACCTTTGAAAATGTACTCCGTACAGTTCTAACTGGAAAATATTTTAAGTTCAAAAACCAACACACTGTATATATATATATATATATATATATATATATATATATATATATATATATATATATATTTATATGTATATGTATGTGTGTGTGTGTGTGTGTGTGTGTGTATGTATATATACTCTTTAGAAAAATATCTAAAAACCATTTTCGGTTTTTCTGAATTTATAGGGTAAAAAAAAAAACAATTTTTTTACATTTTTGCAGTTTTACGCTACCGTTATTAAATCAATCTTTAGTGATATTTGGTAACATTGTGATGGAAATTTATGTTCGTAATTCTGATTATGCATTTCATGAGCCAAGCCAAGACAGGAAATCTAAAAACCAATTAGTGGGTCCTGTACTTGGCAACTTATTACTTTGAAGAAATTACAATATAGTAATAGATTAATAGCTTAAACAGAGTTTAATTTTTATTTTTATCGTTATTGTTCTCACAAGCATGAGTTTAATGAATACAAAAGAGTCCAAAAGGCAGAGTACCCTGACTGGCTAAACATCCCTTGGCCGCGACGTGATGAAACGCAAGTAACTATATAGCACAGGGAAAGCCTCGATGGAGATAATAGCAAATGTAATATATACATTTGTATGTATTACATTATATTTTGTATATATATATTAATAAAATCAGGAGAACGGTTGAAAAATTTTATCTCTTTACCCATGAAATTTTATTTTATCTATTTTTTCAACTTTTACTTGTTTCAACCTGTCATTTAAATAAAAAAAATTCGTTAACTGAAATTTAAATGGAATATTTCTGTATGGGTATGGGTATGGTTTATGTGTGTGTGTGTGTGTGTGTGTGTACACGCGCGGGCATGTTTGTACTGGGGAATTGATTCAATTAAAAATATCAGGTAATGGGATATTGTATTTCAGAGGGGGTTGGATTTAATGGTAATTTTATTCATACAACTTGCTTTTAATTTAATAAAAATACGAGTTTATATACTACATATATATGCATTTTTTTTAAATTTTAAGAAATAATACTTAATAAATAATTCAAAATACAAATTTATAATCAGAAATGCATTATTGGGGTCGAAAAAATTTATTATCTCTATCATAATGGAAAAGAACAATTAAAATTTTTTTTTTAGAAATTAATATTGTTAAAAATATTCTACCACAGTATAATTTATAATATTTTAAATATTTTTATAATATACTAAGAAAGGATATCTTAGCCAAGGATTAAACTATTGCTCATTTATAATCGGTTATACATTATACAGGTTATTCGACTGATATTAGACATATACTCGTATGTTAGAAAATATGTTAATATTTAGATAAGAAATAAGTAAAATCTTTAAGGTTGTTAAAATTATTCACTTTGAAATCGAATTTAATGGTTTAATATGGTTTATATTTTAATTATTCTTGTCTACAAAACATCGGCTGCATTTTTTGCAGCTTTTTATAATATGATTTCTGTTACTTCCACCTCTTACTTTATGTGATTTATGAAAGAGTTCATAAAACCAATGGTATTTATAGTTAACATTTTTTGAGAAAAAAATACTATTGTCAGTGGCTCTAAAATACATTTTCATGGTAAATAAAATAAGGTAAAATAGTATAATGACTATATATACGTATTTTATAAAATTTAAAACGGTTTATATTTAAAAGATGGAATGAGATGTGAGGCCATTAAGGGTGAAGTTTTTGGAGGGGAGTGTTTATTGGAGTTGAGAACATTAAGCTACCCCTCCTGGCCTTTCCTTTACCGCTTCAACTATATTTTCCCATTAGTAAAAACTAATTTAAAATAAGACTTGGAAGAGACGTGGCAGGAAAACTGAAAAGAGAACATTAGAATGGGTTTCGTCTCGAAGGAAGTTTCTAACTACTTCAACTTAAGTTCGCTTCACCTACCCATACCACACTATTTCTCCTAATACTCAACTCTCTCTTTTAAATACATACACGTACACACATACCTAAATATAAATGAACGCACGCATTGTAAGTAAGCCTTTGACCAAATCTACTTTCAAAATTTCGTCTTTAAATTTTATATACCATGTTTTAAAAATCTAACGCATTAAGAAAATAATCAAATAAATAAAATTCTTCTTAACTTCCCTTAATGTATTATTACATTTTGTTATACTAGATAAAAATAAGATTTGAAAGATTGATTTATAAGTAGTGCGCCATGAATGATGACTGGTGTTTAGATAATAGTATTTTTAAAAGTAATTCAAAAATAATTTTTTTTTTAATAGATTTAGGGAATGTTTTGTCAAAAAATTACAAATTTATTTTAACTAACTTCAAGAAACAAAGAATCCTTCAGTTCTTAATATGTTCTGTATATGTAAAGATGGATATATCTTCCAGCATAACTCTGGAACACCTGTAGCAATTTCAACCAAACCTGGTACACATATGGCTAACTATTTAAAAAAAATACTGTAGGGGTCCAATTACGTGGAGGTGGAATAGAGGTGACGTAAATCGAAAATGACCGATAATAGTCAAATCCGTAGTTTTTCGTGGTAACTAGACTGATTTGTGACAGTTCCGATGACATTTAAGTTAAAGTTTAGTCCAATAGAACGAATAAAATTCTGTAGAACCTCGTGCAAATTTTTAGAAACGATTACAACTAGGTAGAACTTTACTTTGCTTGAGATTAAATAAATTTCCAGGCAACGCCGGGTAATCAGCTAGTCTTATATGTAAATGGTTCTCTCTGTTGTCTGCAACTGCATCACGCAAGTAACAACCGTCCGATTGCTTTCAAATTTTCAGAATACATTTGGATTATTTCAAGAAAGGTTTTAAGCTGTATGTCAAGGCTTTAGTATCATTCGGGTTAAAGATATTAAAACTGCCATTAAAGAGACAAATATAATTCTTTTAATACATTCTATTTCTGTCCCAAGGCAACAGAAACATAATGAAGTAAAATGACTAATTATTTTTTCTTTAATAATATCTGTAAACTATTTAATATTCTCACAACCATGTGGATAACGAACGCGTCGTAGGTCCAGGGGGTGGAGGCCAATATTTTCTGGAATTGTTTTTGATATTAATTTTCCTCTTTTGTTAAGGAATGTCCGAAGTGAATATATCATTCATAATCTGCACATGTTAAATTACTACAATCATTTAACTAGGAAAAGTAGTGAATGCTAACTTCCAAAAAAGTAACACTCAATTAAAATATTATTAAATAACACCAGCTTCAACAAGCCTATATCGAGGCAATAATTTTATTACAAAAAGAACATGTTGGGTATTGAGAGAGATGGGTTAAGTTTCAATGAGGCATATTGAAAATACCAAAGTTCGATTTTATAAAACCTGTAGGACAAGAATCCTGTTACCATTAAAAGATCTAACAACGCAACTAGACAAATAAGGGTTAAGTGATATGAAAAACTTTAAGGTGTCTTGATAGTAGACCAATACGCTGTAGTATTCTGTAAGCTAAATAGTTAGTGAAGTACTAAAGAACTGCTAAGCATGTTAATCAGTTGATAGTTTATATAAATTAATAAATGTGATTAAGTCCTATGCTGCAGACCCAGGCTGTTCCATGTAGAAGAAAATGAATGAATAAATAAATAAATAAATAAAGAATGAATAATGTAATTTTTTGACGTCTTGGCGAGTGCGGTTGGGTTCTACTACGCTCCGTGTTTTGTTGTTATTACTAAGGTTTTCACCTATTATTTTTGTTGTTGTTAGTTTATTAGTTTTTTCGTTGTTCTGTTATGTTTGGTTAATTGTTTTGTTCGGTTTATTAGTGTCTTTACGATAATTTATTCGAAGACTGGCCGGGTAGCCATCTTGGTTGTTTATGATACCGTGTGTTTTTGTTAATTGTGTTAACTGTTCATTTTAAGTATTTAATTATTTATTTCGTAGTTTTAGGCTCTGTTTTCAGCCTTTTTGTTTTTACTTTTATGTTTTGTACGGTTAAAATACGTTAATTTAGTACATACCTACGGTTGATGTGGGGTATTTACACGTTTCTAAGACTGTTTAGATTTACGTTCGACGTGTAGAGATTTTTTAAGTCAAAATTTAGTATTTTTATTGATTTAGAAAAAACATTAATTAAAAATGTAGTTTGGTGTTAATTTAATTATTATTTGATTATTTTTGTTGTTTGATTCGGTCTCATGGCTGATCAAGATCATTTCTGGGATACGACCCAAACCGAGGATGGGGGTTTTACCCCTAGTTGAAGGAGGCAATCCGGTAGAACGAAGAGTATCGTCCGGCAGATTCTCTCTGGCGATAGCAGTACCGAAAGCGCTACAAATTCCGATGGTATACTCACCGGAAGTCAGTTGCGAAGCAAATGAAAAAGAGGAAAATAAAAGTACGTTTGTGGAGATGGCGCGTCGTCAGCAATGGGCGGCCACCTCCGTAATGGAGTTCAACGATGACAGTGATGATTTCAGCGGATATGAAAGAGATTTTCCACCCTTGTTAGCAGCTTCTGCTGCCGAGGTGTTCGAGGCACGGTCAGTGTCCTCCAAGCGCAGGTTGAGACTCTCTCCTCCGGCTATAGAAAAGCAAAAGAAGCCACGATCCGACAAGTAGAAAAGTCCGACTGTGGGCGAGATGGCTCAGCCCGGATGGAGAAAGTAGAGGAGTTGGACCTTCTGATTGATGGTAATCGGCAGGCAACATTCCTATATTATATGGATGTTTTGCCTCGGCACGTCTAGTCCTTGGAATTTTTGGTGGGTCGTAATCCCAACACCGTTATCCAAATAAAGACATTTGCATCAGCAAATGTCTGTTTAGGCATTTACATCGGTGGCATCCTGACCGAGGCCTGGCTGATGACTGTGAGATGTAATCAGTTAGAGCGTATAAAGAGGATCTCCAGTAAAGCCCCTCAGGGCTTGGAAGGGAGGGGGTGGTGTGGCGACCAGTAACGTCACAAGGTGGGCGACTTCCCCTGCGGGGTTGGGATGTCGAAATTAAGTAGACTCTTGGACTCTGCCATACAGCTGATTGGCAGTAGGAGATCTGTCTGCCTCTCCATAGTAAACCGACCAGACCGGAGTCCATAATGAAACCAAGTCAGATGTATGAACAGAAGTTGAGTTCACTAAGGGAACTAGGTTTAAATTTCGTTGTAGTGAACAAAATCCATTTGCCTCGAATTTATGAGACATTTATACACGAATTGGCTCGTTAATGAAGAAATAGGCGCGGGGTTCGTGCAACCGCGAACTCGGTTAGCTAGTTCAGAGGGCAACGATGTAGGACATTCGAAAATGTCCGGATGAGGCCTGCAGCGAAGACAGAAGTTGAGTTTATAAAACACTGATGTAAATGTCTATTAAGGCATATACATCAGTGGCATCCCAACGAGGCCCGGTTTATTACAATGAGATGTAAAAAGTTAGAAGGCGAAAGACGACTTCCGTTAAAGCCCATCAGGGCTATGAACGGCGGTTTGATGTGGCGACCGGAAGTATCACAAGGCGCATGTCTTTACCTACGGGGTTGAGATGTCGAAATTAAGAGGCTGAGGCTCCTTGCAAAGTGGATCAGTGAGCTTCACGATGTTTGGTAAGTGGCGCCTTCGATGACGAGTGTGACCGTGTATATACCTCTAGAGACGGCATCTGTGGCTACACAAACGCCAGTGGTGTTGACACCTGCGTCCACCCTGACGGATGATAGTAGCAAGGCTCGACTTGAAGTCCGGAAGGCACTAGATGATGGTGTAGATGGTGGAGAACTGCCTGTCTGATACTCCAGTCGTGGCCAAAGGACGCGTTCACGTCAACCGTGGATTTTAGTGAATCACGTAACTGCCCAAAAAGAGTGTAATGTATTTAGGTTGTATGTATTTATACTAGTTCTACTGTAGCATCTCAAAGGCTGACCCGATCAGATGTATGACCCCACGTTTGAATCCATACGTAACCAGAAGTGTCATGAGTTATGCAAATATATATAGTAGTGGAAATTTTCCGGTTGTTACACAAACTTTAATGAATTGAACTGTGAGCCTCTATCACTGTATAAGCTGGATTTGAACGGAACGATTCGTATCAATCGAATAGAATAATATTAAAAGAATAATAGAATTAAATTTACTTAAATAAAATAATATTAAATAAATTTAAAATATTTCTGTGAAATATTGAGAATATTACTGAGAATGGGATTCTCATAGGGATTGCGTGTGAGTCTAGAGTGGTGAGGTGATACGAACACCTCGTGCGAGGCTAGATCAGTCATCATAATCAACTGGTAACAATCGGGGTGCTCCTGGGATGCTGTTTTCGGAAGTGTAATGGGGTGAAATTATAATATCTCTGCAAACAATCATCTGATTTTTAAAATTCAAACAGGGTTCTGTTAGTAGGTTGATGGCTAATTTTTGCAAGCATCAGGTACATTCTCGATCTAAATGATCACGGTTATTCGGAAATGTCATATATATTTGCAACCAATCTTCCGATAACCAAAATTCAAATGGGATATTTGCTAGTATAATACAAAATCACGGTGGAACCAAATCAGAACAGAAAGAGTAATGTTTTTCAGCAATTTTTTTTTTCTGCAGTCGTGTTGTTTAATTTTTAATATTCATCTCTTTTTTACAAATGATTTATTAGTGTAGTATATTCTTCTTTAATTTCTGTCATATGCTAAACATTTTAAGTACAAACAAAAGGAAGTATGGTAGAAGATTAATCAACTTATGTATTATTTTCTCCCCCTCCTAGCATTGTCACTCTAATATAGAGCCCCCCTAGCACTTAGGGGGTTAAATATAGTTTTATAAATGAAAGTACTCCGATACGCGTCCATTACGAATGTTAGAGTGGCATTGCTAGGAAAGGCAGAAAATAATAAAATACAATTATCATAATCCTAGCCGAAATATGTAATATTGAGAAAAAGATAAATTAATCATGAATATTTTTTTATTTATTCTATACCTGTTTATTTCAACTAGCAAAAGGAATTTTTTTCCTTCCGTAAAAGCAAAGCTGAATAAGAAATCCAATAAAGATCAGGGTAATGGAAAATGTACTTTGAGAAACATTAAAAATTCGATATTTAAAAATAAAATTAAGAAAATTTTTCATATGGATGTTTACAGGCTAAGGTTTTTTTTAAAATTATCATCTAATACGAAGTTACATAAAAATTAACATAAAAAAGGACGCTTTAAAAATAATAGAAAAAAAATAGTTCTTTTTAGAGCCTAAAGCTTATTGGTTTTCATACTGGCTTTATTTTGAAAGCTTATTCCACAAATCATGGGATAAAGTAGAGCAATAATTCATTTTTTCTTTAAGTTAACTGAAATATTTTCAGAATGTTTGTAAATGTTATAATTGTATTATTCTTCTTTGAATAACACAATTGCTTTTATTCTACGACTGAAGTATGGCTGAATGAAATGAAACCAAAAGTCATTTTGTAAAACTAAGTACGATTGTCGAAGATTTTATTCTGTTTTCTCTCAAGCAAAGAATTCTATTCATAAAAGCTTTAAGTTAACGCGAATAAATTTTGAATAATCCAGTCGGTGTATTCGGTGAAAAGGAACTAAGAAAAGACGTATGATAACGAGGAATAAAGAAGAGAAATATAATGTGTAAGGAAGCGCATAAGAGAACACGGGGCAGGAAACGCCCAGCGATATTGAAATTAACGACCCTTTTTGTAGCCCTGCTAAAAGCGACGACTTTTACAAGTTTTACTTAGAGTCTGCTTTTAAACAGTTTCTTAATGAGCTTTAAAAGTGTTTTGTGTGTTTATAAATTAACTCTAAAGTAGAGAAAAGTAGAACGAGTGAAGGAAAAGTTGAAATGAAGAAGTTAGTAATTCGCTATAGTCTTGTTTATGATTTAAAAGTAATTTAATTACAGCCAAGATGGAAGCGAATTCATGTAGAACTAAGTTCAATTTTCGTGGAGATTCTGAAGGAAAATAGTCTGACATTTTCTTTAAACATTCACCGGCTTTTATACTAGCTCTAAACTTCCTATCAGAAAAGCTTGACAACAGAAAGAGGAAAAAACGGGAAATAAATAAAAAGATAAATATTTCTTAGTGTACAGTCAGTAAGTTAAACGAATAAAACTGTAGCTACATTAAACAAAATTTCTACGTATAACATATTGTATCATCAAAAAGTAAACAGACAACTGTTTAATGTTGACAAAACCATGTTGAATTTAAGTAACTATTACGAAAACATTTTATAAAACTAAAAATCATTGGTTATAACATTCTGCTTAAATATATCCATTGAAAAATTTCGCACAGCTAAAAAACCTGTTTTAAAAACTGGAACAGAATAACAAAAAAACGTATTACATAATAATCTAAACAATAAAACTAAATATTCAAAATTAAATACTTTGAAATAATTAAAAAGACTACGATAAAAATGAAAAGGCCTAATTACAGATTCATAAAAGTATGGGGTTTTTCTTATAAAGTGCAATGCGGAAATAAAGATATATCTCGAACGTTATCCCTTCAAAACGTTATTGTAAAATATTATTTTTGATCTTAATTTGAGAGTATGTAATGAATGTAAATAAACAAAAAAAAAAAAAGGTTGAAATGTGTGACTAGAGTTTACATGATAAATATACATTTAGTTTTTGACATTTATTTTAAAATGGTTTCCCCGATTTTCATTGATAATTTATAAAATTCTTAATACAAGAGTATTTTTTTGTGTTTATTTAAACTAATAAAAAAATAACACATCAAAACAAAAAATGGTAAAGCTTAGGCAAGATTTTATCTAAATAAATATTCAAATATTTTACACAATGACCAAAAAGAAGTGTAATCCATTTAGGTTGTATGTTTGTAAGTACGTACTCGTATGTTTTTTCCACCGTAGCAGATCAATGGCTGAACCGATTTAGATGTATGACCCCGCGTTGGAATCCTTACAACGATATCGGGAGTACTGTAAGTTATATATATATATATACACACATACAGGTGTTCCGGGACATATTCGTCGAACTTGAAGAACAGATTCAGGACACTAATGTGAGTAAGAAGTTCATATCGACCTAATACTATTTTGCTTTTTTTCCTTCTGGAAGCCATTTTGAGATTTACAACAACAACAAAAATATATATTTCTCAGGAACGGGTATTACATTAATTAAATTTGGCAAATCTAAGACGTGTGTCTTATTCTACAAAATAAAAATATTTGAAAACGTCACCTTTAAGTGTTTCAAAGTGACGGTCATATTAACCTTTTAATCTTCAATATCTTTGTAATTAATTGTTTGCTCAAATTTTTACTTTTTACAAAATCTATTAAGCATTTTATTTTGAACAAAATGAGACTTCACATATGTGAAAATCCGTTGACATACAATCAAATTAATGCAGACAATTAACCCGGGAGGTATAAAAACAGGCAGGTAAAAATTATGATAGTTTTTTGCATGTTTTTATTTCCTTCACTATATGTAATAAAAATCATTAATGACAAATAATTATAATAAATTAATAAAAATTATCATCTTGTACTACGGGGCAAAAGATTACGGCTGGATTAATGGTCTGCAATAATTTTTTAACAATTCAATTTGCTTTTAAAAAGAAAGAAAGGTTAGAAATATAATTTTTACAAAATCCTTGTTAATATTTTACTTAATAAAATTAGGTCTACCTATTTAATTATCTATCTGATACGACATCAAATAGCATCTTCTGTTGTTTTATGATTACTGAGAGATATTGTGGCAGTTCATGGTCCTTCAGTGGTATGAAGGATAATGTTATGTTTTATTATTTTGCCAGTTTATCAGCTCCGTTCTAGATGGTTTTTTTTTTTTATTATTATAATATCCTTTTGTAATATATTAACTGTAAAGTACAGTTTGGTAAAGATTCTTTATATACAGTATTGTGTTGTAATCTTATATTTAAAAGTATTTTCAAGAAACAATGAATTATTCTATTGTTAACATATCATTTATCACTGAAAGTAAAATTTTAGAATTATTAAGTTGGTTAAAAAAGTTATGTTTCTATTAAGTCGAAATTCCATGATTATATTATTAAAAATATAGCTTGATGATTTCAAGAATCATCGGTTGTAAGAGAACTGCACTGAAATTTTTTCCGTGTAATTACGATCTCTTTTTGGTAATACAAATTTTTCTTATGTATTATTTGAATGCAATTAAGTAATATTTTTCTATTTAAAAAATGAAAAAAATCTTTTTTTCTCAAAAAAAAGAAGAAAAACTAAAACAAATTTTTATGAATATTGTATTAATTCTCTGTATCAAAATCTCATACAAACTATATATAAAATTTACAATTCTTTAAAATTACAATTTTGTGAGATAATGTCGGGTAACTGAAAATTATACTAGTTTACATTCTGATTTATATTGATGTCATAATTTCATGTGTGTAAAAAGCAATGCTATATGTTTATTTACTAGAATAAAAATTACGGAGTATGGTCATATAACATTTATAGAAATTGAAAATTGAGAAATGATTGTAAAACGAGACTACATATATATATTTTTTAATCTATTGCACCTACTCAAAACACTTCAGTAGAAATATGAAAAAGTCAGCTGAAAAAGGTGAAAAACTGAAAGAGAAGCGGTTTCTCTTTACTGCTAATATTCAATTTTGAACATGCCATAAAATAAAATTTCTGCTTGAAAAATTACCGTATGAATATTAAGTACTTTTTTAAAGATTTCTTTAGCTCGTCAAAGTTGCTTGATCATTACATAAACTTATAAAAAATTTATAAATTATTTAATACATAAAAATTATAATTAAAAATGTAAAAATATTGTTTGGTTTTTTAAATGTTTATTTATAATTTTATTTAATTATTATTTATTTTAGTATTCATAAAAGTTTCCTTCCGAATCGAGAAACAATGATGCAAAAGTTTTATAATATTTTCACCAGGTATAACTCTACAAACTGTTTGAATGTTTCATATATTCAAAAAGGCTGCTTCTGTACGTCATAGAATTGGATGAAGTTTTCTTCAGGTTTCGAGATAAACAGATGTTCTAGCCACTCTCTCTCCCTGTCACACACACTCTCTCTCTCTAAATATATATATATATATATATATTTGTGCGCGTGCTCGTGCTTGTATGTGTTGTAATTTTGAATCTTTTTTCAATTTTAATCCTTAAGAATACAAACTACATAAAACACACAATCAAAACACAGATGAATATTATTAAAAGATTATTGATCGTAGAAATGGATAAATAATAACAGTAATAAAATTAAGCAAGGATGGAAAAAACTTAAGTTTGACTGATCAAATTAGATATATAGGCCAATCCAGTTTGGTCGGAAAAGTGGATGTATTGTCTTTCCACGTAAAAAAGCTTAAAATTCTAAGTAATGGTACTGTGTTTCTTTTAGGTTTTAGTTTCTCTTTCTTTTTAATTTAATTTTTCTTGTTTAGCTTTTATTTTATTTATTATCTAAAGAACAATTACAATCATCATCTAAAGAACTAAGATAAGAAAATATTTAAATCTTTTATCTTGAATCTCATTTGTTTGCATTTTTGTTACCGCAAAAGAACGAAATAAGAGAATGTCAATTCTACGGTGAATGTCGGCTCATACTTAAATTATACCTTTTACATAAAATCACCTTTCTTAAATCACTTCTTATATTTATGTTTTGAAACTTAAACAGAAAAGTTATATTATGTCTGTAATATTTTCTTATATGTTACTTACCGTATTTTTATAAAAATAGGTATGCCTGAAATTTTAGTCGTAATTTTTTGAATGCTTTCTAATTATGTTATTATTTTTACATTTATATTTTATATTAGTTATTTAACCCTGTTAAACACGATGATTTAATTAACGGTACAATGATTAATTAACAATAGAAATGAGTTTTACTTCTTATTCTTTGTTATATTTTTTATAGTTTTTGAACATGCGACTATTTATTTTAAGATACATTTAATTTAAAAATAATTTTTAAAATTGATAAAATTTAAAACCGTACGTTGACAACAGTATTAAACGACTTTAATTATATTAATTTTATGCTTAGATATAGCTAAGTTTATAATTATTTGCATAAGAAAATCTTAGTATGAAAATGTTTTGATAGTAAGATTCGTAGTATCCAGTAACCTGGATAATGAAGCTGAAGTCTATATGTAGAAATATTTGTGTGTGTATGTGTATGTGTGGGTTCGTGTTGTTTTACATAGAAACAGTGTTATGTATTTGCGGGTAGGATGGTGAAAGTGTAAACGTAAAAGGAGCGTGGGAAAAGGATTCACGCATTTTAGGGGAGAACAACAATTTTGCCGCCAAATCCGAAACAGCTACCACCCCTTTACACACTTGGGTACACGCAAGCCGATGTAATAAGGAAGCCAAAGCGCCGCTATAACTGCTTGCTCAAAACACATACGTACATATACTCGCACACATTTACCGACAGCCAGCTCTCGGCTTTTGTATGCATTCTTTGACTATTCATAGTAGTTAACTATTAACAAACAACCAATGTTAATAAATTCTCGCTTTGTGTATATCCTGTTCAATAATATGAAAATGTTTCTTGACGTAAATATAAATTATTTTTATCGATGGAATTTCAACGAATTTTCTTATTCTAGTAAAATAATAGTAAAAACAATTTAAATAAAAAACAGAATTTCTTTTACTTTGAATATTAATTTAGTAATAAAGCAATTTAACTTGAACTAAATCAGTAAAATTTTATCAGATATAATATATTTTAGTTTTTATATAATAATCTTTTGGAGGAATTATTCATATGAGTAGTTTATAATATAATTTCCAAAATTTTGTTTTCCTACATTGTTTTTATCCTTTATTATAATATTTTTATAAACATTTCCCTATTTGTGCTAAATTTCTACTTTGTCAACACATCTAATTCAAAAGATCATAGATTTTTGTCAATTAATCTCCCTATTAAAACGTGAAAATAATTAATGTAATTGAAAATTAAAAAAAAAAAACATTTGAATAAAGTGCAAAATTTAAACAAAAATAGCGTAAAAGCATATCCATTGGAATTGTGTAATCGTAGATACTTGTATACGAGAGGATACTTATATGTAGGAGTGAGTATATTCATATATACTCCTACATTAAATGACAACCTTAACGGTTACAAGCCACGTAAAACGTAATTCTCTCCAGAAGAAGGTATAACCCTTTTTAAAAAAACAATTATCTCGTGCCCGGCTTATAAAGAAAGTAAGGGTTAACTTGATATATGGTGCCGCACAAACAATTTCATATTATCAAATAATCTATATTCACTGAAATTCAGGCTTTAATTAGCCATAAAATTAGTCATTCATTTTGTTCGTTCGCTTTATAATAAACATTAATACTCTCAGAAAAAAAACACTACCTGTTGCTTATACTCAAAGTAGAGTTACGTATACCCAAAATATTTTATTAGCAACGAAATCACAAAAAAAAAAACAGAACATTTAGTGTAAAGTAGCATTACAATGTAAACATTTTAGTTGAAAATAATCAATACGACAGTTTCACTGCGTTCAGTAAAGGAGATGGAAATCGTTTAGATAATAAATAAATATAATTTAAATAAAAATTTTTATTATTATTGAGTGTATAATCATTTGGTTTTATAATATATAACATGAAATAAGCAGTATTTTCAACTTTTTTTTAAATGTTTTGTTAAATTAATAAATTACAGTCTAATAATTTTCTCTTCGTTACAGAAGGAAGAAATTAAGGTTTTTTTCTTTGTATTATCAGATATTTTTCTAATGTTCCATAAAAATAGTTATTAGTATTTATGTATGAAGAAAATTTTATTCATTGTATTGAGTTTCTGAATAAATTCTCAGGATTGCTTTTACTGATGATAATGATGTTAACTAAAGAGTTAAATTTTGTACCTCGTCTTCATGCAGCTGATTTTTTGCCGTATTTCTCTAAGCTTTGTAAATCGTTATTTAGTAGTAAGCTTAATGAAGAACTCAGTAGAAAGTTTCATATCTGTTCATTTTTTTTTAACATTCAAGCATAATATGGTTTCTGTTTTTTTTTTTTTTTTTGTAATAACTAGCATTTTTTTCAATTATAGTAATATCCAGCCACTGTTAACAACTAACTTAATGAAGAAGCATTAAAGATTTTTTTTAATGCTACTACTAATTTACTTAAGTTTAGCGAAAATAAGTTGCTTATTACTTGAATAATAATAATTATTAGAATTTAATATATTTGTAAAATTATATCTTCCATTAAAAATAATTCTATTGTTGATCTTAGTAGAAAACACAAAAATCGGAGTAAGAGTAAATTATTTTAAAATACCTATTACAAATATAATTGAAAAAAATTACAAATTTTAAAAAACCCTTGACAAAAATAAAAACTTAATAAACGTGAAATGATTAAATAACTGTATTTTTATCTTTTAATTCTTTGTGAAATTGTGAGATTGATTTTACGACAATAAAATTTAAGATATTGATTAACCGCCATGCGTGACTACGATGATAATTAATGCTTATTTATGCAGTCTACGGGTAATGCAACGACCGTCAACCAAAAACTTAAATTTTATTTTCTTAAAAACAATATCACAATGTTAGGGAGAATTATATGGTAAAAATACTGATATTTAGTTATTTCACGTTTGTTTACGTTTTTTTAGACGTGGGGTTTTTAAAATTTTTAATTTTATTTTTTATTTATAACTTTTTAAAGATTAGTAGGCCTATGCCCAAAAGTAGGACGTTTAAACGTTGATGATAATGATGATAGTATATTTGACCAACGCATACTGTTTAATAATCTACACAATAATGCAGTCTTGCTGGAGTTAGAAAGACTTAGAAACATTTAAAAGCCGTTTTGTAGAAACATTTCCACTGCAGTGCCCTTGGTGGCTTACAACGAAAACTAATTTAAAAACGGGCGAGGAGGTGATACTTATGTAATGCAAATACGGCATCAAAATCGGTCCAGTAGTGTTTGAAAAAATGGTAAAAGACACACACACACACACACACACACACACACACACACACACACACACACACACACACACACAACACACAAACAAACGCATGTACCATCTCCGTTCCGTCGGGGGTAAAATAATGGGAAGTTTATTTTATGAACCACACACAGGATTGTAACGTAATAAAACTCTTTGTACTTTTAGATCGATTGGAATAGTCATGTTAAATTTGTACTTAAGCCATTCAAGTTAAATTTTCTTTGGAATGGTTGGGCTTTAACTTAATCAAACCTCCTATTGAAATGTAATTGGGCCAATTAAAATGTTTTATTTTGTTTATATATTTTTTCCTGTTGCAGTAATATAAATACATATGTCAAATAATATTTTTATAGACTTCTCAAATTTTTTTACGTGAAATATGTTATTTTGTACGCTATTAATTTAAGATATAAGTATGAAGTTTTTGTGTGTGAATTTACTGTTTTTCCTGGTTATTAAAAAATGACAAGCCTAATTAAAAAACAAATTTTTAATCTGAAAAGTTTTAATTTTGGTTGTTTTTCATTAAAAAAAAATGAAAAATTCAATAAACGCATAAATTTTCACAGGTTATTACGTCAATATGTTAGCTAACACCAGATTACAGAAGAATAATAATGATTTTCATTTTTTTTGTTTTAATATTTGTTTACGTATTTATGCAAAAATTGTTTACGTATCATAATACAAAAACGCTCGCGTAAATAAAAATGGCGTCATTGATATAATAATTATGTATTATATACTTTTTATCAATTCTTCCAGCAACATTGAATTAAAAAACCAGAGTAACAGTAATAATCTTCTTTTTATAAGTTACATCAACTTATCAAAAATATATTAGTCGTATTACTTGTAATAATTTTTACTACTAGGTAGTACACTCGCATAGCCTTTGCTGTCAATGGTATATGGGTACGCCTTTAGTTAAATTTCAAATGTGTTTATTTTCGTGAAAGCAGATACGTTACCACTCTCTTATTAATAAAATACAATAAAACAACAATTTTTTTTAAATTAGATTACAGTTATTTTATTACAATTTATATTTAATTTACAAATAAATAATCATATTAAGATATTCATTTACACGATTTTTTTCCTAAACTTTTAATTTTAAAAATATTTAACAACTGAGTAAATTCCTTATCAGCTATGAAGAATAAGCATGTAAGAAGTCACAGTATGTGAAAAAATATAACAAGTAATTTGAATATTAAATAAAGTGAAATTTTATATGATTAATTTTAAGTTAATTTCTCGTAAGATTTTATCATAACAATTTGATATAAAATAAATACTACCCGTTAACAAATAATTAATAAAAACCTAATAAAATACATTCTACCCCGTTAATAATCTCTACTCAAATTTACGCAGTGAACTTGGAACGAAGTCAATGTAACCTTTTTTGTAATGTTTAGCCCAACCATTCGTAAGAAAATCTAACTTGAATGGCTTAAATACAAATTTAAATGACTATTCCAATCGATCTGAAAGTATAACGATTTTTATTACATTAGAATTTTATGTTTGGTACATAAAGTAAACATAATTTTTTACCCTCGACGGAACGGAGATGGTATATGTGTATGGGGTAAGAGGGTGTATGGGTGTTACCATTTTCCTCAAAATAAAAATAAATTAGGTTGGACAGTATAAATGTATTGCTTATTTAAAGAAAATAATTTATAGTTTTGAGTCGATGTATAATCCATTAATATTGAATAATATACATATATATACTTTTTAATATATTTCAATGTTTTTGTTTTTAATAAGATTTTAAACTAATTGTTACCATGTAGACTGGGCACAATGAGCGAGGTGGAGGGCAATGAAAATGAAACGATTGAATTTAGAAACAGCGGGAGGGTAGTGAGTAGAAGTGGTTGCCGTTGCTAGGAAAAGGGGGATGACCGAGCGAGCAGCAAGCAGAATTACTGAGAAGCTGAGGAGGGTAAATGAGGCGTCCAACGCCTTATAAACCGAGCCTAGTTGCTGCTGTTCTCCAGGAAAATTCTCGGCCTCTATTTTCTTTCCTGCCTTGTCAAAAGGAGTCGAGTGATGCGGGAGGAGGGGACGATTCGTTCGATATTTCCCCTCCATTCACCTCCCTTCTTAATAACGACGCTCTTAAAAACAAAGATGGACGCCGGCGTCTGTTGTGTCTTGAAAAGGGAGGGGGTGCTCCACCCCCACCGTTTCAAAAATGCCTCCCGGTTGCACTGGGCCCCAGCTGATGCTCTACTCGGGATTAATTTTCAATTAAAATGTATATTTTCCTTTGCATTAACTAAATGAGTTATATGCTAGTTCAACTTTCATAATTCGAGTGGAAACATTGTCTTATTAACGTGGCTCCTGCTGCTTCTGTAATCTTCTCGGGCAAATGAATTATAGTTTTACCTAATTCTTCTTCTTCTACTTCCGCTTCTTCCATCTCAACGTTCTCTTATATTATATATCGTTTCAAAAACAAATTTTAAAAAACTTCTCGCACTTGTGTAATATTATGGACGATATTAAGACCACAACTTTCACTATAATGAGATTTACATAAACCGAAATATTTTACCTTCTGCAATATAACAATATTATAATCGTGTAAAGTTGTTTTCCACTGCATGAAGTTTGTTAGACTAAAAAAAATTATCGTTTTAATATTTTAAATTTATTCTTCGAATAAATGAAACCAACGCATTTTATAATAAAATCCGCTTAATTATTACAATAGTTTTAGAAGATATTTAATTAAACAGAATTAAATGGTTATTAGAATAACCGGACAGTATAATTGGCCGATACGTCGACGGGTTCCCGAGTAATTCAGAACTAAT
This sequence comes from Lycorma delicatula, assembly GCF_047948215.1. NCBI lineage: Eukaryota > Metazoa > Arthropoda > Insecta > Hemiptera > Fulgoridae > Lycorma > Lycorma delicatula. The sequence goes on from NC_134455.1 coordinate 77,255,499, forward strand.
TAGCATTAGATTATATAAATTACTCTACTGTGAATTGCCATAATTATTTTCGTAAAATTGGTCGTATTATAAAAATTTAGTAGTGAATATATTTTTAGGATGTTAATATTAATGAATAATTAACATAATAGTCATTACAAAATATTTTTAGATCGTTTCATAAAATTATTTTGCCAATTAAATTTACTTTTCGAAAGCAATAGAAACATTAGAAATGTAAAATGCAAAAAAAATATTATCGTTACAAATTTTTTTAGTAAATAATTTATTGTTTATATTAAACAAGCATTCTTATTAAATTATTTAAAATTTTTATGCAATGTTCCGTAAAGAGCTCTGCGATTTTAAATTAATTTTACTTATTAAATTTAGAATTATAAATGTACAAGTTTTTTTTTAAATGAAAGTACATGCATAGCCTAAAGTTTATTTACCTAATAATGTAATTTAATATGAGCACTGTTTACAGCGCTGGAGACGTGAAACCGATAACCCTCCTCACACCACAATCTGGCGTGTATGTATACAGGAATTACTTCCTCAGCTACTGTTATTCTTTGGCGCAGGTGGTCGAGTGACTGGATGTTTTCCGGGTATATGATGTATTTTATGTAGTAGCCTCAAAAGAAAAAATCCATCAGCGTTAAATCGGGACTTCACGGGGGCCAAGTAATGGGAGCTCTATCAATTCCGCCCTTCTAGCAACCTGCCGTTGAGCACAGACTGCTCAATTTGCACGATGTGAAAGAAAACATCTAGCTGGAAAACTAGGCCCTTCATTTTTTTTATATCTTCAGAAACACAAAGTTTTTTAACATATATGTGTACACCATGCTCGTAATAGTCTCCGGATAGAAAAATAATAATAATCCAAAAATTCGATTATTCATTTACTTTCGACAGTTCAGAAAGAATGTCATCAAGTGTTGATTTTTTGATACCCATAATTACGGTAACGTAAGAAAATATGAACATATAATTTTGTTGCTTCATCAGAAAATAAGGTGTGCTCCAGGTAGTTTTTATCAGCAGAAATGAAGTCTAACATGGTCACTAAAAATTGAACGCTTTGTAAATCTTTTAGATTTATTTTCATGGAATAGTTACATGTATGCTTAGTTGACGAATAACACTACAAACTGAAGATCTTGGACTTCGTTGGAAAGACAGTCAAATTCTTTCTGTGTTTTGGCACTTGTTTTAGGCCTATCAGGTTAGTATCTAGCAAAACGCTTCCGATTTACACCATTTACTTACGATTTAATACCTTGGAGAATTTTTTACGATAGACTAGTGTATAAGTTTCTTGTAAGACAGTCACTTTTTTTGTTTCTGGGAATAGGTACATGTAATGTGCTTTCTATTGTGGCGACATGGGACTGAAGCCCGGGCACATAACACCTTAAACTGCGCAACTGTCTAACTCAGCTGCTATCTGACTAAGAGTGTGTTAGCTAAAAAGTAATTGTTGTCACTTTAAGATTATGCATAAAATGACTTTAAGTGTTGAAAAATAAAAACTACATATGTTCTTGACACCCCAGATTCTTTTCGGTCACTTGGTATATTATTAATTATACTTTTTTTATTTTAATAAATTAGAATTTTTTAAGATGATAAGTTAATCGATTAATAATTATGCACATAATAACTTTCAAAGTTATTTAGTTGAGCTTCAAAAATTCTGCAACCATTATGCAAGAATTTATGGTATCTTGAATTGACAGTAACTTGATAGAATATTTCTTTCAATCGTTAATTATGTTATTTAATTTATACAGCAGGTTTTACTTGTATATTGTTTCATAAATATTTATAAATTGCTGTAAATTTAGACTTAATTATGGGAGTCGTCGTTTGTCATAAAGATAATAAGTGATAAATGGATTCCTCTTGACAGACCTCTAAATCTATACTAGATCGTGGATTCCGGTGTTCTTTGGTGATTGGGTTTAACCACACATCTCAGGAATAATCGAACTGAGACTGTAGAAGATTCTACACTTTATTTACACTTTAGATATCATCCTCATTCATCCTCTGAAGTATTATCTGAAGGTAATTACCGGAGGCTAAACAGGAAAAAGAAATAACAGAAGAAGAAAGAAAAAGACTTCTAAACAATATTTTGTGAATTTCGTATTTTTTTGCTCGATGAAATTAATTCAACACGTATTTTTGGAGCTTTTATCCTTGGGAATAAATAAATTGCAATGAAAATTCTGAAATATTTCATAAAATTTCATTAACATTAAATATCAATCAAATTATTTATTCAGCCTAGTGTTCTGTTAACCGAATATTTTTATCATTTTTTAATATGTTATGCGTTTATGACCATACAATACCATACCACTTAATCGAATCAATTTCTTCAAACGGATTATACTGTACTTAAGTTGGTCAGTAAAATTATTATGAAGATAATCAGTTTATCGGTGGAAAAATTCTAAAATTTTATCTAACAAATAATGAAGTCCTAAATAAAAATTCAAATTATTTTGAATTTTTATTTTCTTTGCAGTTTAGATCTGCAAGAAAATAAAATGTACACTGTGTTCAAAATATTTTCGTCCGATAAATATAGTTTTCATTCAAATAAAAACATAGGAACAATAAAAACAAAATCACAATTTGATTTTTTTCTATAGAATTATTTGCTAAGAGGTCAGTACCTAATAATACAGGTAAATATTTACTTTCCTATACGAGGTCTGTTCAAAAAATAACCGAACGTTTTTAATAACGCGCCAACGGAGGTATTTAGTGACGTGCGGTAGTCATGTGTTTCGTATTGTGTTTCGTATAACCTCTTCTTTTCGCATAACGATCTGTTCTTGGATTTTTGATATCCCGTTTAGTTTTCTTGTTATTCTTATTTAAGTGCAAGGTGTTTAAGTGTTAGTAGCATTTTTGTAATGTGCGTTTTTCAGGAGCAACGATAAAACGTAAAATTTTGCGTGAAACTGGGGAAAACTTTCACAGACCTCGACCAAGAAGGCCTTCGACTTCAACTGATGACACAAACGTTAAAAAAATCAACAATCTGGTTCGTGCAAATCGCCGATTGACTGTCACAGAACTTGCAGAAAGGTTAACATCTTTATTGGCTCATGAGATTTGACTGAAAAATTGAACATGCATCGAGTTGCAGCAAAGTTTTTCCTCGTTTGATGACCGAACGGCAGAAAGAACATCGAGTGGACAATTTCCAACAACTCCTTTAACAAGCCGATGACGATGAAACATTCATGCAAAAGATCGTAACGGGAGACGAAAACTAGGTTTGCGGCTACGACAAGAGTTCAATCATCAAAAAAATCGCACATTACAAAAATCGCTAGTAACACTTAAACATGCTGTAACAATAACACAAAAAATAACTGAGATATCAACAATCCAAAAACATGTAGTTACAAAGGAGGTTATGCGAAACACATTACTGTTAATCGTGCGTCACTTAATATCTCCGTTGGCGCAATTAAAAACGTTCGGTTATTTTTTGAACAGATCTCGTTCATCGAGAAGAATTCTATTTTTACTAATTAAATACCTTTTTTTTTATAATTTAACTTAATAATTTAAAGTTAAGTTTTTTAACTTAAAAATTATTTGTTTAAATTATATAAATTTTTAAATGTTCAAGAAATAAAGTTGGGATATAAATTGATGGCTTACTGTAAAATATCCATTAAAACTTACATTGTAAAATAGTTTGTAATGAGAAGTTTGAAAAGTAATAAATTTTGCAGATATTAAAGTTAATCTTCTTTTACATTACCATATAATATTTTTATTTTTTAAGTACATTATTTATATGTTTTATATATGTATATAGAAATAAAAGTGTCAGTACTGCATGGAAAACTAATTTTATTTATTGGCTAGGATATTTCTAACTACAGAACTGATCACTAATAACTATTTTTTATATTTTAATTGAAAGCACTGTAACTTTGGTGATTAAATATCGTTTAATTTATGATATTTTCCTAGTAAGAAACCCTGAATTCCCTGAATTTACCAGCTAAGCAGTCTATCAAATTTACTGAAAGGATTCATTAATTTGTTAATTAATATTACATTTTCCAGTCTTTTTGTACTTTTGTGCAGCATATAATAAATCTGAGAAATTAAAAACATTTGAGGAAGTTATTTTCTCTGAAAGTTATGATTAGTTTCACAATCAGTTTTTGAGATTAATAGAATGAAAGCTTCACTTTTCCAAGAGAATAATATTTTCATTTTAGCTGGATTAACATGATGATCTTTAATTGGATATTTGGTTCAATAAAAAAATAAAAACAGGGGGAAATTTCCTACTTTCTGTTGTAGGTCTGGCAGAGAATAGTTTTTATTTTTCAAATGACTATAATTTATTAAAGAAAATACTTCTTTGTTTAAAATATTATCTCTTGAAGTGCAGAGAATCCATTTTAGAAATTTTAAGTAAAATAATTTGTCTCATGGATGACTACATAAGTAATTATGCAATTTTGTTAGTAAAAAATATCTAATATATTTCATAGATGCAAAAAAAAAACAATTGAATTATCGTGCGAGTGAAGAATTATTTATTAGAAAACATAAAACTATGTCTTGAAGCAAGTTAGCATCTGAAACTGCAATGCTAAATAATCTGTAGTAGCAATATTAAAAAAATATATTAATATATCATTCTATTAAAATAATAAAGAAAATTCTATTATAAAGCCTTATTAATTCATTTATTTTCTACAAAAGTTATTTTTAAACACCTTATAATAGTGTCTTTTATTTTTTAAACGACCGCCCGAAACGTTGTGTAATGTATTTAGGTTGAATATATGTACGTTTGTTCCACCGTAGCAGCTCAACGGTTGAATCATTTTAGATGTATTACCCCGCGTTTGAATCCTTACGTTACCGGCAGTGTCACAGGCTATATATCGGTTTAAACAAATTTTAAAAATCCGAATAGCAAATTATGCTGTATACAAATACTATAATTATAAAAAATTATCAACCCTCTCTCTTTATTTATTATCCTATATTAAAGAGTAATATTTGTCAGCAATACTTTTTTTTTGGCAGTTGTGTATTTTAATTGTGAGAAAAAAGCATGTAAAAATAAATAACCGCATCAATATATCTATTTTAGAATAAATAACATAGATCAATACTAGATCATGGATACAGTGTTCTTTGGTGGTGTTTTTTTTTTATTTTCACCCTCTCCCACGAGCCGGATTCAAAACAAAGCAGAGCATACCCCAGGTAATTATCTACTCAAACGGGCCTCTCCGTCCGCCGACCATAAGTCTAGTCCAACAGGTCAGCCCGCCGGTTACATATTTTCATTGCCTGCCTTTAACCCTTAGGGCGAGGTATCGGAGCCCGACTATGCCGTTCCGGACCCCACCCCAGAAGTTCTTTGGTGGTTGAATTCAACTAACCACATATCTCAGGAATGGTCGACCAGAGACTATACAAGACTACACTTCATGTACATTCATACACAACATTCTCATTCATCCTCTGAATTAATACCTTACGGTGGTTCCCGAGGTATAAACAGAAAAAAGAAACAGTAAATAACAGAAAAATAATAGCGTATAAATAGTAATAGAATAAATAAAAAGAAAAAAGAAATTCATATGTTTTTTAACCGGCTTTAATAAAATTTTGTCAACATTTTAGTTATTTTTGTTGAAATGTATGTGAACCTAGTAGCAATCACTGGATCAAGATATGGTGTTGTATCTCATAAATAATATTATAAGATTAATACACAATTCAACTTTTTCTAATGCGTTGTTTTAATGTAAAGAAAGAAAACATTAAGATAAAAAAAGGTTCGTTGGCTATATAATCTATAAGGATGTGTAAAATATTCTTTTCTTTCATTTAAATAAAATACGAAAGAAACCTACCGGGTTGGTCTAGTAGTAAACCCGTCGGCGTAAATCAGCTGATTTCGAAGTTCCCAAAGTTCAAATCCTAAAAAAAGAGAGTTACCTTCGTTCGTTTTTGAATAACACGTCGTGGATATCTTTGGTGGTTCGGCTTCAATTAACCACACGTCTCAGAAGTAGTCGATGTGAGTTTGTTCAAGACTACAAATTTTCCGGTACAGTTATATTACACTGATAATTCGCTGATGACATTAATTGTTAATGCAATTATAAATAAAAGAATTTAAAAAAAAATTAAATAACTTTTTTCTTAACTTGTTACAGTCTATTACTTAATATTTAATTCCTTACATCATAATCGAACTGAAAATAACATTTTATACGATCGTACTGTAATCACTATTACTAAAAATAAAAGGTGAATTACTTTAATTATTGTACATAAAATAAGTGCGTTATTTTACGCACTTATTCGACCAACAATTTTATCTAAAAAACAGGTGCGTGATTTAGGCTAGGAAACGATTGTTTGTATGTCTATAATGAAAATAAAATGTGATAACCAGTGAGATGATGTTAAGTTATGATGATATCATAGTTATTATTATCAATAGTTATCATGTTAATGATATTTGATTTAATTGTTTTAATTTGGAATTTTTGTTTTTTGAAATGTTTAAAAATTCATATGTGTGAATTAAGCGAGTAAATACGAAATTTGTTTAAAAATAATATATCACTTATTAAATTTTATATTTTAGCAATATATTTTTCTGAATAAAATACACATTTTATGGAAATTTTTTTCTGTATTTTAGAGATCAATCTGCTTGATCACAATGGTGACGTTAGAAGGACATCTCCATTTGCTTGATTTAGGGCTAATGAATGACAATTTGCTGATGCTACCGCCGAATCTAGAGATGTTATTTATGTTTACTTCTTTACTTTTTTTTATTTGTTTTGACTTTCTTTCTTTTTCCTGTTTAACCTCCGGTAACTACCGTTCAGATAATACTTCAGAGGATGAATGAGGATGATATGTATGAATGTAAATGAAGTGTAGTCTTGTACAGTCTCAGTTCGACCATTCCTGAGATGTGTGGTTAATTGAAACCCAACCACCAAAGAACACCGGTATCCGCGATCTAGTATTCAAATCCGTGTAAAAATAACTGGCTTTACTAAGACTTGAACGCTGGAACACTCGACTTCCAAATCAGCTGATTTGGGAAGACGCGTTCACCACTAGACCAACCCGGTGGGTTTATTTGTTTTGACTAATTGTTTTGTTCTTGTCAATTTCTACATTTTTATATGTTTATCGACTTGCTATTGCTTGATTACACTGTTAAGATAATTTTTGTTTCCTAACATGCGATACATGATTTTTATCGGTTTTTGATGCTAAAAACGAATAAGAATCTTTTTATACACCACCTTTTTTGAAAAATATGTTTAATTTTTTATTAAAGATTTTTTTTCAGTTTTCAACCTATAGTTAGCGTACTACGCTCCTATATTGTATTTTGTTAGCCATTTTTTATTGTTTAACTGTGTTAACATAATTTGTAAGCTATAAATAAACAATACCAGACAAAGAATTAAATCATATTGTAGTCACATGTTATGACATCATCTAGTACTGAAGAGTGAGCCTTCATGGACAAGATTAATCATGTCTGTACAGGTCAAAACATGTTGCTGAAAACACAGCTGTGTTATTTGTATTAAGCACTGGATTTATGAATGAATTAATTTTGTTCAGTCTTCTTGCTGTCTTAAGTTTGTTAACATTGCAGTGTCATATGCCTCAAAATTGTGTAAATGATGTGGATGTCTTTTGTTATACGGTGTTTACCATAAAATCAAATAGAAAAAACATTACATCGATAATTAAAAAAGCATATCATTTGTACTTTCAGTGTAAAATTGGTAATCAGGATAAGATGTGGGCTCCTCATATAGTATGCCCTAATTGTTCTGTATATTTAAGAGGCTAGCTGAAAGGTACACTGGAAGTCTTTGGCATTTAGTGTACCTCTGGTTTGGCGTGAACCAAAGGATCATGTAATCGATTGTTACTTTTGTTTAACAAGTGTGTCTGGAATTTCTAAAAAAATTAAACATACTGTAAAATATTCTTCATTGCAATCTGCAATTAAGCCTGTACCTCACAGAGAAATTATTCCAGTTCCTGAGCCACCTGTGAATGCATGTATCGAAAGCAGCGATGAAGAATCAAGCAGTACTGAAGAAGTCAAAAATGATTTTGATTTTGAATTATCTTTTAATAAGCTACATCTTATATCACAGGAATAATTAAATGACTTAGTTAGGGATTTAAATTTATCAAAAATCAAGCTGAACTGTTTGGATCAAGAATGAATGGTTAGAATTTACTTCAAAAAAATACAAATATTTCGAGCTTTCGAAACTGACAAAAAGAACTTTTTCCGTGCTTTATTGATGAAAATAATTTGGTTTGTTGCACAAACGCTGATGAGCTTATATTGCACTTAGGACAAATTCATAACTGAGGAATGGCGCCTTTTCAGAGATCGTCCAAGTATAGTTTAAAAGTGGTTCTACTACAAAACAGTAACAAACATCCTTTGATACCATTCGCTTATGGTATTAATTTGAAAGAAACATACGATATGATGAAAGACGTTCTTGAAAAAATAAATTATAAAAAATATAGCTGGAACATATGTAGTGATTTGAAAGTTATAGTTGTTTTGTTAGGAATGCCGTTAGGCTATACTATTGACCGTACTGACTATTTACTCGTTTCTTTGTTATTATTGGTTTATAATTTGTTTTTGAGAAATATGAAATGAAGGCAGATATATTATTTTTCTAACGATTTTTAAAAATTTGCTCACAAATAACGTCTGTTATCGATTGACTTGTGGGAATTACATGAGAACCCCTTTATCATATGCTTATTATCAAAATATTTACTTATGGTTCCATTAAGGAACAGGTTATAAATATACTAATTGGAACAAAAATAAGATGGATGTATTATTTTTTATCATTTAAAATAAATAATTATTAATAAATGATATTTTCCATCCTGCTATTGACTTAAGCACCCTGTTCAATCGTTCTTTTAGTATAACTAATAAAATATTTATATTTGTAAATTTGAAGACGGTTTTTGAATTACATTTAAGGCATATAAACTTTATTAAATTAATTTTTATATACATAGGATCAAACATGTATCATTAAATTTTTTTACCGTATCTTATGAATTGTATTTTTTCGTTTTAAAACCAATTGTTTAAATTCCTTATTCAACTATTAAAGTTATCCACTTACCGGTAGAGTATTTATAATACAATATTGTTAATTGAACATTAACCGTCAAATTAGAATGGTAATATTAATTAAGAAAATTCATAAATTTTGTTGGCAAATCTGATATTAGTATTTTAGTATTGAAAATGTCATCATAGTTAAATAATATCCTATAGACATTGATGTCCAGATGTTATTCCTTAATAAATGGTAATGATATATTAATAATAGTAATAATATTGAATTTCCTTATTTTTTTATGTGTACGATTATGAAATGGTAATAGATCACTACAATTCAACAAAAAATAAAAGAATTAGGCAAGTTTGACTTGACCCGCCTTTGGCCGTTGGCTAATTAAACTCATTAGAATTAAATATTAATCAGTATATCATGTTAATGAATAAACAACAATTATGATAACAGAAATAAAATTAATAAAGAATAAAAAGAACAGATTTATCAAAGAGAGCTACAGGTGAATTAATTTCTCATTTTTTAAATAAAAATAATCGGATAGATGATGTTAAACAATTAGCAGGGAGAAAAATAAATCCTGGAAAAAAAGCTTAATACTTGTAGATTAAAAATAAAAAAGGTCGGTCAGAGTCAACCAAGTTAGAAACGAAAGAGTGATGGGGTGTCGGGGTGGTAAATCCGTGTCCAGTAGGGGAATTCACTTGGGAAAACACCAATTAGTGGCTGACCGCGTCCAGTTTTTCCAGAGACCCGGATTTTTCCACAAGCGGTAATTTGTCTCTCCTGTAATAGCCTGAAGGGAGGCAAAGGTTAGGGTGAAAGTATCTCGACCGACTTTTTTTTCACATGAATATAATGAAAACAATATCATCCCTTCTGTTAGCTCCCTCCATAAATGTCAAATGATACCCTTTTTTGTCGCTTTTTTTCTGTTACAGCAGCAAGTGTTTTAAAGCTAATTCCAAGCAGATCGAGGGAGAAAAATACACTCCAGTGGAAGAGAAGATTAATTGTTCTTTATAAACATCTATACGTTAAATCTACTATTATGGGATCGATTTATAAAAGCCACTTAAAAAAAAAAATACCCCGTAAATAATACATTTCACCGATCCTTTTTTGATAACTTCTCCAATTTAAAAATAAAAGACGGATGAAAAACATTTTTTCTATTTATAAATTCAAAACTAACCATTTATATTTTAGTATTTAGAAACTTCAAAATAATAGAATTAGAAAACAATTAAAGACCTTTTTAACTACCCAATTTACTATTATTAATTGCAATTACTGATAAATTATCAAGAACTTAATTTGTAAGAATTGTACTTCTAAATAAGTGTATTTTGGATATAGAAACACTAGTATATAGTTTTTTTAGCGCTTTATTTCCTTATTATGTCTTCAAACATATGTTTCACATCATAATAACAATCATCATAACAATAATCAAATATTATAATTTTCTTGGTATTATCCCTTTGCCTGTGAATATAGGTAGAATTTCTACGTTAAAGGGGGAAATATGGTAATAATGTCAAAAATGGGGTATCAGTTTTTTTAGAAATTTTTAAGTTTTAGGGTCGAACTAGTTTATGTAGACCAAAAAATATGTGCGTTATCTTTTTTTTATTTCTTATTTCTTTTATTTCTTTCACTTTTACAGAATTAATAATTAATGGCGTAATCCTAATACTAATTATAATATTACTTAACATATGTTTCACATCATTATAACAATCATCATAAAAATAATCAAATATTATAATTTTCTTGTTATTATCCCTTTGCCTTTGCCAATACTTAATTTAACAGAGTTTTATAATACAATTTAATATTTATTACTTAACTTAACTTAATTTAATAATTATTTGTAAAAGATGAAAGATTAGGTGTCCACAAGAGTCTAGGGCCCGTTTTGTGGCACCACCCCTTTTCTATTAATCTTTCTAGTTTGAGTAAGGGGAAAAGTAAACAGTTTTATCTTATATAGGAGGATTAGTTTTGGTTCAATTCATGATTTACTCTGCTGGAAACTTATCTTTTCTGCAGTTAAGTATAGAGAAGATCAATCTTCGCCAAATATTTATGTTTACTAATAAACCTTTCATCCAGTACTACCCGTTAAGTTATATATGTAAAAAATCTATTACTATGTTTAGACCAATAGTATAAAGCATTAAAATTAGTTATATATGTACTCATAAATCATGTTTTTACTTATTATCTTCAATGCATATATAAATAATCCAAAAAAAATGATTTAATAAATCATCCCCACTCTTAAACTGAAATAAACGTTTCTTGTTGTTATGATAAATCTTTTCTATTTTTATATTTTTCAAAAGTTTTTGAAAGTTATTTCATTTATAGAGTTTTCCAGAAATGTGTACAACTTTTTTTTTTAAATTACAGACCCATAAGAAACATTTTATATGTCAAGATATTATTTTATTTTATGGCAGATTTAATTGTTCGAAACTTTTAAAACATTTTTCTAAAAATTGTTTGACCTCGTAGTTAAAAAATCGAATACTTTTAACATAAAGAAATTAATTGCAAAGGTTGTTTTATGTTCCTAAATTATTAGTACTTGTGGAAACTAATAAATAATAAGATAGTAAGTTTTACTTCTATAATTCTAATACTATTATTATTATTATTATTATCGGACGATCTCCGTTGCTCACTGGTAGCGTCTCGGCCTTTTATCCCAAGTTTTAATCCCAGTCAGGCATGGGATTTTAAAGACACAACAAAATTCATTTCTCACTTATCTAGTTACTGTAAGAAGTCGTAAGTCGGTTGTTATTATGTAAATAAATAGATAAAGTTATTATTAATATTAATAATTATTATTATCTTTCCAAAATAATAACTACCTAGTAAAACGCGCAATGTACCCTTTTTTTGAACACAAAAGAATGTACCACGCAAATTAAAATAATTTGGCACCGATTTAATTTATATGAAAGAAGATTTTAATAAACCAAATTCTAATTATTTTTAATAAACTGCGTTCAAATATTTTGGAAATAAATAAAAATAAAGTTTAGATAACGAAGGTTTTGATCGTTTATTAGCGGAAATTTCTTCACCGTTATTTCCCTTTAATTATAAAATGTATAATGTGCTATGTATTAATTATTATTTCTATTTTGTACACGATAGAATTTATTCTGTAATCTTCAATTATAACCTAAGTTAGATATATTAACCTTTATTAACACTTCCGATTTTTTTCTAAATTATATTTCATTCCTTAGACAAATCTGTATTTACTTTAATTAGTTTTTATTTATTTTTTGAAGCAATCTTAAAAAGTACAAGCTGTTTTAAGTGATGCAGCCGTATGAAAGAATATTTCCTTGTTTTGTTACAGGTTTAATTGAGGAAAAATGGGTTACAAAATGCAGCAGAAAATATTTATTGTTTCCAAATACACTGGATGTGCCAGTTTTTCCCAGCCCAGACTGGCTTCATAAAAAAGCATGATGTGGATACACCAAACAAGTCCTCCATCAAGTGGCTGTATGACAAGTTCCACGACCAGGGAATATGGTAGATGCAGCCAGAAGCGGTTGATCGAAAGTGCTACCACCAGAAAAGTTGATCGACATGCAAGAAGAATATATAGAATATAAGAACTCTGTGCGACTCCTATCTAGCCAGTCTGGTCTCTCCGTTGTTAATGCTCACACAGCATTGCGAAAGTATTTACAGATGCATATGTACAGAATTCGTGTTTTTACTCTGCAGACACTGGAAAACGTGTAGCTTTCTGTCAGTGTAACGCCAGATGAAAAAGAACTCGATGATTGGTTTCGTTCTGACGAGGCACAGTTCCACTTTGATGGATACGTAAATGCACAGAATTCATGCATTTGGTGTACGAAAAATCCACATCAGCTAGACAAGTCTTCTCTGCACGGACAAAAAGTGGGTGTTTGGTGTGCAATATCACATAGGCGAATTTTCATGACATTCTTTCACCGGACAATGAACAGTGAGCGCGACATACAGATGGTGCAACAATTAGTAAACACTATACCTTCAGCCCGGCTAGAGTACATGTGGTTTCTGTAGGACAATACTACGACTCATACAGAAAGCAGCATTATAATTTTCTCGGATCAGTGTTTTCATGGAGAAGTGGTTTCGAAGGGATTGTGACCGCCTCGGTCTCATTATTTATCCCCTCCTTAAGTTTTCTAATGAGGATACCTTAAGGATGCCTCTAACAAAACTCATCCTCATACCGTTCCTGAATTGCAGAGCGAAATTTAACGATGTGTCGCTGGAATTCCTCAACAAACGTTACATGTATTTTAAGAGCATGCATCGTGTATTTAATTATGTGAATCGCATTCTGGAAACTAACTTAGTCATTTTTCCATTAGGTTGCGTCACATTTTGAACACTATATTTGATAACATTCTCAGCATGATCTAAGGATGTAATTATATTTTTCATTATATTTTTTGTGTTGTACTGTGAACTTAAATTACGTTCTCTGCTGATAAGATTCATTCTTAGCGGGACCCAATATTGTATAATTTATAAAACAAATAACAAATTATTATTATTATTATTATTATTATTATTATTATTATTATTATTATTATTATTATTATTATTATTATTATTATTATTATTATTATTATTATTATTATTATTATTATTATTATTATTATTATTATTATTATTATTATTATTATTATTATTATTATTATTATTATTATTATTATTATTATTATTATTATTATTATTATTATTATTATTATTATTATTATTATTATTATTATTATTATTATTATTATTATTATTATTATTATTATTATTATTATTATTATTATTATTATTATTATTATTATTATTATTATTATTATTATTATTATTATTATTATTATTATTATTATTATTATTATTATTATTATTATTATTATTATTATTATTATTATTATTATTATTATTATTATTATTATTATTATTATTATTATTATTATTATTATTATTATTATTATTATTATTATTATTATTATTATTATTATTATTATTATTATTATTATTATTATTATTATTATTATTATTATTATTATTATTATTATTATTATTATTATTATTATTATTATTATTATTATTATTATTATTATTATTATTATTATTATTATTATTATTATTATTATTATTATTATTATTATTATTATTATTATTATTATTATTATTATTATTATTATTATTATTATTATTATTATTATTATTATTATTATTATTATTATTATTATTATTATTATTATTATTATTATTATTATTATTATTATTATTATTATTATTATTATTATTATTATTATTATTATTATTATTATTATTATTATTATTATTATTATTATTATTATTATTATTATTATTATTATTATTATTATTATTATTATTATTATTATTATTATTATTATTATTATTATTATTATTATTATTATTATTATTATTATTATTATTATTATTATTATTATTATTATTATTATTATTATTATTATTATTATTATTATTATTATTATTATTATTTCTTATTATATTCTTTTTTTAAATCATGCTATTCTTTTCTTTTTAAAATAAATTTAGATACCTTAAGATTGATCGGCTACGAAAAGAAAGTGGAAAATATCTTCATGAGAATCAATAATTTTTTTTACAATAATACAAACAATATTTATCACGCATACAGACGTAAATGTGAATTTAATGGAAAAGTGATAATTAATTCTTTATTTCATCTAAAATAAATTATTTACGTGTATATATTGAGAATATTAAGTAAAATATCATAAATAAAGAAAATAATCTATCATTTATATGTATATTATCTGGATGCTAAAGTAAATAACAATCTACGATGTGTACTATACTTTCATTTTATGAATACGGTTTAATGTATAATTGTTAAATACTTCATATAAGCCATGATGACCATCTCCAATCTCTTGGTAGAGGAATTAAAATGCTTTTTGTGGTCGAATAAATGAAAAATAATGATACTGTATTATCACAGTTTTCGTTCAGTAATGTATCATAACTGAATCAGTATATACCAGGAATCGATTAAAAGACCAATACATACTCTTCATTTTTGTTTTTTATTTATTTTTTTATCCCTATTAATACAATGTTTTTAATTACCAATAGCGGGAATTGATAATTGGAATCGGTTATCCTGCTTTAATTCAAAAAGGGATTTTTCATATGATCCCATACTCTTTCTCTCACACTTTTCCAACACCCATTTGTGAACGTAAATGAATAAAGCTGATAGATAGTATGTTGTTTTTTTTTTAATCCATAGTCCCAGAAATCCAGGAGATCACATTTCACATTTATCATTTTAGACTATGGTATTTCAAATATCTCTCTTTTACTGTTTTTTCATTTTTTTTTAAATTGTTTTTTTGTACTTTATTTTTAATTTTACGTTCAATAAAAATGGTTTTCATAACATTTTAATTTCCCAGCTGATATAACTTTACCATTTTTTATTTGCTTTTTTATTCTTCTCTTATTTTGCCACAATAAAATGATTAAAAATAAAAAAAAATACAGATAAATGTATGTTGTGCGTGTGATTGTTATTTATAGTGGATAATCAAACACGTTTTTTTTATTGCTATAAAAATAAAAGTAAGCAGTATTCATTGTTTTTATTTGTCCATTTTCTCTTTGATAAAAGAAATAGACCGGTTGTCATAACAGTTGAAAAATATAATAACTTAATGAAACAGTTCATTATTGATAATAAAGTTGAAAAATTAATGCCCCAACTAACAAATTACTAAAAGAAACGAAAATTTTAATAAAAAAATTCACATCAACTTTTAATTAAATGATAATTTAATTTATCATTTTAGATTATGTTCTTTTTCGCCGATTGCTCCTAAATTACAATATTAGACTACCAAAAATTCATAAATTAAACTCACAATGCGACCGTTAATCAATTTTAAATTGCCCACTTTTATAGATAAATTCTGAGGAATAAAATTAATTTATCTAATGTATTTTGTATAAAGAATTAAGTAAATTAAATAGCTTAAATGTAAATAAAGGCACTAGAATGGTTAGTTATGACATAACTATCATGTATCCTAGCGTACCTATAGAACATTCCATAAAAATAATAAAGAATAAATTAAAAACTAACAAAGAAGATCCAAAATTTACTAAAGGTATCATTATTATTATAAGAAATATTTGTCAAAAAAACTATTTTGAATTTAATTACAAATATTATACACACAAAAATACCTTAGTTATGGTATTTTTACTATCAGTTTTTGTCTCCAGGAGTATATTTATGGAATTTTGAGAGTAAATTAGAACATGGTGTCACACTCATACACATAAAATTTTAATATGGACACAATATGATGATAATATTTACGTTGTTTATGACCCAGTAATAAACAACAAACATCTAATAATATTAAATAAAATTAATTCTTAAAATGAAAATTTAAAATCCACATTTGAAATAGATAGTAGTAATAGTAATAATAACAATAGTAATAATAATAATAACAAGGGAAACTTGTTAACAATATGGTATTTATTTATTACAATTTTTGTTTAATAAAATATAGTATAATTTTAAACAATTATGAACATAAAATATGAATATAAAAAAATAATTGAACATTTTATAAACACTTTTTTTATCATTTTTCTCAAATATGTATTGGTTATTTCAGTGAGAAATAACCAAAATGTAAATAAATTTGTTACGTACTTCCTACGTAACAAAAACTTACTAATTATAATAAGTTTTCTGTACTCCCACCCGTCTATTTTCATATGTTGTTTATCTTATTCCTCAGGTACTATGGTTTTCTTTATATGTACAATTAAATTAATTAATTTATAGCTAAAACTTTATGAAATTGTTTTTGGCTTATGAATATCGGATTATAATCGTTAACTAGAAGAAAAATCATCTAAAATATGAAAGTAGGTAGACGAATGAACTACAGAAAATATGTTACAATTATTTTATTTTATTTTCATAGGAAGCAGTTTTCAAATTGGAATTAATAAAAAAATGTATACTGATAATACTGATTCTTACAAGCATGGGAGGAAGGTCTGGCTAACAAATTTTTAGTAAATTTAGAAATTTATATCCATCATTCAATTGTATAATTCTAGGAGTAAACAAATTGTTCTTTTAAGAAACTTATCTTTGTTCTTATATAATATTAATTTCTTTTAAAAAGCCATTTTAGTTGTAATAAAATATTTATATATTTTTCTATAGATTGTAAAGTGTTATTCAGAAAAAAAAGCTGATAACACCGTTGTAGGACTTTCGCGTTACGCGGCTAAAGCCGCATTCCTACAACTGTGGGTTGTTTTTTGATGCGTGACTTACACACACAAAACTTAATTTAAAATATTTATAATTTTATTTAAATACATTATTTTTTGTTTATTTAATTCAATTATTCTAAATAAGTTCCCGCGAATACCATATTTAATTCGCGCGGCTGCAGCGGTACTAGTGGCGACGGTCGGCACTAACTAAACTAATGCAATTTCATGTTACATAAAACAAATTTCGCTTGTACGGTCGACAGACTGATGTAGCCCCGAGGCTTAACGCACATTTATCCAGTTGTCCCAGCGATCGAGTTCGAGACCCAGCCAGTCCGAGTTACTTTTTTATCCTTTAAATATTATTCATTTATTTAATCTACCGCTCCCCTGTGACGTCACAACATAGCAAAAGACTACGGAAGAATTATTTTGGGTGAGAGTGCTATTTTGCAAATATTGTTATTTTTTAATTGTTAACAAATGTCTCTAAATAAATGAAAAATAAATGATACTAGTTTGGCGAAATCTCGAGATACTAAGGGTGACCTTGCTCTACAGCCTCAACCCTTTGACCTAATAAATTGAAAATTTGATGGCATCATTGCCCCGTATATAGAAGTAATCTGAGCAAGATTGGTGCAGCAGTTCTGGAGACATAAGGTGATTTATAGGCCAACACCGAACACATACATACGAACCTTTTTTTTAGATATAATTGTTGGTCGAATAGGTTCGTAAAATAACGCGCATATTTTATGTGCAATAATTAAAATAATCCACCTTTTAATTTACACTTTTATTTTAGTAATAATAGAGTAATTACAGTACGATCATATAAAATGTTATTTTCAGTTCGATTATGATGGAAGGAATTAAATACTAAATAATAGACTGTAACAAGTTAAGAAAAAAGTTACGTTTAACTTTTTTTTTAATTTTTTATTTATAGTCGCATTAACAATTAATATCATTAGCGAATTATCAGTGTAATATAACTGTACCGGTAAATTTGTAATCTTGAACAAACTCACGTCGACTACTCCTGAGACGTGTGGTTAATTGAAACCCAACCACCAAAGATATCCACGACGTGGTATTCAAAAACGAACAACACATACGTACGAACATTAAGATTCGAAAATTTCCATCCGTTTTTTATTTTTATTTTTGGGTTCCTTAAAATGTCAATATCCGGTGATAATCGCATATGCCAAAATTGAACCGATTACAATAATTTCCCTTTTACAGCTTTACAGCTATAGCACTATTTAGATGTGTAAATAAAAGAGAAAAAGAGTGACTGGAAGGGATTGATGTACGGGTATGGAGGATATAGGAGAGGGTTAAACTAGTAGATGGAATATAAAGTAAAGAAATAATGATGAATGTAAACAGGATTAAAAGATAATCAGTATAATTCAAAATAGAAAAAGTAACTTGTGGGGTATGAGAGGGAAGGGTTTGATTAATAGAGTACTATATGGATCAGTAAAGGTGAATAAAAGAGAGGCTGGAAAATGGTAGAAATTAAATAAAAAGAAATTGTATAAGTATAAACTTAAAATTTTCGCTCGTTACTGAGGACAGTGAAACGACGTGATGGAAGAGATCTATCTCCGGACACGTAATCACAGGATAATAATAACATATTTATGTTCATGATTTTAGGATAATTTATTATACTCAGTAAATCAATAATGTGATGCACGTATAGTTTTTAAAAATAACCCAAATTTTCCGGGTTTTTTTTATATGAAATGAATATCTCCTGCCTGAAGAGGAGTTAAAGATTTAAATAAAGTTATTTCGCTGTGTTTACTCTCGATAGAACGTACTTTCACACCACCAAACGTTTTACCTAATCTTGATATCTTCTTCCACACGTTTGTGTTCAGATTTTTGAGGCCACTGTCCTTTAAATTTTATTAAATTAAAAATGTATATACAATTTTCGTTTGTGTGTGCCCAAATAGCTCAACTACTTAACCTATTTTGCTGAAAATTTCACACTTTATTATTATTTGTCCCGGGAATGTTTATATATTATTAGTTTACATGTTTAAATAAAAACACAAAGAATACTTTGTGTTTTGGATGCATTGTGACCAATAGGTCACATAATAACCGTCTGAGGAAATAGATACTGACATAGACAACGATCGATATAGACAATGACAATCAAAATAAACGACATCTCTCGATATATAACGTTAAATTTAGTATAAAAACTTTTAGATTATTTATGTATACGTTTTTTTTATGATTTATGTAGCAGTGAGACTGGTGAGATTTGAACTGTATTAAATATTTCAGTGGTCATAAGAAAAAAAAAAAAAAATTATTAGTGAATTAATGTTGTGCGATCTATCGTTTTTGTAATATCGTCAGTTTCATTGCTTTCGTAAGTTAAAAAATAAAAAAGGAAATAATGTTAATATTTATACAGAAGATAAAATTTTTATAATTTAAAAGTAACAATCCGTTCAAAACGAAAAATTATTATTCGACACACAATTCTAGCCAAGAATTTGAGAGAATACAGACGAAATGAAACAGGAAGAAACAGCACAACAAAATGAACGAAATACATTGCATAATATGTTAAATAAAATACAAAATTCGTTTAATTCATGGACTCAAATTTATGAATAGGGAAGCATTACCGGGTCAAATAGATTTAAATAAAAAAACTTAGTTAAAAAATAAAACTAACTTTTAAATTGCACTACTAAGTAAAAAAAAAAACTAACAATGTTTTACATTTTTTTTACCGACTTCGCGACATCAAAATTTAAATACCATGCGTTAAATCGTATAATTAACTTTAAATGAAAAATTTTAAGTAGACCTTTTTTCATTTAATACCCCGGCAGGCTTGAATTTCTACTCTAAAAGTGTGTTATATCAATAAAATAAATATAAGAGGTTTATTATAAAATATTACAATTCCATTGCTTGTTTTTTTTTATTTATAACTTATAATTACTATTCAAATACTAGAAATTTTAAATTCAAAAGATGTTTTCCTTTCCTTTTATATATATTTAAAATAAAATATTAGAGGAATTTCTCAGGTAAGAAGGAAGTTAAATATTCATGAAGTTTAATGCAAAGTCAGAATAATGAAACGATAGAAATCGGAATAGAAGGAAGACGTAGTACGGCGTAGAAGTATAAAGAAACAGAATGAGTAGTACTGAAAGTTATAAATTATTCGGAACAATGGTTGGATGGCTAATCCTGGCGCTTATTTAGGTGTAGAAGTGTAGCACCATTTGCATGGAGTCTAGTTGCTAGTCGCCAAGGAAGGAAATCCCGGTGTCGAGAAAACTTTACTTTCCCTGGAGGTAATCTCTTCTGGGAAGGACGTGTACACGTAATCCCCTTTAACCCTCGCGCCCTTTACAGCTTAGACTTTTGTAGCTCGTCCCTTTTCTCCGGACACCGGATTCTATGATTATGAAGGAAAATGATGCATTCTTTTGTTTAATTTTTATTTATAGTAAAGAAAATACATAAGTGCTATCTATATTTTTGTAAATACTAGTAAACAGTTATAACTAAATACATTTAACCATATTTTTTTTTTTTAATGTTTTCGTTCTTGAAAAATTAATTAACTACAAAAAAGGTATACAATATATATATTATATAACTTAATTTAATTAGTAGAATTTAAATCTCGTAACAAAAAACCTTTTTTAATGATATTTTATGATAGTGTTTATATATATATATATATATATATATAAACAGCTAAATTTTAAAGGAAAATTGTTTGTAAGACTTCAAAGGCAAACTGTACCATTTACAAAAAAAATGTTTTTTTCCCATTTCGTGAGAAATTTTTCTTTGGAATTCCAGATAATATTACTGCGTAAAAATAACACGTAGGGCTTAGTACAGCAACATAGTAAAGATATTGGTATAAAAAGTGGTTTCACATTACTGAAACAACATTAAAAAATCGGTCTTTCTCTTTGGAAATGACTAAAATAAAACTTAACCGTTGATTAAGTGTAAAACCAAATTTCTATAAAAAAAGAAATATTTAAAATAAATGTTGTTACTTTTAGAAAAAATAAAAAAACCGTTTTAATTAGGTAAAGGATTAATATATCTAGTTTAAATGCTAGAATATACGAAAATTACTCTGATCTGAAAGGCAATTTACTTTTCGTTTTACAAATTTAATAGTATATTTTAACTGAATAGACAAGTTTTAAATTAGAGTACAATAATTTAGAAACAAAATAAAAATAATAAATTTAAAAATAAAGATTATAATTGTGAAACACACGTTTGGATTTTTTAAGGAGAAAACATTTTCAAAACTTTATCATATTTGTTGTATTTTTAGGCGTGAATTTAAAGCAATCTAAGAAATTTTATGATGCCGACCTCCGTAGCGCGAGTAGTAACGTCTCGGCATTTCATCTGGAGGTCCCAGGCTCGAATTCCCGTCAGGCATGACATTTTCACACGCTACAAGTCATTCATCTCACCCTTTGAAGCAATACCTGACGGTAGTCTCGGAGGTTAAAAAAAAGTTATAATAATAATGGAGGACAAGAATATATATTTTTTTAACTATAAAAAATGTGTTTAATACATTTTTTTAAACAAAAATAACAGCTTAGTATTTAAAAGTTGAGTACTTTTTAAAAAAATATATAAATTCAAAGAGATTTCGCAATATCACCTGATGACGTAATTTTATATGTAAGCTAGAGTAGTTTAATGGTACAGTTAATAAAGAAAAGCTAAAATCAATTATAAGGAACAACAATAAGCAGAAATCGGAAATAATAAAGTTGTAAAAGAATAACAAATAGAAGAATTATGCCCTAATGGTTGATCTAAATTTATCTTGTGGATAAATAAATTCGATTGAACATTTAAAGTAAATGTACTTATTAATTTCTTGGAATAGTAAGATGTATTAGCTATATGATTTTCTGAACAGGTAACGGAGAGAAGATTCGATTTTGTTTTGCGGAAAGATAAAGATAAAGATGTTCTTCTGCGTTATTTATATTCTTCATTTTGTATGGTTTAAAGAATGAATATTGTGACTTCAAGTGAATGTTTATTGGGAAATATTTTACGTTTTATGTTAATTTAATAAACGCTTGAGAAATTCAGATGAGTGCAAACATATAATCTAGAAAATTGTTTATTGAATAATATTTTTGATTTTCATAAAAAAAAATGAATCTACATTTAAGAGTTTCAACTTTCTACGTTTTTAGTCATCTAAGTTTTCAAGTTTCTAAAAAAAATTGAAAAAAGAGAAATTGTAAGTGAGTTTAGTAATCTAAGATGTTAGATATTATATAAGGTATTAGATAATATAATTAAATATTTACTAGTATGTTTAATTCACAAGTAGATGTGGAAAAAATAGTATACCGCAATGGATACCTGAACAAGTTATCAGACACAAACTGAAGTTGTCGAGTTAAAAATATGAAACAAGCTGCCTAATCTGGTTCACTCATTTCCGGTTTTAGAATATTGCAAATATTCTAAACAAAGATTACAAAGAATAAAAAACGACAAAACAAAGATTAAAAAGAATGGTTGTAAAACTATTTCTACTTGTAATCGAGGAAAAAACCGTAAAATTAGTACTAGGATGAATAGTTCCGTCAATGAAAAAAAGGCAAATGACAATAACTTCGGGCCTGCTCTTACTGCGTTAGAAAATTCAGCAGCGGTGTAACTCAATTATATATTTTTTATTTATTTTCTGTTTAGTCTCCGGATCCACGTAAGGTATTACTTCACAGGATTTTATATATATGAATGTAAATGAAGGGTAGTCTTGCACAGTCTTAGTTCGACGTTTCCTAAGATGTATGGTTAATTGAAACCCAACCACCAAAGAACACCGGTATCCATGATCTAATATTCAAATCCATATAAAAGTAATTGCTTTTACTAGGACTTCAACCTTAGAACTTTCGACTTCGAAATCAGCTGACTTGCGATGGCGAGTTCACCACTATACCAATCCGGAGAATTAACTGAATTATACCTCACCTATCGCAGCTTGTTTAAAATAGTGAGTGATCTTGTAGCTGAGAAAATGTAGTAGTAATTTTAAAAGCTTTTTTGATAAGTTATGGTAAAATATTTGTTTTTTTTTCTACAATTTACTAACTTAGTATAAACAATGTAAGCTTTTTTATATAGAAATATAACTAATATAAATTCAGATTTTAATCTATGTTTGCAGTAGTTAATTTTAATTTCTACTTTCCTATGTTTTTATAATAAATCTTTAAAGACAAGAAAAAGTTAGAAAATTCGTAATTATCTAGGTTCCAATTAATTAAAATTATTATCGTTGTATTAAAAACAGTAATTATGTATATAATTTTTTAATGCTAATTTACAGTAACTTTCTGAATGATAGCTAAATACAACTATATCTTTTTTAAAGTTTGAACACCAGAAGTTCTTCGTAAAAATATTAACGCCAAGTTAAATAAATGATAATTTTAAGAATGCAGACTACCTTTAAAATTTTTTTTACCAATCAAATAATTTCTGTATCAAATTTACTCACAAAAATGGTTTAGGAATTAGTGATATATTTGTAGCTTGCCACATCTAAACTTTAGCAATAAATTTGTATTATTTTTTAATACATCTCTTAAAAGTAAATGAACCAACTTTCCTGTAGATCGTAGTTCATGAAAAAAACATATAAAAACCACATCTAGTTAAATCAGCCTATTTTTAAACAGTTAGAAGCGAAAATGTTCTAAATAAATATTTATAATTTATACCCTGAAAACTTATTTAATAACCCTATAAACGAATAAGATATCAGACTAACCCATAAACAATGATTTACAACTACAAGGAAAATGAACATTTGAAGGTCAATATCGTGATCAAGTATTACTGAGCGGTTTATTGAATGAACTGGAGTAATGATTTTTGAATGTTGTCGTCTATTAATTGATTGAAGTTAGCTAACAGTGAGACCTAAAGGCGGCAATCAACTGTACTAGAGGCATTGTGCAGTTTTACGCCTCTCTAACGCAGTCTAATGAGCCATAAACTAAATTAGCATTGCAGTTAATATTCTTCCCGGGAATTTATGGCCGCCTAGGGAGGAATATATCCCTGTCTTAGAAAAGATAACTTGATACGATCTTTGAAAACCGTCTCCAGGATGCGCGCTACGCTACTTCCTCTCTGGTTGGATATAGACAAAGCCTGCTAAAAAATATAACTCCCACTTGGTCCTCCATTATCTCTCGCCTTACTCTGCGGTACGTTAGCAAAGTACTCTTGTTATACCAACTAAATATATTTCTTTTTCTAAAATATGGTAACCGCTTTTCTTAAATTTACAAAGATAGTACTCTCTTAACGTTAATTATAATTTATGGTAATTATATAATTTATTACAAACTTACATTTTTTGTAATATATATATATATTGTTAAATGAAACAAATCAAACTCCATTAAGAGTTCTTTACAGATAACGGAAAAATTTTATGTTTAAATATAGAAACAAAATTAAGAATTAATAAAAAATTTATAAAATAGAACACTTATAATGTAATGCTCCTAACCAAATCTATTATTTTATAAATAATAAAAATTTCTTTCCTGCAGTGAACGAATCTAAAACCAACTCACAAAAATTTATTGAATGTAACATGTTTTTTAACTAATTTAAGACCGATTTCATTAATTTTTCCTCTTATTTTGTAATTGAAGTTCCTGAAGTAATGTTATTCTAAGCTTTTTTTTAATATAATGTAGAAAAACGTTTTTTAAAAGACGAAATAATTGCCTGTATAATAATCTCTTGTAAGCAATTTTAATTTTTCCCCTTATTATCGTTTAATAACGGTAACTAAATGTATCTTAATGTTAACCTAATCTTCGCATATCAACGAATAAAAATTTGACAAAAACCTGAAAACTTTGATTAAATTAATTAAAACGTATTTCCAAATTTTTGAGATCCTAATTTAACGTTAAGTATTAGAATTCCTAGGTTGTCTCTCTGTTTTTCATTTTTTATTTTTATCAAAACTTTTATTTCTGTATTTCTCACCTTCTCCTTTTCTGTGAACACTTTTATTTAATCGAGGTAGAATTTTTTGGACCATTCATACTTTAAAAAGTAAAATTATGATACCTTAAATAACATAGATTAAATAATATTGACCTGAAAAAAATCCCAAAAGATAAAAATTGTATTTTTCTGCTTTTGATTTTTTAAAGTCGGAACCCAAATACTGGTAAGTAAATTGTTGGTAGTAGTAATTATAGAAGCCTACCGAGTAGATCTAGTGGATAACTCGTCATCGCAAATCAATTGATTTCGAATTCGAGAGTTCTAAGGCTAAAATAATAGTAAAACTAGTTACTTTTATATGGATTTAAATAGCAGCACGTGAAAACCGGTGTTCTTTGGTGGTTGAGTTTCAATTAACCATACATCTCAGGAATGGTTTACCTGAGTTGAGACTGTACAAGACTACACTTCATTTACATTCATATATATATCATGCTGGAAAGTAATACCTTAGGTAGTTCCGGAGGCTAAACAAAAAAGAGAGACTAGTAATTATAGAAGCTGATATTTCACCGAATATTAAATTCAAAATTTAAAAGAATTAAACTCAGAATATTGTAAGAAATCCTCAATTCGACTAGAATGTTCATTTCTTCAAAAATTATTCAAAAACATTATTCTTCAAAAACATTATTCCTCTTCAAAAATTAGAATGATTTCATTGATCCTTTTCTTATTTTGTAATGGGAGTTCCACTGGTGGTCATGTGTGTTTTTTTTTTTTTTTTTAATAAATATAGTGAAAAATTGTTTAAATGACGAACTGCAATTCTCATATAGACTCTTTGTAGTCAATTATCATATATTCATGGGTCGTACTTTACTTTACACTAACGGGTAATAATTCAAAAAGGACTTCACAAATTTAAAAGCCTACGAAAATTTATTGAGGTAACTTACAGATTCGTCTGAGGTCTCATTTCATAGAAAATACATGAAGGTTGTCAATCAATATTCACTATGTTCGATATTCTAGGTTCGATATGACTTCCATTTTAATGCGACATACATCACCTGAAGACGATTTTTAATGAAACCAACAAGATAAAATCTAGCGGGGTTCAAATCTGTGGAGCGGGGAGGCGATGCGGATGGAACTTCACGAACGATACACCGACATGGGAATCAACTATCAAGAAAGTCTAGGATGTCTAGGCGGTAGTGAGTTGGTGCTTTGTCTCGATGATAGTAATGATGTCCATCTTAGTCATCATCGTCTGACTGAGGAATTAGAAAATTTTGAAGCATTTCCAGGTAATATCATTTACGGATGCCACCTGGAATAAGAACGGGCCGTACAGCCTTTGTTTGTTTAAGGACATAAAAAAATATCCCTAGGGCTATCACGAATGTGCTGCAAAGATTCATGAGATTTTTACTACTCTATATTCGGCTTTATGGGTGCTCACCTTATTACTACTGTGAATCATTGACCCGTCATTATACATTTCCTAGAAATGTATCGTTTTCTGCAATTCTAACCATCATTTCCACACAAAACTGTAGCCAACAACTTTATTGTCATGTGTAATGTGTTAGTACACCGTTAATTTGTATGGCTTTATGTGCAATCGTTTACGTAACACGCCTCAATCAGTCGTTTGTGGAATCACTCGTGACGCACGTCGAATTGATTTCTTCAGGCTAAGTGCAAAGCTTTCTCTGAGTTATTTTACAGCAGCTTCAGCGACGTATGAGCGTCCTGGTGTTTAGGTTTGTTTAACAGAACAACCTGTCTCAACGAATATTTGGTGCCAAGAGTAAATTGTAATGATATTAATATGCTCCTACCGTACTATCTACGAAAATTACGAAAATTGTGAAACGTTAACAGAGCGTGAAAATGTATTAATTTGATTATTTTTCTATGAAATGAGACCTCACTCGAATCTGTAATTTATCTAAATAAATCTTTATATGCTTTTTAAGTTGTTCAGTTCTTTTTGAATCACCCGTGTACGGTTCAACCATTTTTTTAATATTCCATCAAATTTCAGATTCTGATACTGATTTAAATATTTATTTTGTCTTTTATTTCCAATATATTGTAGCTATCGTCATTTCAGTCAGTAGGTTTTTTTTAATGAAAAATATATTAGTTTAAGACAATACTTCATATTTAAATTAAAATTTTTACAAATACAGAAAATATTAATATTTATATCTAAGATATAACTGTAAATATGTATTATCTGTTGTTAGTACATCTTTAATTATATACAATAAGAATACTACTATACATTACAAAATACTGTAAAATATATTGCAATAATTACAAGAAATTGCATGCAATATTTAATACAACTTATAGATTTAAAAGTGTGTGCTATAAAAAAAATAACATTTAAAAAGAACATTTAATAATTACATTAGGAAAGATTTTCCTTTTATTTATATAAATAAATTAATATTATAATGTATGTATTGCCATCCTTGGCGGAGGTATATTTATAATTGTTAATTATAAGTAAATTGAGTGCGTTATGAGGTCTGGAAGTGACTACAAGCGCCTAACCTCAGCTCTATACTTGCGTTAAGTTTTCTGATAGTTTTGTTATTTATTTAGTTTTTCTTTTGTTTTTTTCCGTTCCTTTGTTAATTTTGTTTTGTTTTAGTATTTTTTTTTCTTGTTTCGTTGCGTTTAATGTTACATTTAACTTTTTCCTAAGGTCTACCGTTTTCAGAGTAACCTAGGCTAGACTTTGATTTTGTTGTTTTTGGCAGTAAATACATTTTTCCCCTTAACTAAGATTATTAGCTGTACAACGAGGACTTTTTCTTGAGAATTTGAGAGGATTTCTATCAATTTCAGTAGCTTAAATAACTTATTTCCTAGTTTGTTTATAACAGCTGATTGTTAATTTTTTGAACTTGTCAACTTTTTGCGAGTGAAATAAAAATGACTGATGTTCAGGACTATGACACCGAAGAGGATCATCATCCCGTCTCTATTAGTGTGGGGCTGGACAGGAGTGAATTAACCCACGATTTACCGACAGGAGCCGGTGAGGCGTCAGGCGGTGTGACAGGAGGGAGCCTACCAGCATGCCAGAGCTAGAAACTCCACAGAAACGGAAGGCCAGCCCCAAGAGTAAGAGGCCCTCGTGTCGACGATAAAACGGGCTAAGAAACAGTGCTGCAGGAAGCTATGCGAGCAGATGATGAGGACCCGTGGGGAATAGGCTTCCCATTCGGTAGATCATTGTCCGTGCTAACGGAAGAGCAAGTAGGGGCTAGTGTTAGGGCACTCTTCCCGCCAGGAGAAGCCCAGCCTAGGCAGGAGATTGTGGCTGATCACACCCCGCGTTTCAGAATTGAAGAGCTTATCGGGCCTGTAGGTGGACGAAGCTGCACAAGTGCCCGGGTCCAGATGGAATACCGGTTGAGGTGATCCGAATCTTGGTGGAGGAGGCACCAACAGAGATTCTTCGGGTACTAAATGGTGTTTTGAGTCGATGATCCATTCCTGAGGCCTGGAAAAGAACACGGCTGGTCTTAATCAAGAAACACAACAGTGAGGAGTGTCCGTCTTCGTACAGGCCTATATGTCTGCTGAACATTACAAAGTTATTAGAGTGGATGGTCGACGTAAGGCTTCGGGAAGAGATTGACCGCGGTGGAGGTCACCACGATCGACAGTTTGGCTATCGGTCTGGAAGATCTACGGTTGATGCTATCAACGCAGTAATGGAGAGATAGTTGACAAGGCGGTGGCCAGTACCTGTAGGACCAGGCTAATACCAATCGTAATATTTCTCGATGTACGAAATGCATTCAACTCCTTCAGCTGGGAGTCTATCTTCCTGACGCTGAGGGGGTTGGGCGTTAGTGGTTACCTGAGGAGAATAGTACAGGATTACCTCGAAGAGCGGCGTCTTGTATATAGGCTGCAGGAGCCTATATACGAACTGGGGTCCGGTCTACGCGTGGGGTGTTCCAGGGCTCTGTCTTGGGACTCCTCCTCTAGAACGTGGTGTATGATGGGGAACTTCGGCTGAATTACCAGGGAGGGGTGACGGCCATTGTCTACGCTGATGATTTGACCCTCGAAGTGGTAGGGAAGACTGATGAGGGGGTGGCTAACGCTGCAAATGCTGCTATAGCTAATATCGGAAGATGGATGACGGAAAAGGGGTTGCAGCTGTCCCGAAGAAAATCTGTTTTCGTTTTACTGGTGGGGAGACGGATGCTGGCGCCCATCGCGATCAACACTGAGAAAGAGGTGGTCCAGTCATGGGAAACCACCATGTACTTGGGAATGTGGCTGGACCACAAGCGATCGTTCACCCACCATGTGAAAGAGGTAGCGAGAAGGTTGGTAGGACGAATGGTGCAGCATCTAGCTAGTTTGCTCTCAAAAACAACGGCGAACCACAAGCATAAAAAAGAAGGCTGTATTCACACGTGGTCAATGCAACACTTTTCTACGACGTTCCGGCGTGGAAGAGAGCCATGGCCGTAGGGGGCAACAGGAGAATCATAGAGCGGTTACAGCGTCGCATGGCCCTTAATATGGCATCAGCGTATGCCTCGGTGTTGACAGAGGCGGCGCTGAAGAGAAAAATTAGCTGCTGAAGAGGTCTTCAGCAGCTGGCAGAGGCTCGAGTGTTGGGCCACCGGAGAGTTTCCCAGTGGGACGTACATGCGGCCCTGTTCCAAGATTAGCAAGCTAGGTTGGATGCGTCCACCAAGAAGATGGACGCACCGCCTTATCGCGGATATAAAGCCGTGGGCCCAGACGGAGGTTTGGTGAGCTGAACTACTGGCTCACGCAATTCCGGACCGGCCATGGGGTCTTCCGCGTCTACCTATGTGGTAGGAGGAGGGCAAATGACCTCCACTACTCTTACTGCGGCGACCCGGATACCACAGAATACGTGGTGTTCTGGTGGCCGCAGTGGGATGATTACCATCTAGCTTGCTCGGCGATTACCGGACCGATCAGCGTGGAGTATATTATCGCCACTATGTTGCGGAGACCCAAGGATTTTGATACCATCGCAGGATTCGTTGCGAGGGTTCTTCAGAAGGATCGTGGGGCTCGGGAATGAGGAACAGCCCTCTGAGGAGCTGCCGTTTGCACGTGCTTGTAAGAGTGGGCGGTAGCGATGAGGCACGGGGACTCTCGCACTCCCGAGTGAAAAAGTCCGAGTCCCGGTGGGGATGACCCACGCGAAGTGTCCCGGTTAGAGGCATTGGCATAAAGACCGAGTCCCCACTCCTGGCATCCTACTGTGGGGGCTTCTGACGGGCAGAAAGTGAGATCCGACCGGCGGGCCGAGACGTGGAGGCCCGTTACGTGGAGGACCGCATATATTGTTACTTATTTTTACAATAATTAAACGTGTTTTGGTTTTCAAAAGTTATCTTAATTGCAAATAAATATTTCTGTCGTATTAAAAAAATAAAATATTGTGTCAATATTATGAAAAACCTTACATACACATGTATTGCAAAGAATTTAAAAATTTTATTTTAATATTTGTTTTGGGTAAATAATAAATTTTTCATTAGAAGTTTTTTAATAAATAATTAAAGTATAATACTTATTGATAAGACATAATTATTTTAAAATTAATTTGTTACTAAGTTCTGGTATACCGAATAAAAATAGTAGGAACCGTTAACCACCGTTCGAAATATGTTAAAGAATATGATTTAAATCACGATTAACCTTATTGTCAGCTTTTTTTTTTAACAATAAGCCTTAACGTTTTTTAACATTAGCGTTAAAAAACGCCAACGTTATGCTAACACTAACGTTAGCGTTAGCGTTTTTTAACATTGTGAGTCAAACGTTGTAAGTAACAACTAATAAAAGAATTAATTAACCATTTAATAATTTGTTATTTTGGTTGAAAATAACTGATACGTTACACTAAAAAAAGTTCTACCCAAGAGTGCTTCTTAACGTTACTTAGGTTTTTAATTTTTAACTACAACTTAAAACTGTTTTATTATATATTAACATTTTTCTCATAATCATTTTTACCGTAATTTAGCTATTTAAGTTTATAAACATCTGTTTTTCTATTTATTGTAGCGAGATGGGATTCGTTATCTATGTAGGCACATTTCTATACTGGAAATGTATAAAACAACATGGTATTGTGTTAGAATTTCAATCAATTTAATCCATATAATATTTACAGTAATTATTAAATCTGCAATAACATGTTTTATATAAGTAATTTTAATGATAATATAAATGATAATTAAGCACTAGGAAAACTATTACTATTAGTATAATAACTACTTTTACTACTAATAATAACTATTTAACAGGCTGTTGGTGACAGGTTATTTAAATTATCTGTTCAAATTTATATCACTCATTGTATTTAACTATTCAGATAAGTGCCGTTATCGGATTAGTCAGTTCATTAACAGAGAAATGATTAAAATAATGGAAGTCCGGTCTGTAATGTAAAACGAGTGCGTTACATAGGACACGCGCCGTTGAACAGTAGGCCTTAACACTCTGCCTATACCAGGCTCCGTTCGCCGGAATCATTTTCAGCAGATGAAGTGCAGTAACTCGTGTATATATATATATATATATATATATATATATATGTGTGTGTGTGTGTGTGTGTAGAGCTATTCTATACGTATATATACTATCTGTTTGTTTTAAAATCCTTTAATCGAAACGATATTTCACCGAATAAATTTGATAATTGCCTCCAAAAAGGACACTTGAATACAATCATTGTCCACAAAAACATAGTATTTCCATTTACTCGTTTTAGAAATAAATACAATATGTTGATCGATTCGCGAGACAGTACCCCGTTTGTCGACAATACGATAACATGGCACTCAGTTCTCCCCGATACAACGCCTGTCTTCTGATGTGACTACTACTGGTAAATGACTGCAAGCTTTCATAAATTTTAGTGCATTATTTCAAATTTTGTTGTATTCAGCATTGTTAAAAGCATTTTGAATTGTTATCGTTTGAATTGAAAATATAATGCCAGCCATTTGTTACAATAGAATGAACTGCATTGCTTTACTTATTCATCATTTTTCAAAAATGTCGTTAATCATTTTTCATTAATAGCTCTGAAAATAGTAGCCTATTTTAATGTACATATTACAGTACATTCATTAACCCGTACAAAGATCTTTATGTAAATTCATAAACAAATCCAAAAATTTTGTTTTGAATAAAAGACCGTTAAAATAGAATATATTATTAAATAAATAGAATAGATAATATCCGTCTTTTCAAATATTATATTCAGTAATTTTTTTCCAATTTAATGAAAAATTATTTTATTTATAACGCTCTTCATTAATTCAGTAATTAAGTCGCAAAAAAACAAGTCAATACAAGGTATTTTCACAAAGATGAACCCTAAACTCATCAAATCTCAAGTCTACAGGCCACAGAAGTGACCTGTGTTTCATCTATGTTAAAATAATTCTGTATATGAAGCTTTAAATTTCGGGACCCACATTATGTTTATTAAGTTTCTGGATCCATCCTTGCATCCGTTTTTGTTTTGTGTCTAATAGACACAAATTGAAGAGGAAAGAGGAGGATTGTAGAGGATATATAGATATATATTGGTGGATTACTGACAATATGCAACTTTCTGTTGTATCTCAGATATGGAAATTACTGTATTACATAGGAGTCGGACTATGGATGTTATGTACACGTATCCCATACTCCGCAAACATTATCTGCTTAATTTCCTTATCCACCATTCCGGAAGTATATATATATGGCTACATCGACATAAGACAAACCAGTTCAACACCAAACATGACAAACGAAGGTGTTATCGATCGCCTTATACACAACTACTGCGAGCATCAAGAGATAGAGTATAACTGCGTCTACTGCTGTAATAAAGATCAACAGTGCCCAGGTTGATTTACGCTGTTAAAAGAAAATCAAGTGGAATAATACAAACGAAATTTCGAAAAGAAAACTTCTTCGAAACACACCATGGATTCGACGAACAAGAAAACTCAATATACACCGCATACAAAACGAACTTGAACTTAAGGAAGAACAAATTAACAATTATAAAAAACCATTCCAGAATATACTGACAGAAATGGATAACCTCACAGCACTGACGAAACCATGGGCATAGCCGGACTAGATGACGAAAAAAGAAAGATATCTACAAATAACGAAAACGTACGGGACTAAAATATACATTGTACTGAGACGTAATGTGTTTCAGTTAACCTTACCAAAAGACGAAATAACAGTGACGAAAGACCAAATAAATGACATAAAAGAGGTGATAAAAACACACACTCTCATCGCTTCACTCCGGATCCGCTTAGGGATCTGGATTCCATTTACCAACTTCTGATGGGAGAGATTGGAAGAGTTAACTACTTGGTTCTTGTCAACAAGTCGAGAAGAGAAGCAAACCCAGAAATATTATCTTAAAATTAATACAATGAGTTTTTAGTTATTATCAAGCTTACTAAAAAAACTCAACTTGTAAGTAGAGTAATAAATCTGAAGTTGTAGAGAGGGGTGGTTGATTCCCTTCACATGCATTGTACGCAGTATAATAACCAGATCAAATATCTAACCAAATAATTTTGAGAAAAAATTTCTGTTTATTGATATGACTTATTCATTAATATAATTATTATGCATACTTAATTAACAAATTATTATAAAAATATAATCGATTTCAAACAATCAAAATGTCAACGACTTCTACTATGTAAATATATAAAAATTAGTCTTCAACACCGGACGAAGTAAAAAAACTTACATACTCTTCGTTAAGCTACAATATAAGAAACATGCTCCATATTATGATCCTGGTATTCAACATTAGAAAATTACAAAAAATAAAAATCTTTAATTCTGCTTTTGTGAACAGAAATATCAATATATTTGCTACCACAAAAGCTGCTTAACAGAACTTTTAAAAATGGGTCTATTCAGTGGTATGAAAACTATTAATTTATTTATAATAATAAAAAAATTTGATACAGTATTTCAAAGATCATCTAGTAAAAAATGTTTTACCAGATACGAAATATGGTTTTACCCCATCACTATCAAAATAAGGTTATATTTTTCAGCTTGATAAGTAAAATCTTGATAAATAAAAGATTTTACTTATATATATTTATATATAAATTAAGGCGTTTTTGAACTATTATTAAATATTAAATTCTTGTAATAATTAGTAATAAATAAAAAATTATTTATTTACTCGTATAATTTTCATTATACGATTAGAATGGATGCATTATCTTGACAATTTTTCATAGTATACAGCATGAAAAATAATTCTCTGTATATTGCTTTTGGAGTGGATTTGTTGTAAATAATCTTAAAAACCTTCAATTACATAGAATTCAATACATAAAAACTTATATTAGATTATTGTGTATATTTCTATTATTATTTTCTACGATGAATGAAGTCTTCGACAAGGTTTTATTTTTGAAATGAAGGTGGTTCTTGCTAGAAGTGAGGATTACTAAACAACTGTTCAAAATATAAACATTTTTGTAAAATTTTGTTATATATATAAAGCTTTAAAAAGCATGTCAACAAATATAACAAGACTACTTAAATGCATGTTAACTATAAAGCAAGATTTATTTAGGGATGTTACTTAAATTCACAATTTAATAATGCTTTACATAGAATTGTTTAATAAACTATCATTGTCTTTCAAAAATATACAATAAATTTATAAACGTTTTCTTGTATTTTTCCTTTCTATTAAATACAATCACGTTAATAATTCAAAATCATATTTCTTTAACTAATACATGCATGTGTAATCGAATGTTTTTTTTTTTTTTTATAGAGGCTTCTTTATTCTCTCTTCATATTCATTTCCACAAATGTTAAACTTTTTTTTTTAATTTCATTCAAACTTAATAAAAAAATTCACTATTTTTTTGTAATTCGTAACCAATAAAATTTTATTTTATTTTCCTTTACTTACAAAAATTATTTCAATAATTCATTACAGATAACCGAAATCTACGATAAAAAAAAATATATATAAATAAATACACACACACACACACACATATATATATATATATATATATATATGTCGGCCCCCGTGGCGCGAGTGGTAGCTTCTCGGCCTTTTATTCGGAGGTCCCGGGTTCGAATCCCGGTAAGGCATGGCGTTTTTCATACGTTACAAAATTCCATTCCCCATATCCCACGCACAAGCCTCAAGCTTATGTCGCGATGTCATAAAAAAAAATGTTGTCTTTAATTTTACCTGGAAGAAAATTGTTTAAATATTTGTACAATATTATTTATTAGTATTTGTAGAATACAATATATATATCTCCCTATATGGGCAACACAATATGAAACAGTAAAAAAACATACAAAACAGGCTTCTAAAAAATTATGTTAAAAGAATATTGAAAATTAAATAGGTTGGCAAAATTTGAAGAAAAGTTTTAAGATGAATCCAAGGAAAAATTAAACTATAAAATTTTTACTAGAAAATGTATCTTGGTCGGACATATATTAAAGTACTTAGTGTTAATTAAAAAAATAATGGAAACAAATGTTGAAAATAAAAAAGTTTCCCTACCTTTGAGTAAATTTTGAGCTACAGGACCCATAAGGGTCAGTGTCTCCCTGCCATCTCTACTGATTTTAACCAAAATTAAAAACGTAAATGCCATTAATGCCCTATGTATAAAGATCATCCTTCTAAATATCATTCAAATCGGTATATCCACTCTGGGATATCTAAAAAAATACAGAACAATATATATACAGCCTTCAGAAATGCCATATTGTGTTTTTTTTAATTTTATTTGGTGGATCGTGATATTCAAGATCTGCAAAACATCCGACGTGCAAAATTTGAATCGATAAGCATACTTTCCTTTATAAAAGCCAGAATGTAAAAGATAAAATTACATACAAGAAAAATTTATATGAAGTTAAAAAAGCTGACAACAAAGTTGTTTTAGTTTCCTGGAACTACAACAAAAAGGACAACCTAAAAAAGATTACCTTAGATTTATTTTTGGGGGTGGAGATGAATTATGATGAAATTTAGTTGTAATATTATTATTATTATTATTAAAAGTTTAAATAAACCAAAAAAAGTTGTAAAAATTCGAAAAATCAATATTTTATCATTTTTATCGGCTCTCCTACCTCCAACATTACTCACAAGATACTTTTTGGGGTTGTTTGCACTGCTACAATGCCCAGGAAGGCACAAAAAATTGAGTTAAAAAGTAATGCAATAAAGAAAATGATAGATTTTATCAATTTTGGGGAAGGGTGAAAATTTTGGAGAAAAAATTAAAATAGTAGTTTAATACAAAGTGGGGGTTATGTTTACAAAATTTAAAAAAAATGAATCCAAAAAAATTATATAGCATATCCCCTGGAGTTATTGACTCCAAAATTTTCCCAAAAAAATTGCCCCGTAGACACATATCTCTGAGCCAAATTTCATCAATTTCGGTTGATCCAATCAAAAGTTATTAATTTTCAACTAACACACGTACATTCGTAAAAATATTACCCCTAATTTTCTTTCTTTTTTTTTGGAGTCCCTGGATCTTGAAACGTCAAGATGCAAAAAAATGTCATTCCCCGTTTCTTGATTAATTACCATTCTTTCCTTCTTATATCATAGAGCTATGTTGACAGGAGAGTAAAAAACACAGCAAATCAATTTTTACTTTACCAAAATATATTAAGTCTAATGAAATTTAATATCTCTCAAATAAATTATGAATAAATATTAGTCATATTTAGGCTTAATGTTACGGCTCTTTCTGCTTATGGCGTACCACAATATCATAATGGGGCAATAAAAGCTACATCTATAAATAATTTGATGTAACAAATGTATTCTCACACGGCTACATACAAATGTACATTCACACACCAAAATACACGTGTATAAAGGTAAATAAATGTGCATATATTTTGTCCTAGAATTGGATAACCGTTGTAAATCTCATAGTTGAACACGGAATGGTGTATTTCTATTCTTTCGCATGTATTTACGGTATAACTAAATGCATTTGCTATTGTATGACACATCGAGTAGATTACTGTATTGCATTGAAAAAATAAAAAATAACTGTGACAAAACAGAACGGAATCCTACTTAATGGAATTGTCGGTAAAACAGGATTCCGAGGTGTCATTACGCAAACATGCAAACTGAATCAAAATCCGCTACAGAATGAGTAAATGAATGCATTTCCATGGTAAGCAGGTAAATAATGAGGTGATAAATAATACATCCTTTGTCCTGCAAGTCACCATTGGACATCCTTTCTGCGCGACCTGAAGTAAACTCTTTATCATTAATATCAAATCGCTTATTAATGCTATTACATTAAAATTAATGGAATTTCATTGCATATTAATGATCAACAAATACAGAAATTGTATTTAAATTGTTCTAGTTTGATTATTACTCAATAAACCTTCCTTTGTCCTTATTCATGTTAGTCTATATTCAATCAAATGAATTAAAAATCATTCCTGCAATATTTACAATTCATATATAATTTTTTAAACTTATTTTAACCTATAATCCCCATAAAAATGTTTTAACTTTTAAAAAATGTTGGTTACAATGTATAACGGGAAAAAATTTACGTCAAAATTGATGAAATAAACAAAATTTAAATTTGAATCTGAAGCTATATTTATAATTTTAAATCACAAATAGATTTTAATTTTTTTTTATTTTAATGCGAAATTGGCGTGGAATATAATTAATAAATCAATATATCTTAATTTAAAAAAATATATGTATATGAAAGTCAGATTTGAAGCGATGTGTCCATGGTTACGGATCCGACACATTCACACTTACACTACACAACTACTTGAGCGGCGTGAAACAAAATTAATATATAAACTAATAAAAAATGTTGATACGGACACCACAAGAATACCTCAATGCAATTGCGTAATTGCCCACTGTACTAAAGAATTGGAGAATCGTATCTCACTTTCAAATGAAATAAGTTTAATGAAGTGCTGCAAAAAATGTGTATATATAATTTAATAGGCGCACAAGAAAGTCATATAGTGTCCCATCATATATTTCTAAACTACAAAGGAGTTCTATAAAACAGAACTTTTTGTGTTTAGTGGGTTCAACCCTTCTTCGCGTTGAAGAATAGTTAAGCCTACAGTTCTGCTAAGAAATCACAAAAGTTGCAAGAGCAGTAATAACCAGCCAGTCAAAAGTAATAAAAAATGTGTACATCATCTAAAAATATAAAATATTGTCTCGTCTTAGCTGTTCTATAAGTAACCGAAAATCATAAGAAAATTGTTTAAATCCCTGGGTGTTAAGTATTTCCTAGATTAGGTAAGGGATTTAATATATGGATAATCCGAATTCTGTTTCTTCTGACCATACAAATATTTCAATCTATGTCTTAGAGGACTGTAAGATATAGCGGTGTTTTTATCTTAATAAAGTACAGTGCAACGATTTAAAAAATTTAACTAAAACCTTACATTCATATCTTAGAAACGGAACGAAGCGTTCATTGAGACTTATGTTCAAGTTAATAATATGTAACACAAATTAATAACAACATAAAATAGGCAACATTTTTAGTAAAACCAAATCTAAACCATAGTTTTTTTAATTTTTTTTGTGAAAAATATATATATATATGTTCTCAATGTACAAAATTTCATCTCATATCGGTGGTCTTCATTTGATTAAAGTATTATGCTACACGAAATTTTCTTATATTTATTTTAAAAAATTGTTCAGCAAATAATGTTTATCAGTTTGAAGATATTGCAAAGGAAATTTTCTCAATAAGAATTTTAAAATTTTTCGATTTTATTACAATTGTGATCTATTATTTACATTAAAATGGAAATTCTCAAACAGTCGACTCCGTTGAACGTATATTCCTTATTTATCACAAGTAATTTATATTATTTGAAAATACACTACACATAAATCACTGTATCCGTACATATCTCTACTTTGAGCTTCGTGCTGCAAACAATAAATCAAATGTTTCTATGCGCATTGTAAAATTGTATAGAATACAAATATAGGGTGAGTGTTTTGGTTCGGGAGTGGATTGGGAGGTGCTGCTATACAATGAGTACAAAAACAAAATTGTCGTTATTAAAATTTTAATTGTTTCATCAGGGTTGCTTCACTTTCATTTAGAACAATTTCAATTTCATTTCATTTATAGAAAAGGGATGATATCACCCGTTCATCACAGTTCAGGGAAAAAATTATTATAAATTATAATTACCATTGTACACTGTAAGAAAAGTAACTTAATATAAAAAAATTTAATTAATTGCTTTTTTTAAGAATGTTTTATTGAATACTGAAATTATCTGACAACTTTTTTACTCATTCTCTGGCATATTTCAATATGATTTTTTGTTATTACAAATTATTAAAATTAAATTGTTTATGTAACTTCGATTTTATTTATACTTTTTTAAAAAAAGAAGGTTGATTGATTTTCATTTCTGAAAATAAGTTAGGATTTATTTACTGGTCTTACTTTACAACATTCAGTCTTTATTTTAAAAATTATAAAATAAAATTTGACATTAACCAACACCCAGTAAAAATCTGAAATTCCGAGGAAAAATGTCGGATCCGTTCACCATTAAAACTGGACCGACAGAGGGACGGATTCTTCTATCTACTTTTAAAATTTCTCTGGACTATATAATGAAAATCTGACAGGATAAGAATCTTCTGAAAAATAGAATTGGAAGAGAAGGGTAAGTTATTCAAATAAACCGCTTAGGATTTGCTGACGACTTGGCCCTCCTGGCTTTGAACATGAACGAATTTCGCTCACAAATCTCTAGCCTCGAAAATATACGTAAAGCAGTTGGACTAAGAATCTCTTATGAATAAGCAGAATTTATAGCTACTTACCCACACTGCACAAATAAAGTCAAAATTAATGGGAATGAAATCAGACTACTTCAGTAGTTTAAATATTTAGGGGAAATGATCGAATGCAAATTGAAAGAAAGATCCACTTGTCAAAACAGAATCTCCGAAATTAAAAAAAAACACAAGGTTTAACCTACCAGCCCTATAATAAAATATACTTTTCAAAATAAAAATTAAAAAAACACTCTCAAACAGATTATCTATAGAAAAGATCCAAAAACGTACGGTGGAAGTTACAGACGAAGTGCGGAAACAAAGATTAGATCGTCTTAAAAACTATTGAAACAACCGGAAAGTTAAGGCAGTACGCTCTTTGAAGAACACTGGAAATTGATTGACTAAATGGTCCAGTGTTGCATCAAAAGAAAGAAAATATATTCTGATAATTATTGGAAAAAAATACAATCGTAAATAGATAGCTTTTTTTATTTTAATTAATATAAACATATATGTGAATGCGATTACATTATCGTACAAGCAACAAAAATTAAATTCGTACCCGAAACATATATGTATAAGACAGGATCGTATAAAAATTGTGATATTTTTGGAAGGATTAGGAATGTTTGCAATTATTGAAATAATTTCTCAATTCAAAAATAAATAATACCAGATTATTGATAAACTGAAGAAGAGAAGGAAGGGTAAAATAGACATTTCAGTGTCGACAGGTTGTGACAAGAGACTTGAGGTATACTAGGAATAGATTATTGAAGTTAACAATGAATAAGTAATGCCTATCCTGGGGAAGGTAGAAAAAGAAATAATACAAGTAAATAAAAACTTCATTAAATAATGACTTCAAAAATTAAAAAATTGAAAATACTAAGTGTCTATCGTAATAATAATTTAAACTAAATTGAAATATAAGGATGTTCTTTCATCTCTTCTAACCATTCCATCTCATGAAGGTACACAGAAAAGCGGGACGGGGAAGATGTAGTTAGCGTAGAGAAGATCTGTAGTAGAACTGTAATAAAGTAATGACTTTAATGTAAACCATGATTTACATTAACCTATTAGCGTAGCTGGAAAAGTCAAAAATGTAAAACACTAAAATCTATAAAGTAACTTGTATTCTTTAATGTACATAGTCAAAATTCCATGAAAAAGCAGTATCACCCATCACTTGAGGTTTTCAGAAACTGAATATTTTATCCATAAAGAATCTATACATATACTAAGTATGAAGACTATTTTTTAATTGTAAAGATCATAAAATAAATAATGTGTACAATACAAGAAATATGGATGTAGAAAATACAAAAAACCCGGCTGTATTTAAATAACGGTTTGGAAAATCATTTGTCTGTATAGGACCTAAAATTTATACTATAATAGACAATAGTATAAAGCGTATAATTGTTGAAAATATTTTCATTGAAAAGAGGAAAAAATGGGTTGCCAGTAATCAGGACTCAAGCATTTTGTTTTCTAAATTAGAATGAATAAATTTACCATAGAACGAATAAAATTAAAACAGTGTTCAAAATTTCCAACATGATCAAAGTTTCGTACTGCTGTTGATGAATCGAACCGCACACCGCCTTACATGTAATGATTAGTAATATGAACTAGACACGATGTGAAAAACTTTAGATTAATTATATTTAGATTAGACTATATTTTAAGACTCATTTATGTGTTATTACCTTTGCACTGGAGCGTTTATGTAATTCTGGGTATTCCTGAGAATGGAACTTTGTATATCTACTTGTAAATTATTATTGGAATAAATTTTAATTCCATGTACGCGAACGTGTAGTTAGTCAGAAAAAAGTACCTAACATTAAAATTACCTCAAACTAAATACTAAATAAGACTAAACAATTAGTAGTAAGACTAAATACTAATTCAAGTGCGTCGAATAATTGTAACAGTACATATTCATAATATCTTACCAAACAAAGAATTATTAACAACACATTACTAATCAACGAAACTATAACAGTGACCGATAATCTATTACAATAAATCGACAAAAACATCGTAAAAAATTATCTCCAACTATTCTTTTAAAAGAACTAAGCTTCTTGTTAAAAATATGTAGGCCTTACTATTTAAAAAAAAATTAAGGCTTTGAACACTTCTGGCCAGTACTATACTGTACCTTTCTTACAATATTTAAATGATTTATGCCTCCTAATATTTACTTATAAATCAATAATAATAATAAGTTAAAAAATTTGTTATTAATAATATTATTATTTTTATATTTTAAAATAGCGTATTCATAATATGAGTATATGTTAGTCACACAATACAATAAAAATATATCCTCAGATAATACATAAAATGTTATCAAATACTTAACTAAGATGAAGTCAAAATGTAAGACCAAAAGAAAAGAAAAATTTATTAAATACAGATTAATTTTTAGTAAAAAATTTGAATAAGTATAAATAAAGGTAATTTTAAAAAATACAATCATCTAAATTAGGCTGTACTTGCAGAATAAAAATTAAATTTTATAATTCGAAAAATATGAAACGCCCATAAAATATGAAAAAATATGCAACGGTCAGGTTTCACAAAATACGTTTTGAACATTAAAAATTTGATAATACGAAACAAATATTTTTTAAAATATTTTGAGAGGACCCACTTTCGAAGGAAGGCACTGGGGTAAAATAAATTTTTAAGATAATAATCACAATGTGATAACAAATTTACAAAAATAATTTTTTTAAATTGTTTAAAAAAGTACAAAGATACAGCCATAATTCTAAATATACCAACTGGTAATTTTCTAGTCTAGAGG
Source organism: Lycorma delicatula (assembly GCF_047948215.1). NCBI lineage: Eukaryota > Metazoa > Arthropoda > Insecta > Hemiptera > Fulgoridae > Lycorma > Lycorma delicatula. The sequence goes on from NC_134455.1 coordinate 77,298,844, forward strand.
TAAATATTTTTGCGTATTGCTTTTCAAGAAATACTAAATTGTAAGGCCTATCAAAAGATTAAGGTTCTACGTTTTAAATGCAATGGATAACTTGCGAGGTGGATTTAAAGTAAAAATAAATTGTTTAGATAAATAACATTCCTTGTTGCTATAGTCCGTTAGAATTTCTCTAGTAGTTTGAAGGTCTATGGATGTATAAAATATTTATGGATAAAAGCTCCCGGTAGCTCCTTTTCTGAAGCAAGATAAAGCTAAAAAAAATGTATAAAGTTAATTTTTGTGGAAGGGGGTGGTGAATAATAAATTAAACTTTTTGTATTCTAAGAAATTTAATTTTCTAAGTGCCCAGTAAAGATTTCAAATCTTATTTCTGCTAAAACATTCCCTCCTACCTCTTTTCTCCCAAAGGCAGTACCTGTGTCCCAAGTTTGAAGAAAATCGTTGAGTGGGGTCCAGAGTTACGGCAAACACACATGTCTCGTACATAATTACAAACGTTTGTGTTACAAAAATAAATTTTTGGGATAAGAAAGCATTAGAATAAAATAACTTTTTCGTAGAAATCTTTTTTTTTTGTTAAAAACAATTAACGTCTCTTATAGGAACATAACTTTAAAAAAAAACAAAGTTTTTTAAATTTTTCTTGACCGATCTACAATCTTTCCCATTATAGTTGCTGTATCAGCATAGCCAGGAAAGTAAAAATAAATAATTAATGGAACGCAATACATTTATAATAAAAGAAAAATAACGAATAAGTAAGTTTTGCTAATAAATAATTAATTAAAACTTCTTTTTAAATAATTTTATTTTTAACTATTCCTAAAATATTTGAATGCAATTTATTAAAAACAGTTGGAATTTGAGTTTTTAGTCTTCATAATATTTGACATCGTGTACTCTTTTATCGCAAATAAAGGAGTACAATGAGTTTCAGTAGGTATTTCTTATTAGGAAAAATAATTTATAAAGTGAGAAATAATGGAAACTTAGTGTGATAGTCAACGTATTACAATGCTTGCACATACGTAAATTTGAGTCATTTGAAAAAATGCCTGAAACCATTTTATGTGCTTTTTTTGAAGTTTATTTTTAATTTTTAAACACGAGTCGGCTGCTAAACTGCACACTTCCACAAGTCTTTTAAGGACTTCATTGGAACCTTATACAATAGATATAGTACAAGAATTTTACGTGATAGGACATTCGTCAGTAAATAAAATATATTTAGACAAGCACTAACGTTACAAGAAAGGTGTTTTAAGTAAGAATCCCATTTCAAATGATAGTCAACTATCACACTACTCTTCTCACTTGTAATCTCAATCTCACTTGTTATCAGTCTATTACAATTACATGTCACGTTACTATTGATACTGAGTCAGAAAGGAAAATTTCATTTGTAACAATTAATATCAGCACGGAATCAGATTTCATATGAACAATTTTGAGATATACAAGCATAGTTTTTGTTTTTCTTTATAACGAGCTGGTTACTGTGAGATTACATTAAAAATTTATTAAAATCTACCTGCAATAAATAATTTGTTACACGGAAAGCATTTGTGTGCAACTAAAACTGCAGTATTATCAGCATACATAAAAACCAAACTATAAAACAGACTGTTCAAAATTTCGTTAACATAAATAAGATATAAAATCGGACCTTGGTGATTTCTTTGTGGCAACCCAAAATTACAAATCACTGGGTCACTAAAGCTATTACCTATTTTAACAACAAATATTCTCATTAAAATAATAATAATAATACTGGTTTTATGATTTTGACCTACTTTATATATATATATAAGACTTAATGTTTTATGAACACACACGTATAATAAAAATGTGTGTGTGCGTTCGTGCATATACCGGGTCATCCAATCAAACTGAGACACATCTATATCTCAAAAACTACACATTTTAGGAAATAATATTTCCTATGAAAGTTTTTCTATTTCAAGGGGGAAATACATTCACAACCTATGTTGTCCTTTATAAAATCAAATAAAGATAATTTCAAGGCCAACTTAACTTTTTTTAATAGCAACGTATATTTTTTATTGCAGAATCGAATTTTTGCAAACAAAAATTAAAATTTCATTTCAAACCTTTTGTAATAAAATTGATAGTTGTTTTTATTTATTCATCTTCAAAAATTCTGTAGGGCTATAAACTGGTGCTTTTAGTTTCATTAGGTTTGACCCAGCTGTCGAGTTAAATTCAGCTCATCTTAAATTTTAAGTTAATGAAAATTTAAAATGAAAGGCAATCAATTAAAGGATCAACCAAAATATAGTCCATTTCAAATAGTACATACCAGTATGGTACACAGCCTATGTGTGTTGTACGATTTGTCAGTTAAGTTATGTCGACTCTATAAAAATATTTGGTGTAATGAATTACTGATACTTTAACAATTATTTAATGCTCTTTATTTAATATAATTACAAAAACTTACTATACGTAAATTACAACAACTGATGTTCGAAGTGGCCATCTACTACTATGCATTTTTCTATAACTTTTAAAAAAGACCCATGAACATTTAATAAAGTCTTTCACCGGATATCTCTACTGTCGTTTATTATACGTTTTTTCATGTTTTCAGGGTAGTTGGTACTTCTAGGTTAACCTTTTCTTTAACCCATAAAAAACGTCTCTGGAGATGTCGAGGGAACGAGCAGGCCAGTAAACTGGAGCAGCTTGACCAATACAACGATCATTATATTCGCGGTCCAAATTTACTCCGGTGATATACACGCGCGCGCACACGCACACACACACACACACACACACACACACACACACACACAAACACAAACGTGCGCGCGCGTAAACGTATTTCTTTTGTCTTTCATCGGTATAATATATTTATTATTAGAATTTGACAAATTATCTCAGAAGACACAATTATTATTAAAATGATTAGTCATTTTAGTTGGTTTTCGAGTCGGGCAGAGTCCAAACAATGACTGTTTAAATTCAAACTGCCTGAAGAAATCTACACTGGAACCAATTAAATTACTACCTCCTGAGATGAAAAATATTTCATTTTGTTACAAAAGTATATCAACAATATTTCTGCTATTACGGAAAGTTTATAGTCATTACGCATTCCCTCGTAATCAATCAATATGAGGAACTAAATCTCTTGATTTAAGACAGTCAGTGATTTTATGCTGAAAAAATTCAATTAAATATTTGGTTCTACACTAAAACTATCTTTCGTTCTCTTTGTTTCTAAGGAAAAATATTCAAGAATAGGCCTAACGAGAGTTTTATACTCATATATATAATTTATTGCAACAGTGTATTTTTGGAATACTCATTGTATCGGATCTGGATGCGTTCTTTTTTTTTTACTTGGATTTTGTGATAGTATAATATCCATTAAAAAAATCTAACAGTCTAAATTAATTTGAAAACTTTTAATTAAAGAATTAATTTGATCATGCTGGTCTCATCTAGTACGAATAATTTTTCATTAATCTATCTCTTCAGTACGAAATTATAGTTATTTTATAAAAATTTAGCTTTATTTCAATAGTAGTCACTCATTTGACCACCTTATTAATATTTTGAAAAATAAATAAATTTTACTTTTGTTAAATGGCATTCATGTATTTAGATTATACGCAAAAATAAATAATACATATATCACACATATTATAAAAAAAAATGATTATAATGTAAGAATATATATTAAAAAAAACAAAAACAAATTTATAGCATAAAATAAAATATAAATATTTAAATAAATATTATGTGTACATAATTTATAAATAGTACAAAAATTATTATTACTACTATTATTATTATTGTGGTATATAGTATTAGTAATGAAACTCAGCTATACATACATTTAATAATAAAATGCAAATCATAAAATTGTTTCTAAAATTTGGAAAGAACAAAAAATAACTTCCCTGATATCTTGATAAAAATGTTTTTCTAAAGATATATTTCAAAGCTACTAATAATTAACATTATTTATTTCCCGAGTAAGAGAATTCATAATTCGTGTAGTTTAAACAGCAAGCAATCTATTATTCAATGGGCGTCCTAAGACGTGGTATTTGAACTAAATAACTGGAAGCTCTGGTATGTCTTCCATGTATAACACGAATTTTAGTAAACAAATTATGTAAATAAATGTTTGAGTTACTGTGTAATAATGTATTTCTAAATTAAATGCTCTTCTTTCTCATATTTAAATAAAATTAAAACTTTTTAATACTGAAATTTATCAGTTTGACAGTAAAGAAGAATTTATAATTAAATATAAATATATAAACTAAATTTAATAACGCAGAAGCATGAATATTTGATCTTTGAAAAATATATAAGTTACTTTAATTTATATAACAATATGCAGATGTTGCATGTTGTATGATGAAAAATTGGAGATTGATTAAGTAATGCAATTTTAATCAGTGCAGATCTTTAAATCACTCTTTTTAATGTATGTATTTCTAAAAATTTATTTTTACCACCAGAATTTAACTAACTATTTTAATATTTAAAATTTTTTTTCCCCACAGTTTATTTACAATCCAATCTGGGTAAAGAATCAGAAATAAATCGTATGAAAAAGGACTCGATGAGGGATTTTCAACAAACCCCTCAATAAAACGTGCATATACGTAAAGACATACAGCAGGAAGACACACAAACAAAGTTGATATATATAATCAATTCGCACTGAAAATACTACATAGATACAAGAGTTCACAAAGGTCTAATTTAAAACAAAAAATAACACATCATTAAACAATAGAAAAACACAAACATATAGTAATATAACCAGCTCATGGAGGTAAATGGAAAGAGGCTAGGCTCCTCATCAAGGCATAGAAAGATGTTCAACACATACCTCATATTGAACTAGCTTAAGAGTCACTTAGGTTCCCCCAAGATCAGCACATGCTGGCATTTCAATCGCCTGAAATCTTCGGTATTGTCTAGAAGTCTAACCGCTAGAAAGTTTGCATGATTTTCTAACCGCTGTTTATAACTGGAACCGAATCATTTGACCTGTTCGCGAACATAACGTAATTCTAGGTAGTCGTGTATTTCTTCATTCCTATTTCCTAGGTAATTGATCTCGTCAATTTATTTTGGAAACGTTGTGAAATCTCAATATTAATCTTGTTTTTCTTACCCCCATAATTCTATGCCATGCGTTCAAATGGGTTTCAGAATCACCTTCTTTATTAAAAGTTTGTTGGACAGCGACAAGTGTGAATTCCTCCCTAACAAAACATAAAGCTGACTTTATTGTATTTATATATATTTTTTTTTTTTTGTAAATAAAACTGTCTCCTTTTTTCACTCACGTGGTACTTACATGTCAAACTACGATCGATGTGGAGCCCAAGGTACCGTATGCGGTCAAGGGTGGGATAAAAATGCCACCTAGGTGAATCCGGTGACAGTCACCTCTTCGAATCGCATAAAAAAAACGACTTATCTAATTCACTTTAATTTTCCATTTATTAACCAATCGTCGATCAAGTCAAATACGGATTGGAGATTCGTTGAGGCTAACTGTGGGTTACTTCAACAGCCAGAATTGCCGTACCAAAGAAGGCGACGGTGACTTGGTTCCGAGCCAGAAGGACCGCAATGAAAGTAGAGTACAAGACTGATCCTAAGATGGAACCTTGTGGAATTCCAGATCTAATGTCAAAGAATCTAGGTAACTCATTGTTGCATCTGAATTGGAAAAAACACCTGTCGTGGTAGTTCCGATGAACCAAGTAGAAGGGTTGAGGAAGGCTGCATTTCAGTTTGTGAGGCAGTCCAGACAGCCAGACCTTTTCAAAGACCTGCTGACATTGACATCCTTATGCGTCAGTTCAGTGGTAGAATATTGACAACTGAATACAAATAGATGATCAGGAATAACGTCCAGCGCCAATGTTAGTCACAGTTTTCGAAGAAACAGTTTCTCATAAAACTTCGACAGAAGCGGTAAAAGACTAACCTGCATACGTCGTGTGCAGGTTTAACTGGTTATGCAATCATTATTACTGGAGACACATTCCACTCAGATTGTTCGGATTGATATGTGGATTATATGCTTAATAGCCTTAAATGGGTGTATAACTAGAATTTTATGAGTTACTAAGGCAAAACCTGGAGCTTTCATTGACCGTTCCCTTTGTTCGACAATCCGTAGTACCGACGCTTTCAATCTAGTGAGCGATGCCTTAAATCGCTGAAAACTTCTCGCTATTTCTATCCAAGTGGGAAAAATTCCCAACATAGTCTTTGAACGTCTGATTCCTAATAGTTTTTAGCAGTCTTTCCAATCTGTGTGCAGCCCTGTTGAGGATGTTATATCATTAGGTCTTCTGTAGCACTACCACTTCCTTCTCAATCGCTTCTTTGTATTAATTAGGTCTATCACCTCTCTGGATAGTATTATTTTAACCTTAGATGTCGATCTCCATGCTCCCTCTTGAATGACTGAGATCAAGCAGTACGTTGCATAATCGATGTCATTAGAATATTTCAATAGAACAGGTTCAATCAGCTTCTCTTCAATCCAGTCTGGATGTGAGTCCCAGTCCGTTCTGTTGTTAGAGGAGTTGGTTTCTTCTTTCTTATCAAAATCGTACATAAGGTGAGAAAAGAGGTTTGTCCGATGTTGATTAGTAATTATTTTAACAGCGCATTATAAAGATGACATACCTGAAATGATGTACATGTCTTCCAAGTCTGTAACTTTGTTGGTTTTTTATAGGCTGAAAACCAGAGAAACCACATTGACATATAGATGGAGAATAAAACTCAACGTTCTATTCTAATTGTTACAAGCTGACAGCAAGAGGACGTAGAGAGGATGTTTTGCGTTCCGGTTCCTTCCTACGATAAAACGGAAACCACAGGTTGCAAAAAATTCCAAAAATAGCTTATTCTCACTTGCATGGCGAGGAAGAGAGTACACTAGATAATCTAGTAACCTCAGCCAGTCGAGAATTTCGACCGAGATCGCTTGAATCTGATCTTTGCAGAATCCATCAATAATTATATATAAACGTTTCATTTTCTTAGCAATCGGCAAGTTGGTTAATCTAAAGTATAATTTGGTGTATTTATAATATTAATGAATGTGTTTTATGAGAAAACACTTGTCTATAACTAATTTAGTTATTTTATTATTAAATTTTTAAAGTATTTTTTAAAGCATAGGGACTAGGGAAGCAATTTTAGTGCTTAGATTTATAGTAGAAGGAAGATTATAGAAAAACAAACCAACATACTTGGCATTTATAGACCTAGAAAAGGCATTCAATAATGTAGACTGGAATAAAATATTCAGCATTTTAAAAAAAGTAGGAATCAAGTACAGAGATAGGAGAACAATTGCTAACATTTACAGGAACCAGAAGTCAACAGTAATAATTGAAGAACATAAGAAAAAAGCCGTAATAAAAAAGGAAGTCGACAAGAATGTTCCCTTTCTCCGATACCTTTTAATCTTTACATAGAACTAGCAGTTAATGACGTTAAAGAACAGTTTAGATTCGGAGTAACAGTCCAAGGTGAAAAGATAAAGATGCTACGATTTGCTGATGATATAGTAATTCTAGCTGAGAATAAAAATGATTTAGAAGAGAAAATGAGTGGCAAGTCCTACGCAAGAAGTACCGCATGAAAACAAACAAGAACAAAACGAAAGTAATGAAATCTAGTAGAAATAATGTAGATAAACCACTGAATATAAATTAGGAAAAGATTACGGAGGTAGAAGAATTTTATTATTTGGGAAGTTGTATTACTAAAGATGGACGAAGCAGGAGCTATGTAATACCGAATAGCTCAGGCGAAACGAGCCTTCAGTCAGAAATAAAATTTGTTTACATCAAAAAATAATTTGTACCACGTGAAAACATTTTAGAACGTAAATGTTTGGAGCGTAGCTTTATATGGAAGTGAAACTTGTACTATCGGAATACCTGAGAGGAAAAGATTAGCAGCTGTTAAAATGTGGTGCTATAGGAGAATGTTAAAAATCAGATGGGTGAATAAAGTGACAAATGAAGAAGTGTTGCGGCAGATCGATGAAGAAAGAAGGATTTGGAAAATATAGTTAAAAGAAGAGACGGACTTACAGGCCACTTATTAAGGCATCCTGGAATTGCCGCTTTAAATATTGGAGGGACAGGTAGATGGGAAAAATTGTGCAGGCAGTCAACGTTTGGAATATGTAAAACAAATTTTTAGGGATGTAGGATGCTTTAAATATTGGAGGGACAGGTAGATGGGAAAAATTGTGCAGGCAGTCAACGTTTGGAATATGTAAAACAAATTTTTAGGGATGTAGGATGTAAGAAGTATACTGAAATGAAACCCACTGGCACTAGATAGAGAATCTTGGAGAGCTGCATCAAACAATTCAAATGACTGAATACAAAAATAATTATTTTTATTAAATAAGTTGCTTAACAACTGATTATATAACTGATAGCATAAATGACCCAGTCTACAATTTGGTTGGGTTGTTTCACTCAGAAAGTAGAAACGTGCTTAATCTACATAACATCAGAATATATTATAACCGCAAATTTTTTTAACAATACGCTTATAAAACTAAAAAACAAACTAAATAAATTAAGAGAGTAGCAGTAAACCTTGTAAAAATCTAGCAAAATGTTTTACTCATTTAAATTTTTAACAGGTACAGTTTGAATTTTATATTTTCGACAAACGAATAAAACTTGAAATTAGTTTGAAGTTTGAATTAATTTATCGTTACATGTGGGTATTTTCCAGGTTTAATTATAATTATTTATAATGCGTTCACAAACAGAATTTAAATCCATTACTATTTCTATATTCAAAACACACTTAAAACTGTTAAAAAACTGATATTATAAGTAATTTAATTAAAACTGTTTTAATACTATTGAAGATTTTGCACCTTGATCGGCATTCATCTAAAACAGTACATCATCATGCAAACTTACTTTTTTAATTGTATATAATCTTGATAAATTTTCAGCAACGCTGCTTAAAGTATTTATTGCTCTGTTATTACCACAGCCATTAGGATCAAAGATGCTAACAGATTTTGTAACAAAGAATTAAAAATATATATTAATAATAGGAGAGATTTAATCTTAATATTTTCAAAGAAAATAATGGCCAAAGAAAATAAAATTAATATAAATTCCAACTTTATACCTACTTTTTAGTCAAGTAGAAATCTTACTTACTACCATAAAAAATCATAGATGTTCAGTCGTGTCTTCTAGAAACGTTTAAATAAAATATTTCTAATTATTAAATAATAAATAGTAAATAATATGATATCAATAACACATTTGGAGTTTATAAAGATATGTAACACAGAACGGCAAAGACAGTTTTGTAAAAAATAAAAATCACTGATTTTTCCATTTGTTATTACTATAAACGACAGAATGGATTTTTTAATGCTCTGTTTATAAATTTCATTACCACCTTTTGTACAAATTCTATCGCTTTTAAAAAATTTTTATTTGCAAAGTTTTTTGCTTCAATACATCAGATTAATCACTCAGATACCGTAATTGTATCTAATAATTCAACTTCATACACACTAAAACAATTTAAAACTTTTACCATCACTTCGGGAACGAACCCTTGGATTAAAGCGAAGCAAACATATTTTTTAGTAGCAGAGAAAAATTATGAGTTACGGGATGAAATTCATTATTTTATATGACATTTAATTGTTTTTTTCCATTTTTCAATGTGCCTTAAAATTGTATATTGTCCTGTTTTCCTAAAAATTATTGCAGAGTTAAGAAATCTCCTTTAAAATAACCAAACAGTACAAATAAAAGTTTTAAAGATTTAATATTATGTAGTATATAAATAATATATAATAATATATAAATAATATCAATATATAAATAATAATATATAAATAATATCAATCAGAACTAATTGTTAGTTGAAGGACTTTCATATCATTAAAAAAAAAAGATTAGTTCTATACTAAATAAAAATTCAAAAATATTTTAACAAAATATTATGTATTTGATTTACCTTAGGGTTACTGTTTAAATTAATTATAAAAAAAAAAAAAATGGGACCGACATCAACACCATGTGAAGTAATGCACGTATATAGAATTATAAGATTCCCATTGTCCCTTCGATGCTGTGTATTATAAATAATAATGTATATTGGATCTGAAAGCTTTAGACCAGCTATCTCGAGTACTTACTTTTAATCTTTTTTTTACTTTTTTATCTGATACTTTTATTAAGAGTAATACATATATTGTGCTGAAATTCGCATTACCTGGCCTACAGAAGACCATATAACATCATCTAACGTGACGCATACATATAGAATATTAGGATTCCCAGTGTCTTTCACCTACCCACCGGACGGTAAAAAAACATTTTTCATCAACTTTCACTTTTGTGTCAAAAAAATTTGTACAAAATAATGGTACCACCGTCCGTCGATTGTAACAAAATTTATTTCAGTCAGATTAATAGAAACAGGATATATGTGAACATAAAAAATATATATACGGGTCAAACATATAACCGCCTTTTTGGAAGTCGGTTAATAACTCCTTCGTTTTTTTATGTAAATCCTAACTCAGTGCGTTAATGCAATTTTATCCTTCCTTTTTAATACGGGTTTTTTAAGATTAAATTTCCAATAGTGTGTCAAATTTCTTTAGCTATACTCTTTTTATTAATATTATTGTTAAGTTTAATATTAATCCAGCTTCTTTTTATAAATTGTGTTCAAAAACTTTGTATTTTCTTGCTTACTGAAATATTATTGCAACGATTAAAGTTTTAATTTAAACGTATTAAACAAAATATATATATTTTTTTTAATTTTGGTGATCAAATCATTAAAAATATCAAATATTAAAAATAAAAAGAATGTTTTTTTACTTCCTTGTACAAATTAAAGGAAGTATTGTGATCGCTAAAAATGCCAGTTTTCAGATTTCAACGGAAATATCCATTTGACCATCCCTGAATCCATTTTGACTATTTTTGACCTGAGGTCTGTATGTAGGTATGTATGTATGTATGTATGTATGTATGTACGTACGAATATATCTAGCATAAATCAAAAACGATTAGCCATAGAATGTTGAAATTTTGGATTTAGGCCAGCTGTAACACGTAGTTGTGCACCTCAGATTTTTATTGCAATCGACTGAACCAAAAGTGTCCAAAAAAGCTCACAATCCAAAAAAAAAAAAATAGAATTTTGAAATTTTTCTTAATTGCAGTAATAAGCCGTCGTTGGGAAATTTTCAACGATATATCATAAATGCTACTTATTTTCATTGGTTACAGAATTATAGCCAAATAAAATTTTATTTAATAAAATATTTGGATCTTCCAAGGGAAGGCACATCAGTTAGAATCGAATCAGACTTCTTTTTTTAACTTTTTTTAACATTTTTTTTAAATTTAAATATATATTGATTTGTTAATAATTATTAATACGTGATTGTAAAATATTTACAACAATTAATAATTCAATAAAAAGTATAAAAAAAATAAAAAAACTGAAAAAAAATCAAAATTTGTTAGAGAAATAAAATGTAAAAAATGTGAAAATACTCGTAATTTCATAGGCATTATTACATATGTGTATATGTCATAGATTTAATAAAACTTCTGATTATTTAATACTAATTGAAAATTATAATTTAGAATCGTATTATTTTTGGATTTTCTAGTTTAATTTCTGTTTAAATTTATTTAATTATTCTGGAATTTCTCTTTAATTTTATCTACAGAATAACTGCAAAATAGACCCTCAATAGAACAACATATTCACTGACGCATACATGACCGATATTTGATAAATTGTAAAAAAAAGTCTTATTTTTTAGTCCATTACTCCTCTGATATTGTCAGAATATTCTTCCTAAGTCGGAGTTGATCATCGTTTCGTTTATTTGTTTTTTGTTGGCATTCATTTAATCGCCGTTTGGTTTGATGTAATTCTGATCTTAATTTGTGTAAACATTGTCTAGTTTTCAAAATTTCTCTCTATATTCACTATTCCCTCTTAATCTTTTTATTCTTTCTTTGTTCTTAAAGTTTTCTTCCTCTTTATATTTATTATCTTCTCTTAAACTTTCTATTCTGACTTTGGTTTTAATATTTTCTTTCTCTTTATACTTATCATCTTCCCTTATTTTTTTTTATTTTTCCCTTGTTCTTAACATTTCTTCCTTTTCATATCTTCTTAACGTTTTTTAAAGAAATATTTCTTCATGTCTTTATTTTTCCTGTATGATTGTTTCTTTTTAATTTTTGATTATTCACCAAATAATCCAATAATAAAAACTGAATATTTTACACCGTAAGGTCGAAATTAACATTTGTAACCAGTATACAGGAATTCAGTAAATGGAATATTTTAATTATTATTAACTTTTATTTATACGTGACTCGAGATATCTGAAACTTTTGATAATCAGAAACACACGAAGATACGAATAATACTGATCTAGTAATATGAATAATTCAAGGACTTTAAGACTATCCTAATATGTAAGATTGTTGAATTAATAATTGTATAAATATTTGATACTGATAAAAACTAATATTTCATGAATTATGTAACGGTCCACTTTATTAAAGAATTTGAGGATCGTATCTCACTTTCAAATGAAATAAGTTTAAATGAAGTGCAGCAAAAACGTGTGTTGTAATTTAGTAGGCGTACAAGGAAGTCATGTGGTATTCACATCAGATTTTGTAAATAAAAGTAGTAATATATTAAATGTAATTTTTAAAGTATTTCAAAATTAAGCTGCTACAGACAAAGTCTGAATAAATTTTACAGGATCTTTTTTAAAAGTTAATATTTTTAATTTTTTTTTGTTCCAAATAACTACTGAATTTTTTAATTGTTTTTTTTTCTATTCTCGCTAAACAAAAGCAGGTTTCTATTCTCAGATATTATTTTATGTAATTACTGCACGACTACCCAAAAACGAGTGTAATGTATTTACGGTGTATATATATGCTTGTTCCACCATAGCAGCTTTATAACTGAACCGATTTAGATATATGGCCCTCCGTTGGAATCCATACGTTACCGAGAGTGTCATAAGCTGTACAAATATGTATATATGTTCCAATAAATTTAAAAAAATTGAAAAACAAATTACACTATATACAAAATTGTCACCTTCTCGCTCTTTAATTATCCTGTATTAAAGAGAAATATTCGCTAGCGTTTTTTTTTTTGGCAGTCTTATTTTTTAATTTTTAATATTTGTCTCTTTTAGAGTTTTATTTCAAAATTATCACCATCCTACATTCCTTATGGTGATCCCTCTAATTTCCAACCTATGTAAGTATAGCTTCTTTGTCAATATATTTGATAAGGCTAAAAACTATTTGATAGAAGTTGTTAGAACCCTTTAATGAATTAATTTTCTAAGAGCAGACAATTGTTAGTCAGTGGAGATGTGCTTTTGTTAATGATATTTTAGGAGTAACAATCTACACTAATTTATTTCTAGGATACCTAGGTTAACATACAAATTTATATATGCACTTTATATTAATTTCAATTCTGCATTTGAATCACTCTCATACGACCGACTATGTGAAAAGTTATCAAGCGTACGAATAATTAAAAAGTTTAAAATTTTTAGTTAATTATAGCAGGCAAACTTCAGACGTAAGTTATTTCATCCAGTTAACTCTTACTAAACTAATTCTACTTATTATTTAATAGTTATATAATTATAAAAGAGTTAACAATCATTTTTTATAATACCAAATAAAACAAATAATACTGCTCACTGCAATAACAGGAATTAACAAAACGCGGATACGTACTTTAAAATTTGCATTAAAAAGACTAAAAAAATCTTTAAAATTACTGAGAAAACATAAATTTCATCATCCTATGAACTGATGTTTACAGTATTTAGCTTAATTGAATAAAGATAAAAATTTTTCTCAAATTTGTCTACTTTAATTGTTTTTCCTCCAGTAATTATGAAAAATTAAGTCCATTCTCTATAAAATTTAACATATTTTCTATACAAAAATTTCTAAAATTTCTACAAACATTTTATGAAAAACAAATCCTGTTACATTTTAAATTGAAAATAAATTTATTTCACTGTAGTTGCAAGTTAGAGTGCAAAACAGATGCCGTCCTGATATCACAACTAATACACGATAGATATTAATAGCAATCGAGATTAGTCCAAGCATTTTTGGATGACCTCCTGGTTAAACCTTCTACTACCAGTTTAAGCTAGAATAAGAAAGAGGTAAATTGGCTAAGAAGGTTTAAGGCTTTAAGGCTTTAAGAAGGTTTGTTTAAGGCCAACAATGATGACAATTTCAATAAATATTGAGGGATAACATCGCATTAAAGAAATCCTGTGTCTGACAAGTGCAAGAGATATAACTGCGATGTACTTACTTATAGTACAGGGGAAATTAGTCTAGGGGACGAGCCTAGGGTTACTGGATGAAGATGGTATTTGAGAAACCACAGTACAAATACAGAAGGAATTTTGTGAGTTCAAGACTCCAGATTCTTTCAAAGATGGCCGAATTCAATACAGTCAGGTATTCAATACAGTCAGTAAGCTATCAGAGGTTATTGAGCAGTACCAATTTGATAAAAAAGTAATAGTTTAGTAAAAGTAAAAGTAATAGCGTGGTAAAGAAACCTTAATACTAAATTTTATAGACCGGTTCCTCTTTTTTAAGATAGTGAAAAGTATAATCTTAATTCTGAGCAGAATAAAGAATATACTAAAGCTGTCAAGAGAACAGCAACTAATGTCATCCTAATCCATACACAACTAATCCACGCCCCTCTATTTGGCTATCAGAAGAACTTGAGGCGTTCAATGTAAAATGGTCCGTAAACCACTTACACATACATTGTTCAATGTTCGGGTCTGTTCGACGACAATTAAACCTACCTTTAGATATGAAAGTGTTACTCAACCGGAAGAAATACATCAAAAGACAATTGTTTCTCTGTAATAGTGGGATAACGAGCTTAATTTAGCGGTTTAGCTTACGTAAGATTCCTGACGGAGCACTGTAAACAAATTAAAAATAGTCTATTGGTGATATTCCACATTTATTACCCACTTGTTCATGTTCCAATTGTTCCAATGTTTGGTGTTTATTGTTTAATTATTTAGGATAATTTAGTTATATTAATGCCGCAAATGACTACCGTCGTTGATGCGACTATAAGCAACCCATGGAAAAAAAACTGATGTGGAACCACATTACTTCCTTGTACCCCTGTTAAATTATAAACATTTTCTTTTAAATAAAAATTACACAAAATTTAATTTCAATAATAAATTCAGATATTTACTTTTTTTATTGGTATTATTGAATAATTATTATTTGTTGTAAATTATTTTATAATCAGTCGTTAATAATTATTAATAAATCAATATATTTCAATTTAAAAAAAAGAGATGAAATCGGATTTGTAACGATGTGCCTTCCTCTTGTAAGATCCGAATATTCCATTAATAAAAGTTTTATTTGTCTGTAACTATGGAAACAGGGAAAACAAGCACCACTACTGATCTAAAAAACTCTTAATGAGAACTTATTACTGCAGTTAAGTTATAGTCCAAAATCCAAACTTTTTGATTTTGGGCTTTTTTGGACACTTTTGATCCAGTCCATTGCAATCAAAAGAGGAAGTGCACAACTAGATGAATAACAGTCCTAAATCCAAAATTTCAACATTCTACGGCTATCGTTTTTGAGTTAGGCGAGATACGTACATACATACGTACAGACGTCACGCCGAAACTAGTCAAAATGGATATTTCTGTTGAAATCTGAAAACCGAGATTTTCGCAATTGAAATTCTTCCTTGTAAAGTATAAGGAAATAAAAAGATTATTATTATTATTATTTTTTTTTTTATCTGAATTTTTACGGGCATCGACTGCCAGGTCATTAGCCCTCGTCACATTCTTTAAAATAAATTACTATCACCATCTGGATCGTCATATGTAAGGGTGTAAAGGGCTCTTACAATTTTATTTAAAAACACAAACTACACAAAAGAGAAGTACAATACACAACACTTACGGAGTGTAAAGGGCCCCAATATTAAAATTTGAGATAAGGTTCTCAAAAGACCATGAAATTAAAAATTCAACCCATCAATACTACATCCTTCATTCTTTCTTCTACGAGTCTCGTTTATAGTTTGTTTGAGCATCCTCGGGGCGACCAGAACCACCGTTGAGCAGTAAATCAGTCGCGCCAGGGTGCCGTGGCAGTTGAATTCTTCTTATAAATAGGCTACAGGCATGCACCGCGCACAGCCATAGCTTCGCTCCCTCAATCCACCCTTGAGGGTCCCCCATGCCATCATCGGGCACACCCCGACTCACTGCTCTTGAATGAAGGTGAGCCAAAATGGCCTAGGGAAGAGGGCTACCTCCCGTCACTATACGTGCCACGCTTCGAGACTCCCGCTTAGAGATAAAACTACCGCTTAGAGATTCATTTGTCACAGCTTTAAACTTTCATTTTATCCACTGGCGTCCACTGGCGTATAAAAATGCAACTATATTTTCTTCATTTCCATTATCCAGATCAGCAGTAATATTATTTCTAAGACTGAACCACTTTCTGAGGTCCTCACATATGGTACACTCTTCTATTAGCTTCTTGATTGTCAGTATTTTATTACAAACACCGCACATTGGTCTCACTTCGCCGGTTAACAAATATGAATTTGTTAATCCCGTGTGACCGATTCTAAGTCTGGTCACCGCTACTTGTTCACGGCGAGTCAACTTAAAGTCGCTTTTCCATTTATAAGGAGAAGTTTTAACTGAGTTTAATTTTGTATTTAACAAAAATTGTTATTTTTAAGTATGGGTTCCATTCAGCCCCTTGTTTTTTGGAGTTTAAAAGTTTGTTGATTGAAGTAATTTATTTACTTTAATAATTTCAGCTGATTTGGTGCAGTATTATTTAACAAAGTCAGAAAAATAATAGTTTAAAAAAGGAAAGAAAAATTATGGGTACCATAATGCCCACTTATCCGATGGAGTCAAAAATCAAACAAAGTTGGGATATCTATTTGAAACTTTTTTTGTCAACGGAGTTTAATTTTGTATTTAAACTCCTCCATTCAGCATTCCACTTGTTTTTTACTATGTTTGTTAGACGGTTTTTAACATCTGCCACTCATACAGGAAAAGCATCCAAATCATCACAGACTGTTGCCTTTCTGGCAGCTTCGTCTGCGATTTTATTTCCTGTAATACCAGCATGCCCCGGAGTCCATACAAATACGCATCGCTCTCCTCGTTGATTTAGAACGTATAAAATGGACAGGATGTTTGCAATTAGGACATCCTTAATGTTCTTGTTCAGAATTGCGACAAGTGCACTTAAAGAATCGGAACATATTAGCACTCTCTCTTCGCAATAGTGTTCAGTGTAGCGAAGAGCTTGCTGAATTGCAGTGAGCTGCCGTGTATACACTGGCCACATCTGGCAGTTTCCAAAAGTGGGCTTCTCCAGTTACATATATTGAACATCCAACACCATGTTCGGAACCGTCAATATAAATTCTAATATGTTCTTCGTAACTACTGACGGTTGCTAAAAATTCCTGTTGGATGATCACTGCTGATTTATTTTTTATTTTTTCTTGACAGAGATCCAACCTAGTATTCACCGCTGGCAAGAGCCATGGCGGTATTTCTCTTATAGAAATTGCTAGTGTTTCTGGTATAGCAATTTCGTATTTCCTTCTTAATTCGTGGTACCTAATTCCGGCTGGTCTAGAATAGGTAGCGCGACGTTCATATACTGCAGCCATAGGATGATTCGTAATCAATTTATTATTTATATGAGCAGGGAAAGCCCATACATTTGCTGCATATCTTAACAAAAGGATCTCTCTTCTATAATATAGTCGCATTATTCCGGCTTCAGACATCAGACTAGCCGTCGGACTTATGCGGAAAGCGCCTGTTGCATATCTTATTCCGGTATTATGAACTACGTCTAACTTTCTTAAGTGCAACTTTCTAGCGGATGAATATACGATACATTACTTCGGATGTATCAATTGACACAATGCTTTATACAATATCAATTATGTCTCTTTGTCTGAGCCCCAATTTAAGTTTGATAAACATTTTATAATGTTTAGGGCTCTTTTGCATCTATCACTCAAGTCCTGTATATGTAATCCCCATGTAAGGGATTTATCCAATACTAGTCCTAAATATCTTACGTTGTCTTTATATTGTATTGGGTTATCATCAATTGTCAACGCAGGACATTGATGAGGAATTCTCTTCCTACAAACGTGTACACAGCACGTTTTTTCTGGTGAGAATTGGAATCCGTTATTCCTTGAAACTTCATTTAGAGCATTGATCGCTCGTTGCAATTTGTACCTCACCATAGCAGTCTTGTTGCTGGCCAAATCATCACAATTGCCAAATCATCAACATAGACGCTTTTGTTGATTTCTACTGGAATGGTTAATATCAATCTATTAATGGCGATGGTAAACAAGTTACCGCTCAACGGCGATCCTTGTGGTATGCCATTTTCCAAATTTCTTACAGATGAATATTCGCTATTGACTCGTACTTGGAAAGTACGGTCATTCATATAGTTGCTTAGTAAGACTGGCAGATTACCACGAATGCCCCATTCATGTATCTGGAGAATTATACCATGACGTCAAATCGAAAGCTTTATGAAGATCAAAGAAGACTCTGACACAATGTTTCCTTGTAATAAAGCTGTTATATGTAACGTCCTCTGAATCAGCTGATCATTTGATCGGTGGTGGAATGATACTGTCGAAAACTTGCTTGATATGGTGATATCAGGTTTTCTTAATCATTTTTTCCAGTATTTTTCCCATAGCACACGTCAAGGAAATAGGACGGTAGCTATTGGGATCTGTTAAATTTTTATTTTTCTTTGGTACTGGAACAACATGAGCTTTTTTCCACTGCTGCGGGTACGTTCCATCCCGCCATATTTGATTATAAAGTTCTAATAATCTGCGTTTTGCAGGGGTATTCAGCTGCCTGATCATATTATGATGGATTTCATCCGGACCAGCAGCTGTGTTACCTGCTTTTTCCAACGCTTTCGTGAATTCTTCCATTTTAAATGATACATTAAATGAGTAATTATACTCAGTTCTAAAATTTAGTAGACCTTCGAGTTTTTTTTTTGGTCCGAAAACCTTCCTCGTAATTGGCCGTTTTGCTGGCTTTCTCAAAGTGATTGGATAATAGTTCGGCGATTTCGTTTGGAGTGTCCTTAATTCCATCTTCACCTTGAAGGCTAGTTATGGGCGCAAAATTTTTACGCCCACAAATCGCCTTCACTTTCCTCCAAACATCTGACGCAGTAGTGGTTCTGTCGATGGATGACACGTATTGCTGCCAGGATCGTTTCTTCGAGTCAATCATGAGACGTTTTGCATACGCCCTGTATTTTTTAAAGGCAATAAGATTTTGTAGGCTAGGACATTTCTTGAAGGTATTATACGCTCTTTTCTTTCTTTTAATAGAAGCTTCACTTATTTCATCGTTCCACCATGGAACGGGTTTCTTCGTAAGTTTCCCAGATGTTTTGGGAATAAATCATGATGCCGACTCAAGTATCGTATTTGTTATGGCGTCGACATCGTCTCCGATAACTCCAGTTGTTTCAGGGAGTATCGTTCTAGCTGTGAAGCTCGTCCAGTCTGCCTTATCAAATAACCATCTTTTAGAGATGGGATATGTTTTTCTTGTAACATCAGTTACAATTTGCACCGGGAAATGATCGCTTCCATGCAAATCGTCTAAGACATGGAAGCTACCTCGGTGCTATCGATCCGCTTGTAAGTGCAAGATCTATACAGGACGTCGATCCATCTCTGGCATTGAAAAAGGTTCCTGATCCATCGTTTAAAATAATAAGTTCTGAATTCATCAGGAAACTTTCCAGTTCTCTTCCACGGGGATCTACTCGATCCGATCTCCAGAGAGAATTATGAGCATTAAAGTCACCCACCAGTAAAACAGGTGGGGGAGCTCAAAAATTAATCTTGCTATGTCATCCTTATTCCAATCAAAATTCGGCAAGTATATGCTGCAAACAATGACCTGAAACGGACGCTTCATTCTAATGGCGACCGCTTGCAGGTTTGTATTTAGATCAACAGCTTCGGCGGTAGCTCTAGTCGATGTTAGTATGGTTACTCCACCTCTAACTCTAATATTTGGCGGTTGATCTCGCCGAAATGTATCGAATCCTTTTAATTTAAAATTTTCATTTCGGCGGAAATGCGTTTCTTGCAGACATATACAAATTATTATTATTATTATTATTAATAAATTGTTGAAATATTTTAAATAATTTACATATTTTTTTCTTATGTCAGGGACTTGTCTAAAGTAATATTTTAATCAAGATTATTTTTATTGTTTATATTAGCTGTTGATATTTGGAACTGATATTTGATATTTGGTGTACCGTTTTGTACCTTTTTATTTAAGACATCATTCTTGAATTTATTGAATTATTTTTAATTAATTAAAAAATAATTATGAAATAAAGCTTGTAAAATTTTTAAAAGCAGTAAACCTAAAACAATTTCTTTTTTGTAACCTTTGAGGAAGGGAAAATTTAAAGACTTGGGCAAACATTATTAATGTTAATTTTTATTGATTGCCAACTTAGAATTGTAAGGACAATTTCTCGTTGGAGATTTTCATGTAAATATATCTAAAACGTTAATTGATTCTACCTAAACAAAACAACCATTTTTTTCTTGCTGTTAAGGTTTATTAAACTGTTTCTTTGTACGTTTTTCTTTTTGTGAACGTCTTCTTTCAATGAAAATTTACACTAATTAGAAATTAAATGTTAAATACCTTTTTTTCAAAGTACATAAAACTTATTAATCCAGAAAAATTTCTAAAATGATTTTTTAATTGATTTTCCAAGAGAGGCTGTTGAAGTCGAGCTATATTGAAAATTATAGCACAGGTAAAGATACTACTGATGAGGATTTGCATATCCTCTGGAAGAATATTTCCCATGTAATTTTAAAGTAAGTTGTTTCATTTTAAAGCAATGTATTGTTTCATTGTGCTGTTCAACGAATTGGAAAATACTTTGTTTGGTATCCTCTAAAAAAAGATAAGCTATAAAATAAAAGCCGACAAGGTATATAGAAATAATCATAAAATTTACTTCTTTAAAACGATGTAATTTTACGAATACAACACAACGTTCTCACCCTCTGTATTTGCGCGCGTGCGTCTGTGTGAGTAGTTTTTATGATGTACTTTTATTATACACACATTAAAATATATTAAATAAATAACTATGAAAAAGTACGCATTCAGCCATAATAGTATATTATACACGTTTTAATGACATTGTATTTCATGCTATGATTACCAGCTTTAAGTTAAAGCACTGAGTACTTCTACACTCCCACCTTGTACAAGGTTCTCACTACCCTTTTGTGTAGAACGGCATTCATGAAACCTCTAAGTAAATGCAAACATCACACCTTACTGAATTATATCGCACAATAATTTTAAGGTATTCAATTTAAAATACTTACTCTTTTAAAATTATAATCGGTTATTAAAAATATTTTAGAAAACTCAGCATTATCCAATCGTTTAAGGATCGTTTATTTCAACTTTTTTTTTTGTTTTTTGTAAAAATATTAAAAAAGGGGAGCAATTTTTAAAATCGTACCGAGATATTTAGATTGTAATTAATGACTTATAATTTAGTTTTATTATATTTCATTTAATGTATAATCTGGGATTACAGTCACATAATTTTTAAAATGTTTAACCTTATAAGATTTTTTTTTATATTTTATTAAAAATGTATATAATATGTTAACGTGAAAGACCAAAATAAGGGAATGTCAATATTCTCCGGTAAATTTCGACACATACTAAATATGTCGGTGAAAGGCCGAAATATTTCCTCCATATTCGAACCTTCACCTGTATATGTCGACAAATATAGTTAAGCTTTTGTGGGAGTCGAAATGATAACTTGACATTAAAGATAAAAATCACCCGGTATCAATCTGTAAATAAATAGAAAACAAGAAATCCTCGTAAAAAAACCTTTAGATTTAACCCAAACAAAACCTACGCTCGCTAACCACGTCTAGTTAATGTTAATTATATAAATTATGTATATTATTCTCCAGTACTGAAGGCGATTAATGAAATTTATCGCATTCAGCACACAGTACGGGTGAAAGTTAAATAAAGATTTTTTCAGAAAAAAATTGAACAGAGAGCAAACCAAATTTGCATTCGTTATCGTTCATCCATGCAGTTACCAAATTTTGTGTATCCTTTCAATTTACAAAATGTTGAAAATTATGTTAATTTTTTTATAAATGCGCTGAATTTGATTATTCGCCTCCAATGTTGGAAAATAACGTATATAATTGGTTAATTAGACGAAGTTAGTGAGCGTAGGTTATGTTTGGGTTAAATTTAAGACTTCCTTTTTTCTACGAGGGATTCTCGTAATCTATTTACCTTGGAGATCGGTATGAGGCATTTTTTTTCAATTTCTAGTTATCTTTTCGACCCCTATCAAAGCTTTTCTGTGTTTGTCGATATGTGCCAGCGAAAGTTCGAA
The DNA here is from genome assembly GCF_047948215.1 of Lycorma delicatula. Taxonomy (NCBI): domain Eukaryota; kingdom Metazoa; phylum Arthropoda; class Insecta; order Hemiptera; family Fulgoridae; genus Lycorma; species Lycorma delicatula. The sequence continues at coordinate 77,321,532 of NC_134455.1, forward strand.
AAACCAATTATTTCGACATTTCACCGATGTATTTGGTATTTTTCGTAATTCACCTGAGTGTATCGACATTTTTTCCCTATTCCGTAGGCCAGGACCCGCCGCGGAAGCACACTCGGTCCTAGGGGTGCCATTGCCTCAAACCTTCTGGGCGACCACGCCGGAGACTGCATAGCCAGCTCCAGCATGGGGTACCACCCGGTCAGCCGGAACTAGGTTCTCTCAAATGCCTGCCTCAAGTCAGGGTTCCCCCAAGGGGCTTGCGACACTTCAGCATTGCACTCCTCATGAACGGAGCTATACAACCACATCCTACACTACCCCACTATGTACTATCTTCTTCCTCTTCAACTTCCTCCATCGCCTTCCTTTTCAAAATCTTACCTACCATCCTAACAATTTGGTTCCAGTTTCTAGGGCTATGCAACATTGCCTCTATAACAATATCCGGTATTATTGAACTAACAGTAGCATTATTGAACACTTCCTTCCTAGCCTCCTCCAATCTAAAACAATTATACACCATGTGTTCAACCGTGTCGCATTGCCCACAATACATACACTCCGGAAACCTCCTCCTCTTCCTATCACAGAAGAACTTATTAAAACAGACATAGCCAGTCAAGAATTTCGTCAATGCATAGTTGATTTCACCATGTCTCCTGACCAACCATGACTTAATCTGCTGCACTGGCCTCCTCGTCCAGTTACCCAGATGCTCTTGGACCACCTCTCCTGCCACTTATCCAACATTTTCCCTTTCGCCTGACTCTTCGATTGCCCTTCCTCTCTTTTCATATCATAAGCTCTTTTACATCCGCCATAAGATCCTTCGGTGGCATCCCAGCTCTTACCAACCCCGCCTCGGTCGAGACTGTATGATACGTCCCAACTGGCTCTGAAGGCCTCTAGGGCCTCTGGAGGCTTAACAATTGGTTCCGAGCCTTTTTCTTCAACACTCGTTTCCATGCCGGAACCGCATATATAACCACGGACTGAACTGCCGATGCCAATAGTCTCCTTTTCGCCAAACTCGGTCCGCCATCCTGCTCATTAGCATGCACACTGCAGCCGCTGGTCCTTTACGTTTCTAATCAGCCTCAGCCATATGAGGCTGAAAAGATCTAAAATTATCGAGCCAGGCTCTAAGGTACTTTGCTGCCCTGGTACCGGCACAATCTTCACACCTCCTACCATTAAAATTAATGTAGCCAACTTCCTTCTTCCTGTCATAACCACAACTTGGGTCTTCTCTAAGGCCAAATGAACACCCTTTCCCCCAACAAGGCATGTACCATCCGCATGGCCTCTTTGCCCTTACTCACCAATTCATCCTCCGTTTTAGTCGATATAACCAGTGACAAATCATCGACAAAACTGGTCGGCTACACGCCGTCTGGATAATCCATGCAAAGCACCACATGATTCAAGATTTTTTTTTTTTTGTGGCTACATTCCACAAGATTGGCTCCAACACTGAACCCTGGGTAGTCCGACCTGCATCTCAATATGGATCTGGGACCTCTGAGCACAGCCTATCACCATTCTTCCACTTACGTAATCCTGAATAAGGCGCCGCTAGTATAGGCTGAACCGTCTTCTCTTAAGTTCACACAGGATCCAACCGAACGGCAGTGAGTTAAGCGCATTACTCATGCCCAATAACACCACCTCCGGGATGGACCAGATTCTCCACGTCCCAGACGCAAAGATCTTCATGATTCTATTTATCGCCGCCATAGTTTTATATCCCTTCCTAAATCCAAATTGCTTCGGTTTAAAACTTTCATCTCGCTCAATTTTTTTTTAAAAGCCTTTTCTAAAAGACAATTATCGATTCAGCAAGCTTCCCCATACAGCTGAGGGGACACAGTGGTTTACAATCACTCGGGTCATCCATTTTCCTTCCTCACTTCTTCGGCATTGCAACTTTGTAGTCTTCCAATCTCATGGAAAAACACCATCCAATTAAAACTTATTGAACGCTGAAAATACTTGCATTACGACTTTCGTTGCCGTCACAGCCATAATCTCATTCAGAATATCATCCAAGCCCGGACTTTTCCTCTTGCACGTTTTGATTACAGCACAAAACAATTCCTCCTGTATAAAAAAGAGGAATTTCCACAGCCTCAATTTCCTCTACCTCTTCCTGTTGCCTCCTAAGAAACAATTTCATCAAACACCTCTGCATTACTTGACAGCCCCGGCAGCTTCCGTCCAAACATGCCACTAGCAATACGAAATGTATCTCCCCACATTATCAACAATATTGAATTTACCGGCTTTCGGTCTTTCGAGGTAACATATACATTGTAAAACATTTTAATATTTTTCTTAACAAAATAACTAGAGACATCATTTTTATTTGTATTACTTTATTTCAGAAGTAAAAATGTTATAAAAATTAATATTTTATTATTTTAAAAATTTAATTGAAATAAAAAGTGCTAATGATAGTCAACCGTGATTTTCTATCAGGTCATATATATATATATATATATATTTTTTATATTAATATATTTTTTTTATATTCTCAACTTCTATATACTTTAAAAGATTTTATTTCTTTGTTGTAAGAAATTTTAAAGAAAAACTGATCCGCATACGTAAATATTTCAACAAAATATTCTCTTTTGTACCTTTATTTCATTCACCATGCGTAACACAAAACATTTCTTCGATATTCACCCACTAACAATCCCAGTTACCAATCAACCGTTCATACTTAAGAGGGGTTCATCGTTAAAACCAAAAAATCTTTAACCGAAATGGATCTCACGGAACCGGAATGTTCCGTGAGAAGAGTTACCGGACCAGATTAAGAATTCATGGGAATGAAAAGGTTCGGTCGATTGTTCTCACGCTCAAATGGGGACCGGCCCGACAAGTAAAGAGGGTAGGAGTATAAATGCTCCGGGGAAGACTAGCTGAAATGGGTCTATGCAAGTCGTTATGATGTCAGTCTGCGAGATGTGAGTTCTGCGAGTTGTCAGTCCGTGAAGAGATTCTGTGCGAGAGTATTCTGCAAGTAGATCAGTGAGGAAGCGAATTTCTAGTGAATTACGTTCGACGCGATTAAGGTGACGTCACAAGTACTTCCAGTACAAGAAAACAAAAAATGGTTCTATGCGTTACTGCAAGACTATAAGTGAAAGAGCTAATGTACTAAATTTCATTCATAAATTGTTAGGGTAGTTTTGTTAGTGAAAAGAAAAGGTATTTGTAGTAAAAGAACTTTATAATTGTCTTATCTATTGCAGTATTGTTGTTAATACAAGATTAGTGGTTAAAAGTGTTAACACCGGCGGTCATTCTTTTGTCTTTTGTCAATGGGACTGAATTCTGGTTTACAATATTATTTGTCTACCTATGAATAAAGCCTGATGATTACTCGATGTATGTAATCAATGTCTGATATTTAATAATATCAGACATTGATTACAATAGTAATAATTTACTATTATTTTTTTTTTTTTTTGAGGTTTTTTTGAGGGGTATCGACTACTTTGGTCATTAGCCCCATCACACTTCAAAAAAAAAATAAAAAAAGGGTTCAAAATTTCACATTTTCATGTGTCAAAAAAATGATCAAAATTTTACTTTTCTTATAACTTCTGATCCAATAAAATTACTTTCTAGGCTTTCCTTTCGGCCAACCTTTTTTACGTTTCTCCATTCTTCTGACGGCCTCAACCTCTGATGACAGCGTATCTGAGGCCTCAGACATGGCATCGTCTTCCTCTATTTCGGATGCCAGTGACGTTCTTCGGCTGACGTCAGTTGATGAAACTTTCGCCGGCGCTGTTAGCATCTTTGCTAAAGAATCTAAATTAATGCGCGATGATGTCTCCGCGGCGGATAAACCGGACTCTATGTCTACTGCAGTACTGGGTCCGGCTGAAATAGATGCTCTCACCGAAGCTGGTCTTTGCGCTTTGGGAGGCTCTATTGGTACAGGTTTTATTTCATCTGCACCTGGTGCTTTTTCTATAATAACTTGCACCTCTGTTTCCGCAGATTCAGGTTTTCTTGTCACAATTTCTTTGGATTTGTGACTGCACGACGGAGCGATCTGTTTCTCTTTGTCAGATAAGTCAAGATTTTTAATTCTTACACAAGTTGGTGATTTTACAATCGCAGATTTAGCTGGTTTTTTAAACGGCGCTGGTGTGTCTCTCATGTCAACGGCGTCAGTCCGGGGATGAGCCTTCTCATCTTTACTTTGTTTTCTCTGATGAGTCGACTCAATCTTTGAATCAATGATTCTTTCAATCATCGTCGCAAGACTTGGTGCCATCGTGTTAAGCAACTGCTCCACATTAATTTTAGGTGTAGAAGGGGCAGCCGCTGCTTCTGCATAAGAAGTCGATGGTCGTGGTGTACGCTTATTAACAATCTTCTTTGCTTCAGGATAGCTTACCTTCTGAAGCGTTTTAACTTCCTGAATTGCTGTTTCTAATTTATATGTAGGGCATTTTCTTGAACGACAATTGTGATGCCCTTTACAGTTAACGCAGGTTGGAGGGTCTTTACATGGGTAACCCTCATGTGTTTTCTCTCCACATATACATATTTCCTGCGCTTCACATCTTGCTGCTGTGTGTCCGAATCGTTGACACTTAAAACATCTCATCGGCTGCGGGATGAAAGCTCGTACATCAAGCCGATGGATGCCAGCTCGTACCTTTTCAGGAAGATTCGGCCTATTAAATGTCAAAACATGCGAGGCCGAAGGAAGAATCTCACCATTTCTTCTCATAGTAAGTCTGCGACATTGAGTTACTCCCTGACTCGACATTTCTTGTACAATTTCTTCTTCTGTACAATTAAGAAGATCGCGACAAACAACAACTCCTCTGGATGAGTTCAGTGTGCTATGCGGTTGGACCGAAACCGCAAATTCACCGATCTTCTTCAACGCCAAAACTTTCTGGCTTTGCATGTCGTTGATGGTTTCGACATGCAATCCATTAAAAGTTTTACGAATATCCTTGACAGGACCACCAGCACAATTTGTAACTTCTCTTGCGATAAGGAATGGACTAACTTTTTGAAAGTTTCCATTCTCCCTTGTAATAATTAAAAATCTTGGCTTAGGTGCGCTATAGCCAAATAGACTTTTCTTTAATTCTTTACTGATTCTATCAGCATCTTTCTTTATGCTATCAGATTTTTTACTTTTTTTCCTCTTCGCTTGCGGCGAATCGGAGGTTTCTAAACGAGGGTGTTTACGTGCACCCTCTGCCACGTTTGAATGTTCAATATTCATGAACAGTGGATCCCTTCTGTAGCAAGGCTAGCCGCCGGGGTACACCCCCACTCCAGGGCTACTAACCTTGGAGGTCCTATCCGGTACTCCGGTGGAACCGGCATATGTCCTGGCAGAGAGCGGATGCGCAGTCTCTGCACTGACTCCAGGCTTCTACTCACCGAAGCTTTCAGAGCTCCCATGCACCGACATACATGGGCACCATTGCTACATGCTTGCCATCGCAGGGGGCATGTGGACAACGGAAGGGTCTCCGTTACACCTGCAATAACATTGACCCTGGCCGCCACATCGGCAGCTCTAAGAATGGTATGAATCCATTTCCAAAATCGTTTGTTATTCATTTCCTGCAGGTAGCCAAAAATCCAGTCCGTTTAGTGACCTGAAGTTGGAACCAGGTCAAACTTAACAATGCATAACCGAGGAATTTATTCGGAACCCCGTTAGCCAGCTATATGTGTTGTACAAAGGTACAGCTGTTGCCGCCCTGGACGTGGAACATAGATGTTGTGTTCCGGACGTGGGGATTATCTACCTCAGGGCACTATTATTATTATTATTATTATTGTTTTCTGTTGCCATTATTGTCATTATTCTAATTACTACAGTTAGTTGTTTATTATTTTCGCTTGTTATTATTATTATTATCGATTTATCTTGTTTTACTTATGTTGTTTAACTAATAAATTGTAATTATATAAACATTTTCAATTGCCAATCTCTCAATATCATGACCGAGACAATATTTAGTCATTTCTCACTTTCATATCTTTTACAGTAAGCGACATAGAAGGCTGGTATGTTGTAAATGATGAACTCTGTATTTTATATTTTTTTGATTTTTTGTTTTGATATCCTATGAGTTCAGAACTATTCATACCTTGATGAAGAATAATTTTGTACCAATCCATTTGTATTAGGTGTATCTATTTTTGTGTCTATTTTTTTTCCTTTTTGTCAAAACATTTTTGAAATTAAAAATATACTTCTTATTTTTCGTACTTTTTTATACTTCTGTTACGTTTTCTTGATTTATTTTTATGGATAAGTTTTTGCGCATATTCTTTAATACGAGAAAGTACTTTATATACAAGAATTGCGGATTTCATTTCATTTTAAACACAAACTGGTTAGCTGAGAAGTGGTATGATAAAATTAAATGTTATGAATTTGAGTAAACGTAATAAAATGTTTACATTTAAAAATTTTGAATTTGTCAGAGTATAATCAACAACGAAAATATTAAAAAAAAAAAAAAAAAAAATTCTTACAAGTTCCTTACAGCCAACGTTTTTCTATCTTAACCTTTGATTAATCCATTTATCGAATAGAAATTTATTTACAATTTTACTTCTTTGTACTAAGTAATGGAAGTATTGTGATCGCGAAAAATTTCGATTTTCAGAATTTAACGGAAATATCCATTTGACCATTCCTGAACCCATGTTGACTAGTTTCGGCGTGACATCTGTATGTATGTATGTACATACGTCCGTATTTATCTCGCATAACCGATAAACGATTTGCCGTAGAATGTCAAAATTTTGGATTTAGGACTGTTGTAACATCTAGTTGTGCACCTCGTCTTTTGATTGCAATCGACTAAACAAAACGTGTCCAAAAAGCCCAAAATCCTAAACAAATAGGATTTTGGACTTCATCTTAACTGCAGTAATAAATCATTGAGAGCTTTTCAACGATGTATCATAAGTGGTACACGTGTTCATTAGTTTCAGAGTTATAGCCAAATAAAGTTATAATCAATAAAATAAAATTTGAAACATTCTAATTTTAACTTTTTATTATTTTTTCTTTTTTAATTTTTTTTTTTTAATTTAAAAATACTCATTTATTACTAATTATTAACAAAAAATTTAAAAAAAAAATACAATAAATAATAATTCAATAATAATAATACTGAAAAAAATTTAAAATAAAATATTTGGACTTTTTTTTTTTTTCTGAATTATTGTGGGCATTGACTGCTAAGGTCATTAGCCCTCGTCATAATCATTAAAAGAAACTACTATCACCATCTGGATCGTCACATGTAAGGGTGTAAAGGGCCATTACATTTTATTTAAAAGCACAAAACTACACAAAACATTTAAGACATAAAGACAAGGACAATCACAAACACTTATGGGGTGTAAAGGGCCCCAATATTAAAATTTGAGATAGGTTCCCAAAAGACCATTAAATTAAAATAAAAACTTATCCTACCATATCTTCCTTTCTTTCTTCTACGAGTCTCATTTATAGTTTGTTTAAGCACCCTCGGGGCGACCAGAACCGCCGTTGAGCAGTATATCAGTCGCGCCAGGGTGCCGTGGCAGTTGAATCCTTCTTATAAACAGGCTATAGGCATGCACAGCGTACACCCACAGCCTCGCGCCCTCAATCCACCCTTGAGGGTCACCCCATGTCATGATCGGACACACCCCGACTCACTGCTCTTGAATGCAGGTGAGCCAAAATGGCCTAGGCAAGAGGGCTACCTCCCGTCACTATACGTGCCACGTTTCGAGACTCCCTTATGTATATATGCATACATTTAAAATTAAAATTAAACTTATCAATACCATTTCTTTCTTTATATATATAAGCTACCGCTTAGAGTTTCTTTTGTCACAGCTTTAAACTTTCATTTTTATAGACTTTAAAGAAGTCCACTGGCGTGTAAAAATGCAACTATATTTTCTTCATTTCCATTATCCAGATCAGCAGTAATATTATTTCTAAAACGGAACCTCTTTCTGAGGTCCTCATATATGGTACACTCTTCTATAAGATGCTTGATTGTCAGTATTTTATTACAAACACCGCACATTGGTCTCACTTCGCCGGTTAACAAATATAAATTTGTTAATCGCGTATGACCGATTCTAAGACTGGTCACCGCTACTTGTTCACGGCGAGTCAACTTAAAGTCGCTTTTCCAATTATAAGGAGAAGATTTTACTGTGTTTAATTTTGTATTTAATCTCCTCCATTCAGCATTCCACTTGTTTTTTACTATGTTTGTTAGACGGTTTTTAACATCTGCCACTCCTACAGGAAATGCATCCAAAACATCGCAGACTGTTGCCTTTCTGGAAGCTTCGTCTGCGATTTCATTACCTGTAATACCAGCATGCCCCGGAGTCCATACAAATACGCATCGCTGACCTCGTTGTTTTAGTACGTATAAAATGGACAGGATGTTTGCAATTAGGAGATCCTTAATGTTCTTGTTCCGAATTGCGACGAGTGCTCTTAATGAATCGGAACATATTAGCACTCTCTCTTCGCAATAGTGTTCAGCGTAGCGAAGAGCTTGCTGAATTGCAGTGAGTTCTGCCGTGTAGACACCGGCCACATCTGGCAGTCTCCAAAAGTGGGCTTCTTCATTTACATATATCGAGCATCCAACACAATGTTCGGTTTTAGAACCGTCAGTATAAATTCTAATATGTTCTTCGTAACTACTGACGGTTGCCAAAAATTCCTGCTGGATGATCACTGCTGGTTTCTTTTTTATTTCTCCTTGATAGAGATCCAAACTTGTATTAACCGCTGGCAAGAGCCATGGGGGTATTTCTCTAGTAGAAATTGCCAATGTATCTGGAATGGCAATTTCATATTTATTTCTTAATTCGTGGTACCTAATTCCGGCTGCTCTGGAATAGGTAGCACGACGTTCGTATAATGCAGCCATGGGATGATTCGTAAACAATTTATTATTTATATGAGCAGGAAAAGCCCATATATTAGCTGCATATCTTAACAAGAGGATCTCTCTTCTATAATATAGTGGCATTATTCCGGCTTCAGACATCAGACTAGCCGCCGGACTTGTGCGGAAAGCACCTGTTGCATATCTTATTCCGCTATTATGAACTACGTCTAACTTTCTTAAGTGCGACTTTCTAGCGGATGAATATATGATACATCCGTAGTCTAGTTTAGATTGAACCAATGCTTTATACAATCTCAATAATGTCTCTTTTTCTGAGCCCCAATTTAAGTTCGATAAACATTTTATAATGTTTAGGGCTCTTTTGCATCTATCACTCAAGTCCTGTATATGTAATCCCCATGTAAGGGATTTATCCAATACTAGTCCTAAATATCTTACGCTGTCTTTATATTGTATTGGATTATCATCAATTGTCAACGCAGGACTTTGATGAGGAATTCTCTTCCTACAAAAGTGTACACTGCACGTTTTTTCTGGTGAGAATTGGAATCCATTATTCCTTGCAACTTCATTTAGAGCATTGATCGCTCGTTGCAATTTGTACCTCACCATAGCAGTCTTGTTGCTGGCATTGCCAGATCATCAACATAGAGGCTTTTGCTGATTTCTACTGGAATGGCTAATATCAATTTATTAATGGCAATGGTAAACAAGGTACCGCTCAACGGCGAACCTTGCGGTATGCCATTTTCCAAAATTCTTTCACATGAATATTCGCTACTGACTCGTACTTGGAAGGTACGGTCATTCATGTAGTTGCTGAGCAGTATAGGCAGATTGCCACGATTGCCCCATTCATTTAACTGGAGCATTATACCATGACGCCAGGTCATATCGAAAGCCTTCTGAAGATCAAAGAAGACTCCGACACAATGTTTCCTTGTAATAAAGCTGTTATATATAATGTCCTCTAAGCTGATCATTTGATCAGTGGTAGAATGGTATTGTCGAAAACCTGCTTGATACGGTGATATCAGGTTTTCTTTTTCCAAAACCCAGACGAGTCGATTATGAATCATTTTTTCCAATATTTTCCCCATAGCACACGTCAAAGAAATAGGACGGTAGCTATTGGGGGTCTGTTAAATTTTTATTTTTCTTTGGTACTGGAACAACATTAGCTTTTTTCCACTGCTGCGGGTACGTTCCATCCCGCCTTATTTTATTATAAAGTTTTAATAATCTACACTTTGCAGTGGTATTCAGCTGCCTGATCATATTATAGTGCATTTCATCCGGACCAGCAGCTGTGTTACCTACTTTTTCCAACGCTTTCGCGAATTCTTCCATTTTAAATGGTACATTATATGAGTAATTATACTCAGTTCTAAAATTTAATAGACCTTCGAGTTCTTCTTTTTTGGTTCGAAAACCTTCCTCGTAGTTGGCCGATTTTCTGGCCTTTTCGAAGTGATTGGATAACAGCTCTGCAATTTCATATGGAGTATCTTTTATTTCATCTTCATCTTGAAGGCTAGTTATGGGAGCAAAATCATTACGCCCACAAATCGCCTTCACTTACTTCCAAACATCTGATGCAGTAGTAGTTTTGTCGATGGATGACACGTATTGCTGCCAGGATCGTTTTTTCGAATCTATCATAATACGTTTTGCATACGCCCTGTATTTCTTAAAGGCAACAAGATTTTCTATACTAGGACGCTTCTTAAAGGCGTTATACGCCCTTTTCTTTCTTTTTATAGCTTCACTTATTTCATCGTTCCACCATAGAACGGGTTTCTTTGTAAGTTTCCCAGATGTTTTGGGAATATATCTCGATGCCGACTCAATTACTGCATTTGTTGTGGCGTCGACATCGTCTCCGATAACTCCAGTTGTTTCCGGGAGTATCGTTCTAGCTGTGAAGCTCGTCCAGTCTGCCTTTTCAAATAACCATCTTTTAGGGATGGGATATATTGTTCTTGTAACATCAGTTACAATTTGCACCGGGAAATGATCGCTTCCATGCAGATCTTCTATAACATGGAAGCTGTACCTCGGTGCTATCGATCCGCTTATAAGTGCAAGATCTATACAGAACGTCGATCCATCTCTGGCATTGAAAAAGGTTCCTGATCAGTCGTTTAAAATAATAAGTTCTGAATTCATCAGGAACCCTTCCAGTTCTCTTCCACGGGGATCTACTCGATCTGATCCCCAAAGAGAATTATGAGCATTAAAGTCACCCACCAGTAAAACAGGTGGGGGAAGCTCGGAAATTAGTCTTGCTATGTCATCCTTATTCCAATCAAAATACGGCAAGTATATGCTGCAGACAGTGACCTGGAGCGGACGCTTAATTCTAACGGCGACCGCTTGTAGGTTTGTGTTTAGAACAACCGCTTCGGTGGTACCTCTAGTCGATGTTAATATAGCTACTCCACCTCTAACTCTTATATTTGGCGGTTGACCTCGCCGGAATATATTGAATCCTTTTAATTTAAAATTTTCATTTCGGCGGAAATGTGTTTCTTGCAGACATATACAGATCGGGTCTACATCATGTACCAAGCGTTGGAGCTCATGGATGTTTGAAAAACATCCATTGATGTTCCACTGTACTATCGACTCACTAATTTTTAATTAAATTATTGTCTGGGTTTTCCTTTCGGCCATCCTTTTTTTCGCTTCTTCTCCATGTTGCGAACAGCAGCATGTTCGCGGAGAAGGTCGTCGCCTGTAAGGCTTCCAGTCTCCGTGTCGGAGACCACCGAAGGCGCCGACGACGACGGACATGGATCGGCGCCGGTTTCAGGCGCCGATTGAGAGGCGGCAACCTGGCCACTCCCCGACACGGGGGTAGCACCGGTCACCACCCTTGGGAGGGGGGGACACTCGCCCCCTCTGTGTGATTTTTTGTGGCCTGTGGGGTTTAGAGGCCAACTCAGTTGGTGGAGGCTTTGGAGCCTCCATAACAGTCTCTGTAGGAGTCACCTTTTTCTTTTCATCATGAATCTCACTGAGGCGGACTTGACTTTCTGCTTTGGCGTCCGTTTTCTTGAGAGTAAGAGCAACTTTCTGTGTACTAATATGGAGGCTGTACTAATATCTTTGGCTTTATTGGCTCTTTACTATTGAAAGGTTTCATTTTATTGTCTATAATTCTTTCAATCATATTAGCCAGGGTCGGAGCAAGTTTATTTATGAGTTGACCCTCATCGACAGCAACTGGAGCAGTGACAGGAGCGGCAGCCGCAGCCTGAGCGTAAGTTGTTGTTGCTCTAGGCTTACGGGCGTTAACTATCTTCTTTGCATCGAAGTAGCTGACTTTTTGCAGGGTTTTTACTTCCTGCACAGCTACTTCATCTTTGTAGACAGAACAATTCCTTGATCTACAAGAATGCGCTCCTTTCCAATTAATACATGTAGGAGGCTCTTTACACGGCTCTCCCTCATGCACCTCTTCACCGCATACGCATATTTGCGGTCTTTCGCATCTAAGAGCGGTGTGGCCAAAGCGTTGGCACTTGAAGCACCCATTGGCTGTGGGACAAATGCCCGCACATCCAAACGGTGAATCCCCGCTCTTATCTTTTCTGGCAAAGTAGGCCGGTTGAAAGTGAGGACATGAGAAGCTGAGGGTAAGACTTCACCGTTCCTTCTCATGTTCAATCGACGGCACTCTATTACTCCTTGTGCTGCCAGTTCCTCTACAATCTCTTGCTCCGAACAATTTAAAAGATCCCGACAGACCACAACACCCCTTGAGGTGTTGAGCGTGCCGTGAGGATCAAAACGTACTGCTAGCTCTCCAATTTTCTTCAGTCCTAGAATCTTCTGAGACTGTATATCATTAACAGTCTCTACATGAAGTCCCGTAAAAGTTTTTCTTATTTCTTTAACAGGGCCTCCAGCACATTTGTTTATTTCTCGAGCGATGAGGAAAGAACTCACCCTCGAGAAATTACCTTCTTCCTTCGTAATAACCAAATACTTGGGTTTTGGGATGCTGCTCTTGAAAAAAGATTTCTGCAAGCTTTTCCTAGCCTCAATCTCACTCCTCTTAATTTCCGTACTCTTTCCGCGTTTCGCTTCAGGCGAAACAGCCGGCTCTAAACGAGGTTGTTTACGTGAACCCTCTGCCACGTTTAATTGTTCAGTTTCCATGAACAAATAATCCCTTCTGTAGTAAGGCTAGCCGCCGGGGTACACCCCCACTCCAAGGCTACCAACCCTGGAGGTCCGTTCCGGTACTCCGGTGGAACCGGCATATGTCCTGGCAGAGAGCGGATGCGCAGTCTCTGCACTGACTCCAGGCCCATACACACCGAAGCTTTCAGGGCTCCCATGCTCCGAACATGGGCACCTTAACTACATGCTTGCCATCGCGGGGCGCATGTGGACGACGAAAGGTCTCCGTTACACCTGCAAATAACTTTGACCGTGGCCGCCACATCGCCAGCTCTAACGGCGGTATTAATCCATTTCCGTAATCGTTAATAATGTCGTATCTGCAGGTGGCCGTAAAGTCCAGTCCTGGAATTCGGCCTATAGATGTAAATCGACCGAAAAGAGTATATCCGAGAAACAACACTCGGAACCCCGTTAGCCAGCTATATGTAATGTACTTGAGTACAGCTGTTGCCGCCCTGGACGTGGAACGTAGATGTTGTGTTCCGGACGTGGGGAATATCTACCTCAGGGCTGTTTGGACTTTTAAAAATGTGTATATGTAATTTAATAGGCATTATTACATGTGTGTACATGTCATAGATTTGGTGAAACATCGGATTATTTAATATTAAGTGAAAATTATAATTTACAATCGTATTATTTTTGGATTTTCTACTTTAATTTCTGTTTGATTTTATTTAATTATTGTGGAATTTCTCTTTAATTTTATCTACATTAAAGTTTACTACAGAATATCTGTAAATAGACCCTCAAAACAACAACATATACACTGACGCATACATGCCCGATATTTGATAAATTGTAAAAAAAAAGTCTTATTTTTTAGTTCATTACTCCTCTGATATTGTCAGAATATTCTTCCTAAGTCGGAGTTGATCATCGTTTCGTTTATTTGTTTTTGTTGCCATTCATTTAATCGCCGTTTGGTTTCATATAATTCTGATCTTAATTTGTGTAAACGTTGTCTAGTTATCAAAATTTCTCTCTATATTCACTATCCCCTCTTAATCTTTTTATTCTTTCTTTGTTCTTAAAGTTTTCTTCCACTTTATATTTATTATGTTCTCTTAAACTTTCTATTGTCTTTGGTTTTAATATTTCCTTTCTCTTTATACTTATCATCTTCCCTTATTTTTTTTTTTATTTTTCCCTTGTTCTTAACATTTCTTCCTCTTCATTTTCATCTTCTTATCGTTTTTTAAAGAAATATTTCTTCATGTCTTTATTTTTCCTGTATGATTGTTTCTGTTTCATTTTTGATTATTCACCAAATAATCCAATAATAAAATATGAATATTTTACACCGCAAGGTCGAAATTAACATTTGTAACCAGCATACAGGAATTCAGTAAATGGAATATTTAAATTATTATTAACTTTTATTTATACGACACTCGAGATATATGAAACTTTTGTTAATCAGCAACTCACGAAGATACGAATAATACTGATCTAGTAATACGAGCAATACAGGGACTTTTACTGTATCCTAATATGTCATGTAAGATTGTTGAATTAGTAATTGTATAAATATGTGATGTTGATAAAAACAGATATTTCAGCAATTGTGTAACGGTCCATTTTATTAAAGAATTGGAAGTTAGTAACTCACTTTCAAAAGAAATAAGTTTAAAACGGCTTCGTGGATTTTTAATTTTTTTTACTTTATCGCTTGTTAATAATTACATCCATCTTTACCTTACTATTTCATACATATTTTAAATTTTTATAATTTTTAATTTAACTTTAATTAGTTAACTTAAATTTAATAGTTTAATCTTTCAACCTGCTCCTACTAATACTTTTTATAAATATTTTTCAATGAATAAATGGTATCAGGCTTGAAATTGCTTATCACAGAGATAAAGTTTAAATTTTTAACTGTTTTTAGAACTGAATTTTGTTGTTGTAAGCTAAAAAAAAATATTCGATGTGTATTTAAAAACACTTCACAATATATTAAAACAAAAATATTTTTGAAAGAATTAAATTTGAGCTAATATCTTGGTGGTCTTTTTTCAGCAGTCAAGTCATTTTTCTGAATATTTAGTTTTTTAAAGAAAAAATAAAATAAATCAGGAAATAAATAAGATGATTATGGATTTTATAAATATATATATATATTTGTTTATGTGTTTGTTTGTGCTTTTATATATATATATATATATATATATATTTTTTTTTATTTTTTTAAGAAGAAATTTTAAATGTTTATTTCCTTTAAAACCTAACAACAAAATAGTTGCCAGATTTTTCGTAATATTATTTCTACGACTATTTCAATTTTATTCAGTTTTAATAAATAATTTATTCCAGATAAATATAATAAATTTATTACTGAAATCTTAACTTTACTTAAATTATTCATCAAATCATTTCGTATGAAATACACAATTTTGTTTTAAACTTACAGTAGTTGCATACGTTTTGCTTTGTTTTTCTGTAACATATGGTTTTATTTTATACTATTACTAACTAAGGAGTGGTTTTGTTTTCTTCCCATCGTTATCTGTTTATTTTAATACTATATTTGAATATATATTAACGTTAGCTTTCCTTTATCAATATCGATTATCAAACACCTGCAAACGGTTTGTTTTTTATGCTAATTCTTTTCTAATACGTATTTCCTGCCAATTGAAAAAAAAAAAGAAAAAAAAAAAAGAAAAGAAATCTGATTTTATTATTATATGATAGAAAAGTTCAAAATATTTTGTTAATAACAGGCGTTTTATATAAAAGAGACAAATTAAATTTTTTTATAATGCCATCGCGAATTGCATATATATATAGTGTGATTCTGGAAGATAGGATAATATTTTGACAACTGATTCTAGAGGCTAAAAATAAGAAAAATTTCATATAGACATAGGTCCGGAAACGCTTCGTTAGCGAGTTATACAGGGTGGAAGATTTCGCCCGAGTTTCAGTTCCTCCGGGTAAATTAAGACATTCTGAAATTGTTGGAAGATCAATTAAGGGGCAAAATCAATTGTTTCTTATGGGTTTTGAGCTGGGAAATCGAAACCAATAGGTTCAAAAATTGTATCACTCTTAGTTTCTATGATATCGCATGTAAAACGCCAAAAATAGGGTCAAAAAAACACATTTTTCTACGTTTGACGTACAATAACGTTGTTAAATTGGCAATAAATCATACATTTTTTAAAGATAAATTGTAGAGAATTTAATTATAAGAAAATTGATATAAATAATCTCAACAGAAAACATTTTAAACATGTCGACTTTTGTTAACAACAAAACCTACGAAAACTTAGAAGAAAATGTTACAGAAAAAGAAAATAGATGTGTGATGTGTGTGAAGAAAAGTCGACATGTTTAAAATTTTATTTGTTTTCTGTTGACATTATTTATATCAATTTTCTTATAATTAAATTCTCTACAATTTATCTTTAAAAAATGTATGATTTATTGCCAATTTAACAACGTATTTGTACGCCAAACGTAAAAAAATGTGTTTTTGACCCTATTTTTGGCGTTTTACATGCGATATCATAGAAACTAAGAGAGATACAATTTTTTATTCTATTGTTTCCGATTTCCCAGCTAAAAAACCATAAGAAACAATTGAATTTGCCCCTTAATTGACCTTCCCAGAATTTCAGAAAGCCTTAATTTACCCGGAGGAACTGAAACTCGGGCGAAATCTTTCACTCTGTATAACTCGCTAACGAAACGTTTTCGGACCTATGTTTATATGAACTTTTTTCTTATTTTTAGCCTCTAGAATGAGTTGTCAAAGTATTGCCCTATCCTCCTGAATCACCCTGTATATAGAATTCGCGTTATACAATTGCTTAGTTTTCTTTATATATATATATATATATATATGTATATATATATATACATATATATATATATATAAGAATATAAAATTTCTTTTTTTGTTTTGGGATTTAAAACAAACCAATTCACGTAAAACTGAAGATAACTAAGTACTTCGATTTTACAAATATTATTCCAAATATTAGGAATAGCATAAGCATTTTCAATGAAATATGTTTCATTCATGCCTAGAATCTTTAGTTTTACAGAGTACACTGTATTTTACTTTTTATAAAATATGACTATCCTTCAATGATGTTATCTTCATTAAACCAAAATTAATAAAATTTTTCATGTGAAAGCCTATTTAGTTCCAAATAAACTTTTTCATTTTATTTTCAAGTTTCTACCTCAAAGCACGGTTCTATTTAATGTGTCTATATAAGCTTTCAAATAAAAAAAAAAAAACACAGCTAATAAAACTCAAAAAATGTTTATTTTTATGAAAATGGACGGACGCTTAACTTCATTTTAGTACTTTGTTTCATTTTTTTTTTTTTAAATTTAAAAACATTCATATAATATAAATCATAATAAATTAATTTTCTTATGTATTTAAATGCACTTTTGAAAGTGGATTTATTGGATTTTTATTGTAATTTTAAAAAACAAACACTTGCGCTGAACTTAGTTCGAAACCGACATTTCGTTTCCGGCTCCCTCGCTATTTTGTAATCAGAAACACCGATTTTTAGAGTAAAATGCTTTACATACTCTATGTTCAATAACCAAATACTCTATACTACACACAAGCATCAAAATTAAACTCATTCACCACTGCGAGTCACTACATAAGCGCGTATGAAAAATACACCAAAATAAAATCAACAGGTTTTGTTGTTTGTTGATGACCTTAAATTGAGCGTAACTGAAGAAACGATTCTACCAATCTACATCAAATTTTCACATGTACAACTTCAGATACACTACTACAACACATTAAATTTCAATGACATTTAACTTTTCATTTTGGAGATTTTTGAGCCACAAATTTTATATATTAATTTTTATATACATGGATATGTATATAATGAAATTATATTTTAAGTAAATTGTATTTTAGTACTTCTCATACGTCAAAAAGTAATGAAATTAGATTTCATCCCCCAATCAGACAATGTGACCGAAAGTAATACTGTACTTTTCTTCATATGTCGATAAAAAATCTGTATGAGATCAAATAAATCAATTTAAGTTCTCAAAATTAAATATTATAATTACTGTAAATTATCATTAATTATAATTAAACGATTCTTAGCATAGTCCATTGTTATAGATAATTTAAGTTTATTGACTAAGTGTATTAAATATGGTTGAATGTGGTATGAGGTTTTCATTTCCTGGTATACTCTTAGTGGTAAAATGATTAACGTTTACAGATTCACCCTACCCTCGTTCTTATATGATCTTTGGTTCAGGGAATTTCGTTTTAGGAACTTGAGTATTAGTAGAAGCTGCTCGTCATTTTATAACCTACCATAATCAGATATTGAACTTCTTAATAAGCTCAATCGGTACTTAATGAGTATTTAGAATTGATAAATTCTTAAAGAGAAATTTTAAACAGTTTAAATTTCTTAATCAGTAATATTTAAATTATTAAATTTATTTATTAATTTTTTGTTTAAATTAATATTACGATAATATTTATGTGCTTCTTCGTGTCGTTAAAAATTAAACTCGTTACTTATCTATGTACAGTAGCACTGGAATTTACACCTAAACGACGCAAATGATCGTATTCTTTTATTATGTGATAGGTTATTTTGTAGTAAAGATATGACGAAAAAATTTATTGTTGTTTATTATTAACATATTTTATTATTAATAAAAATATAAAATAAACCTTTCTTTAACATCAGCAAAAAAAATATTATTCTAACCACCAAGAACAGTGATTCTCAACCGTTTTATCTCCAAGATCCCCAAAAAGTAAAAAAAATTATATAATGGATATTTTACGACCCTCAACCAAAACACATTGAAACCTGATTAAAACTATTTAGCTGTATTGATAGCGATGGGTAAGACCATGCATGTAGGGAATGTAAAAACATGAGAAATTTATAGGTTAAAATTTGATGTGTACAAGCTCCTTGTAATTTGGTATGCTTGCATAATATTCATTGTGAGAGCGTCATGTTCAAACATGCATATGATACGGTTGAACACTTCGTATTCTCAGCAGTATAAAAAAAGGCATAAGGGATAGCACAACGCCAGTTTAGTTTTGAATTCGAAGCGTGCTTCTGGTGCCTTTATTTAAACTTTTAAAAGCGTAGTTTCATTTAAAATAATAGTAATTGAGGTATGGGTTTTTTAGTGTGCGGTCTAACGATGTAATCATTTTTTTTTCTATTCGATTTTTATGCAAAACAGATAAATTTGTAAAAAACCGAAATGAGCCATCTACATTCACTGAATCTATGGTAAAACGACATTATTGTACAATGACAGCTATTTAAATAATACTTTTATCTCACTGGATGGAAAGTCACAGCTAGTTGTTTTCTTCTCTACGTCGTCTCCGAGAGGACTTCAAATAAATAATTTTAAAAAATAGGTAAAATTCATTTTTACCTTTAGACGTATTTTATTTTCATATTAGATTCATATTAAATTGTTTTATTGATTTGGAGTTTTAATTCATTTTTTATATTTTTAAAAACATTTGTTTTTTCTAAAATATTTAAATCTTTTTCAATAATAAAAATTCTGTTTCGTTTATACCTAATTAAAATTTGGCACATTTTTACATGTTTTCTTTTCAATAAACATTAACATTTTTACGTTTGTATTTTGTTTTATTGTACTTTATTCATATTCTTTTATTCAATTAACTTCTCTACAAGTTTTGTTTAAAACTTTTTTGTGTTTATTACACATTTAACAGATTTATTTTACGCCAAACATAAAACGCCAGACAGATTTCTCAAAAACTACTAAAAAAAGAGTTATAAATATATATATACATACATATATATATATATAAACATTGAATTTGTATAACTTTGTATGTTTTTTTTTTAATTAGTCTTCTAATTCTAAACATCAACGTTAAATTTTATTTTTTTAATTCAGATTTTTGAAGCGAAGTTTCTTAATGCAGGCTTCGGGACGGGGAGACAACTAAGAAAAAACTAGCTTCACGAAAAAGCGTAACGCGGTAGCTGATTTCCCTTCTATGCCTAAGGCGTGCTATATATTGATACTAACACGTGTGTTCGGTAAGCGCTCTCTCACTCTCTATCTCATTCATATACACGGCTTATTAGTATACGCACGTTCTCTCTCTCTCTCTCTTTTTCTCTCATTCTTACACACAGCTTATGCGATCAATTTAAAGGAGAACAAAGTCGTGCTGCAGGAGTTGCAATATATCAAAACAAAAATCCTCAAAAATTTAAATATAACTATAACAAATACAAGTGAAATAAGTCTACGAACTTCATATATTGGAGATTTTTGTTAAGCTACATGAAGTTTGAAAACGGCAGTGAAGCTGTTACGGCATTTCTATACATTTCACCAAATAAAAAAAGTGATGAAATAATAATGTTCCTTAAGATAATACTTGCAGAATGTATTGAACAAATCGCTCAGTGAATGGAGCACAAACGTCATGAATTACTTCTTATTTTGTCTGGTAAATTCAATGTCAATTTTACTGACGAAAAATCAATAGCACTTAAACAGTTTCGTTTGAAACATTCAATTTATCGATGAATAGTCAACCGGTGCAAGCTACAACAAAACATGGTGCAACCATTGATGCTATTTTTTAAAAATACTTAAAATAGAGTCTCAAACATTTGCATCCTATATCAGTTATGTTAGAATGCGATGTTAGATTTCAATGTTACGTTAAACCTTTTTATTTTTTATCGAAATATTTTTTATAAAATGTGTATATTTCACTGTTACTTCATATTTGTTATTATTAAAAGATTGTCTTGTATCCACGAACAGACGCACTGGATTTTTTAAGTTGGTTTTTTATTCTTAATATTTTTTTGTCGATAAAAATTATTCTATTTACATATTAGGCCGGTAAATTTCCCACCAAATAAACGCTGAAAAAAAAATTATAATGATTGTAAAATATAAATTGAAGTATATATTATTTTATGTTGACTTATTTTTAGTTATTAATAACCTACAAAAAAAAAGTTGTATTATTTATTTAAATATTATTTTTACGTTAAATTGCAATAAATAATAACAAATTGATATGTGTTTTCTTTCTAATATTTGACATTTTTAAATTAATGAGGTGCTAATTTTTATCAAGTATTTATAATTTACGGTAATGTAAAACCAAAGCATTGTAAAATGTTAATATTTTAATGTAGATGATTTTATCTGGTAGAATTATGAAGAATTAATAGTGTACCTGTCAAAATAACATACGTGATAACATTTTTATTTACTTATTCTTTTTGTTATTTGTTTTACAATAAAAGCAAAAATAACGAGTTTTGAAAGAATTTTTCGAATATTAGAGTAATTTATAATTTATGTATAAACAATAGGTGAAGTATTATTTGCAACATGATAATTAAGGATATTTATCAAAACAAAATGTCAAAATGTGATTTATTTTGAAAAAAAAAAATTGATGTAAAATCCATGTTTAACCGTTATTGTATCTCAGTATAAATTGTTAATAATAGCGTAGAATTAATTGAGGGCAATTATAATTCAGCCAGGATTCATTCTGAGCATTTTATAAGTGAAATAAATCAAAGTTTCACCTATGCAGGTCGCAATAATGCAAGCCGGATCGGATATAAAGGTAACAATAGGTCTTTTTGCCTCGACATGACGGAGAGAGAGTGAAGTACAGAATGACATAACACGTGCTTTGTCGTAATTGATTATTGTACCGCTAGAGCGCGCCCCGTCGTCATTTGTATTGGTATAAATAATGGTCAGATATTTGGCAATGATTTATTCCGTAATCAAATCGAGCCACAATTAGTAGTATAGCTGGCAGGGTGTCCGGTATTACTTCAATACCAGTAAAGCCCGTTTATTTTGAAAAAAAAAACTGCTTAATTGCAGGAAAAATTCATACATACCCTCCGGCCAAATCGGTTGTCTGATGATTGATCACGGCTTGTTCGACGAGGCTATCGATAGGGATGACGCTCCAAGACCGTTGATTTTCACCGGATGAACAGCGAAAGAGGGATTCGATTTTGTTTTTGTACCCTACTGACAACGGAAGTTTTGATTTATGACACCATAAAGGTTCGTTTTATTACGATCATTACATAAATACCGATGCATTTTCCTACGGACTCATTTTATATTCAATGAAAAATGGCCGGTTAAAGTAATAACTTGCATATAAAAAAATAGTACACTCTGATGTTTTAGTTTTGTTACTTAGACAAAAAAATACAATTTGCATTCAAAAAAAAAATTCATATATATTAAAATAAAACACAGATAATGAAAACCTAAAATTACAGCATACTTATTAAAACAAACTGTAAAAACTTAAGTGCTAATGAGAAATTACATCAACTGCGAATAATAAATATTTTATTACATAATATTCTTGCAAAAATATTAAAAGCTACGAGTAGTACCAAGTTTATTTATTTAAATTATCGAGAAGTAAATGTTTTATAGCCTAATTGTATGTAATTATTAAGAAACAAATCGGTAAATAATCAAATAAAAAAGAGCAAATAATGGGATTAAGTCCATTAGCACTCCCAGTACTAAGGGAGATATTTATATTAACTTTTTTTTCATTCCGCGGTACAAAATGAAGTGCATAAAAAAGTATTTATTCTTTTACTATAAAGATTTAATTTTTTATTTTATTCATATAAATATCTTATTCAGGAATTTATCATATCTAACGTACAAGATCTCTCGTATATGTTTAATTAATTAATTCTTATTTGTAAAAAAAACATCAATATGTATTCATAAAACTGAGGGATTTTGAGCATTTCAGATTCGATAACATCGGACCTCCCATTATACTCAACTTAATAATTATATTAAAAGTGTAAATGATTATTATAAGTACAATAATACAAATTTTAAATCTTTAATGGATATTTTTACACACTAAACGAGGATATAAAAAATTAATTTTAAAAACAATTAGTATCATTTAAATCTTATCGAAAAAATAGTACTGTCACTATAGCTGTGAAATAAATTATTTGATTTTATTTTAAATATACTAATGAGTGGTTTTCTTTTTAATGATTAAAAAATATATTTAAAAAAAATAATAATAAAATAAGAAATAAAAATACATCCGGGATGTAAAATACTTCGTTTCTTAAGAAATACCGCATCCATGTTTCTGAGATTGCACAACTATAAACATTTCTGGTGTATGTAAACAGGTTACAATATTGTTTCTTCTGCTGTGTTATAATTAACCTTCTTTAGTTGTTAATAAGATCTTTTAAAAAAGAATATCAGTGTTTTAAAGCCGCTTAATATTTCTTAACTTTGATTTACAGTAATGAATCACAAATACAATAGAGTAACTATTATTGTTTTTCCCTAAAAGTGTTCAGTGAAGCACCATTTGTCACGAGTCACACATCCAGTCGATAGAAAGTTTATCCCATCTATAACCAGTATGTCTGGAATAATGAAAGCGATACCTGCTTCAGTCCTATGCCTCATATCCAGTAAATTTAATTGTTAGCGGAGGCATATACGCAAGATCATGTGTAAAACCTCAAAGGAAAAAACAATGGGTCAGATCGATTGACCTTGGAGGCCACCGAAAACAAGTCTTGTTATATGGTTCATGACGACTAATTCAGTCCGGTTAGAATGACATTTTACTCGTTAGCGCAAACATAATTCAACCAATCCTGTATAGAGTTTAGCCAGTGAAGAGGCGCACCATTCTACTGCAAAATAAAACTTTCCGATTCATCTCTTGAAAAAAGGAATGGAACATTGTTGCTGGAAGATTGTTAGCCCTGCGGAGGAATGGCTGAGGGGGTCTGATGCTGTTATAGATGTAGGTAGGATAGGAACCAAGGTGGCTAGGGGCCTTCCTGGGTGCTTACTTTGCCAAAAGAGGCGTTTTGGCACCGAGTTGCGGTTGGCTTATCTAAATTAGCTGTTAGGATGAGATAGATGTGTGGAAAACTCTGTGATGGGGATGCGGTATAAGAGGATAACCTCACTCCCGAAAGCGGACCAGAGAAGAAAAAATAGCGTGTTTTCATTAGAGGCTTTAAAATTTGTGAATTTGTTTCTTGATTTTTAAGTAACTCAAGAGGACATTCTGTAAATTGAATTATAGGACAAGATTGTCGTTGTTGCGATCAACACTTGTTTTGTTGATATGAGGATTGTATTTTTTGTATATAAAAACTCAATCAATTAAAGATCTCATGCATATTCTAATTGAAATAAGATAAAGAAAAAGATTTTGTGTTAAACCTTCGGTGTCAGAGAAATGCGCGGGGATCGCGCTTCTGCGAATCGGTTAATTTGATAGTTGAGAGTTGTAAGTTATGCTAGGTGGTCGTGTTTGGAAAAGGACAAAAAAGGCGATAGTAGGTTGTATAAATACAATGATGGAAAAATGTCCTGAGGAATTTGCACGCAGAAATCTGCAATGGTATCATGACAGAAGCCAAACTGATTGCGTTATCATGTTTAGAGGGTGTAAAAAACGACTTCCGGTAAAGCCCATCAGGAATAGGAACGTAGGGGGTGGGTGTGGTGAACAGAATCGTCACAAGAATCTTCCTCTACGGGGATCAGGATGGATGATCTTTTGAGAAAAGAATCATGTATGCAGTATGTCCAAATACATGACTCCTGCTACGCTTGCTTCAGCGATAAAGAACGGCCAGAAAACTTGTCGTCGGTATAACGCGCAAAAATCATTTAATTTTGGGGAGTACTTTTAATATTGTAAGAGTTCTTGAGGATTTCCTTACCCCCAGATACAGTTATTATATTTGTTGTTAACCTTTCCAATATATACTACTGCCTTTACAGGTTTCTGTTCAGAAATCACCATCTTTGTTAGTAGCTCTGTCAAACGGAAAGATTGGAAATCAATCCTTGCACATTTAAGTAACGTATACTGTCCCTTTTTCACTTTGATTCTAGCTTTAAATCAACATTGTACATCTAAGAGATATTATAACAAATTAAAATTCGATATTGTTTTTCTGTACACCCATTATCTCTTCCTCCTTTTTTAGGTCGGGGAACCACCTCTCTTTACCTGGTTGGATTATCATTCAGCAAAACTTTCACTATTTTACATTTTATTGAAGGAAATTGAAAATAGTTTACTAAATCCCGCTGTATTTTTTCATTTAATGTTTTTATTACTAGTACAACACAGCACTACCAGTAATAAACTAGTAGTTTTACTAGTATAAAGCAGCACATATTTTATACCTTTTTTTTAATAACTTTAAGGTTTAATCTATAAAACATTAAAAGTCTATCCTGTTTTACTGAAATTAATAGTCCAATAGGAAATTTTAATAATGTTCATTATATTTGTTAAACAAAGTATTAACGATATTAATTTGTATCGTTCATCGTTGGCGCATAGGTCATTAGCCTTATTCCAACTAATGAAGACAAATTAGACAATAAAGCTCTCACATTAGAAAATCGATGTTATTATCCACATCAGCTTCCCGTACAGTATTACTAATCCTATATGTAGGATAAACTAAGCAATTGCAATTTTCATTAGATAGATTATTAATCGAAATTCGTAAATGGTCTTTTATATTACTTTTAACACCACGTGCAGTAAATCCATTAATAATTTTTTTGTAGGGGTTTAATTTTTACTACTATTAGAATAAGTAATATTTACTTTTTTGAAGAATATCCTTAAAAGATTCTAAATCAAGTATTTTTATAACGTGCAAAAGTAAACTAACAATGTTATTTAATTAAATTGAAACTGGTACATTTATTTTATTTTACTTATTTTTAGCCTCCGGGCCACCGTCATGTACTGCTTCAAAGGATGAGATAAAATGACAATTTTTTCTCGTGTGAAAATCCCATTCCTAACTGTGATTCGAACCTGGGATTTTTGGATGAAAGAAATTATTCTATTAAGAAAATATTTTATTTTTATTTTTGTTGCATGAAGATACTTTATATTGGTTAAAAATTATAGCGAACATTGTTTTGAAACCGATTTAATTTTTTTAATTTCTTTGTTATATTTTTTCAAAATATTTC
Source organism: Lycorma delicatula (assembly GCF_047948215.1). NCBI lineage: Eukaryota > Metazoa > Arthropoda > Insecta > Hemiptera > Fulgoridae > Lycorma > Lycorma delicatula. The sequence goes on from NC_134455.1 coordinate 77,347,748, forward strand.
CTCTTTTAATTAGAAGTGAATAGAAAAATTGTTAACAATTTAATATTTAATAAGAATTAATTCAGATCATATTGAAAAAAGAGAATTAATGATTGAAAAGAAGGACCTTAGCTTTAACAGTGCAAACAATACAGACTTAGCCGCTGATGAATTAAATTTAAAAAGTTCTATTTACAAAAAAAAAAATCAATATATTCTTCAGCTTTAGATTTATGAATTATAAATTATTTCTAAATATTTTATTTGCTGTTTCAGTCTACTGATCTTTTGTAATAACTTACTAGTGATAACTTTTGAAGTTACTCCTTACTTACGAATCTTACGATCTTACAATAAAAATGAAGTTACAATAAAAATGATTATCAGTTGGAAGTACTTTTAAAATATTTCAGTCTTGTATTATTACGGAAAATATTCAATGAAAATATTTTTAGTAAGGAATTAATTTCTTTTTACTCGGTTAAGAGCTATGAAATTATTTTACAATAATATTTTATTTTATTCTGTTTAAAAATTTATTGGTATACTTCTTTATAAAACTGCTTCTCTTTTATTAAATGCAGGATAATTTTTCACTCCGAAACAAAACAAAACTAAGTAAAGATACTCAAATTTTTCTTTCTTGATGTAATCTTTATAATATTACAATCATTTCAGCTCTCTAAACATATAGGGAAAAATAAAAAAAATGTTTCTAATAATACTTTAGAAAGTATAGAAATATATCTCAAGAGTATAGATAAACTAATTTTAAATAATAAAAAGTACTGCCTAACTAACTGATTGACAGAAAAAATATTTTAATGTTTCTCTAAGTGTTCATTTCTTGAATTACATTTTGCGTACGTTACAGATCTGTAAATAAAATCCTTAGTTTATGACGTAAATCACCCTTAGTTTAAAAAAAAAACTTAAGAGAAAATATGGTTAAAATCTGTCAAATTTATAATTCTGCATTGCCATATCTGTGTTAGAATGATTTCGCTGATGCTTTTCTTTTATAAATAGCCTCAGGCACATCCCAAATTAATGTCCAACAGTAATTGGCTAGCATGTTACTATTTACTCCATTTCTCTTTATAGCAGCTTCCATCACCAAGAAGCCTTGATAGAAACGTTAACGGCATTCGTCAAATACGTCTCCAAGGTTGCCCGGGAAAAAATCCAGATGTAAGTGGAGGAAATGTTTTTTCAAAGACATATTACATTCCGTAGCTCTGTATGAAATAAATTGAAGAACAATATCGTGGTAATTGCCGGATTTTTGTTTGCCGAGAAAATTTTTCCCAACGTCTTTAAATAAAGCTCTAGCTGCACTTTCTACATTATTTAACATTGAGTTAAATACAACAACTTTGATCAATTCTCTTATCTGAGGACCAGAACATATTCCTACTTTAATTTTCCCTTCACTTACTTTCGAAAATTTCTGCTTTAAGTACAAAAATCCGGGACTATCCAGCAATGGCTAAAAGCATGGCAACAGCTAAAGCATGACTAGATTTTTTTCATTAGTCCTAGCTTGATTTGGAGAGGGGGTAAAAATATTTTTTGGGGTTTAACTAAGAGCTCATAAACAATATTTTTCCCAGTTAGAGTTAAGTTGTCTCGTTTCTTCCACTGTTTGGTAACATAATGTTTATGTTACCAAACATAAACATTGGCTGTTCCATTCGCAAAGAAAACACATGTACTTAGTATAGCCTAACTGCATACCTAACAAAATAGCTATAACTTTCAAATCAGCACATATGTTCCAGCTATATTTTTTATAATTTATTTTTGTAAGAACTTTATTCATCACATCGTACGTCTCTTTTAAATTAATACCATAAGCGATTGGTATCGAAGGATATTTTTTGCCGTTGTTGTCGTTGTGTAGTAGAACCACTTTAAAACTATACTAGCACGAATATATGAAAAGGCGCCAGTCCTCAGGTTTATAAACTTGGTCCTAAGTCCAAGGTAATTGCATCAATATTTGCGCGATAAACCAAATTATTTTTTTCAATAAAGTACTAAGAAATGTCTTTTTGTCGGCTTCGAAAGCCAGAAATATTTGTATTATTTTGAAGTAAATAAAAGTTTTGGGTAAATTAAAATTCTTAACCAAGTCATTTAATTCACCTCGTGATGTAAGATGTGGTTTATTGGAAGATAATTCAAAATCATTGTTATCTTCTTCAGTACTGCCTAATTCTTCATCGCTGCTTTCGAAACAACATTCAAATATGGCACAAAAATTGGAATAATTCCACTAAGGTAGAGGCCTGATTGCAGATTCCAATGAAGGATATTGTACAGTATGTTTAGATTTTTTTTAGAAATTCCAGACACACTTGTTAAATAAAAGTAACAATCGGTTACGTGATACTTTGGTTCACGCCAAACCAGAGGTACACAAAATAGCAAAGCCCTTCCGCGTACCTTGCAGCCATCCACTTAAATATACAGAACAATTAGTGCATACTATATAAGGAACCCACGTCTTATCCTGATTACCAATTTTACGGTGCAAGTACAAATGATACGCTTTTTTAATTAAAGGTGTAATGTTTTTGCTATTTGATTTTTATCAAACCACATACATAACAAAAGGCATCCACTTTATTTACACAATTTCGAGGCATTATGCCATTGCACTGTTGTCAAACTTAAGACAGCAGGAAGACTGAACAAAATTAATTAAATCCAGCGCTTAATACAAACAACACAGCTGTGTTTTCAGTTACATGTTTTGACCTGTACTGACATGGTTAATTTTGTCAATAAAGGCTCACTCTTCTTTATTAGATATGATGCGATAATATGTGACTACGATATGGTTTAATTCTTTGTCTGGTATTGTTTATTTATAGCTTACAAATTTTGTTAACGTTAAACAATAAAAATGAGCTAAAAAAATACAATATTCTTAATATGCTAACGTTCCGTTGAAAAATTAATAAAATCCTTTAATTAAAATTTAAAATTTTTTCAAAAATGGTGGATGATAGAAAGTTTTTGAGATCATATTTGTTTTCACTGTCAAAAAAACAAATTAAAATCATATATCGCATGTAAGAAAACAAAAATTATGTTTACCAGTGTTATTAATATTATTTTTATCATTTAATAAATTTTACACTACAATAAAAAATCATTTTACAACAGTAAAACTTATGTTACTATCAACTTCTCTTTCCTATTACTTTTTATTCATTTATTTATTTTTAAATGGCTTTAATGTGAAAGTTTCCATTGAAACCCCTCAAAAAGAATCCATGTTAGCAAAGGTAAACATTATATTATGAAAAAAATAAAGTGAGAAAAAATAAAAAATAATACACTCCGAAAAGACCAAAACAAAACACAATTCAAAAATCTATATTATAGTGATAAGACGAGTCAACGATACTTGAAGGAAGAAACTACTACATTAAATCTCCTAGCTGCAAGATGTTTCAAGCTTGTAACATCCTTACTTTTATCCAAAAAGTTCAGAGCAAGATGGTTTTCAAGGTTTTTGAGCCGTAATTTATATCTCAAACGTTTAATTTTCTCGTGAACTTATGGCAACCCCGGATACTCACGACCCTAGCTGTCCCTTACAAACCATTACCTCGTAAAGCTCGTAAGTAATTTATTCGGAAACTGCTACATAAATACCAAATTTATTTCTCTTTTCGTTCCCCAAAGCTGAATACCGTAGGTTCATATCGGTTTCAAACGTACTAGTTATAGTAACTTTTTGGTTTAGTAACCAAACTGCTTGATGTAGTAACTGTCAACGAAATTGGAACTTCTGCCTAATAATCAATACATCTTTTTAAACTTATTGTTCAGCTACTTCCTGTTTTCTTTCACATGGTGTTTCCTCGTCAGACGACGATCCAGATGTAAACCTAGATACCTGTTGTGGTACAGGTATAAAAATCTGTTGTGGTACCTGGAAGACAAAAATGTCATCCAGGTGGACTGGAGAACCGTCTTTTTTCCTCATTGTAAATGTTACGTGATTTGACTTCGCTGAATTAACTTTGATTTTCCACTTAGTTATCCACCCGTTGATGTGATTAAATTCTGACGGTATTTAATCTGAAGCAAGTTTGGGACATCGTCGACCACCAAGATTGCCATGTTCATCAGCAAACAAAGCAACAGCGACATTGTCTCAAGTTGAGATATCTGCAGTCTAGAAAGAATACAAAATCGCCTCTAAAACTTAGCCTTGAGAAATGCTAGACTGAATGTCAAGAAACTCTGTTTTTTTACAGTTTTTTACGTGAAAATTTATGTTTAATCTGAAAACAATACCGCCCAGGTAGCTTTGCAAAACCAGTAAAATAGTTGACCAAACTTATTTTCAGCTTATAAGGCAATCGTACCTTCTCTAAGACCTGTTGGGCATCCAAAAACGCTGCTGAACAATATTTCTTCCCTTCTAAACACCTGTTGTTAATATTAATAATTCTCTGGGTTTGCTTAATAGTCGAATTACCACTTAGGAAGCCAAACTCATGGTCCGGAATATTTTTTTTCACTAAAATAGGCTTCAATCATTGAAGAATGTCTCCCGAAGATTTTAGAGAGATAAGGTAAACAGGCTTATTGGCCTGTAAGAAGTCACCTCGTGTAATGGTTTACCCGAGTTTGGAATCATTATTATCTGCGACACTTTCCATTAGGATGGAAAGTAAATTGGGCGAAGGATGTCATTAAACAGATAAGTTATGTACAAGATTGCCTTAAATGGTAATATAATTAGCATTTTGGGCATAATTAAATCAAAATCTGGTACCTTCTTTAACTTCCGGTTGTTAAAAAAATGTTTATGAAAACGCTTTTATAGACAGACAAACTGGGCTGTCTAAGTATTTGTACAAGTATTTATTTTTCGTCATCTCCTCTTATTTTGTGTGACTAAAAGACCTTAATTAGGTGCTCAGAAAATAGGTCAGCCTTTGACCTTCTTTTCTAACTCACAATCCATTTGAAGCCTTTAAAGTTGTAAATGAAAATGGTGATGCTAAAATGTCTTTGTCTCTATCCAAAGTGGAGAATAGTCTACTTGAAAGAGAAAGGGTTTCAAAACAATTCTTAAACGTTTCGTTTTTAATTGTCTGTATTAGACTTTTCAACCTACGAACAGTTCTGTTTAAAGCTGTTTTGTCTAAAGGATTTTTATAATACTACCGCTTCCTCCTAAGCTGTTTTATAGTAATTATTAAATCCATTAATTCCCTTGAGTAGTCGGTACCTTTCCGGGCCTTATATCATTCCTCCAGTGTTGAATATATCATCAGGGCATTTGAGACAAACATTCAAACGTTACTTTTCTATCCTGCTCTGATAAAATTCACAGTCAGACCTGTTATTCTTGAGGATCCGGGATTTTTTATCATTATTAACAGTAAGGAAGTTAGTTGAATGGTCAGACGTAGAATCATATTTGTTCCTAACAATAATTTCAAAAAAGAACCTCCTAAAGAGATAAAAATTCCAGCAAGTCCAGGATTTTTGTTGGAACTGTCGGCCAATATGAGGGTTGCAATCTGGAGATTACGTTTATAAACATTTTGTTCGCATCAGCCCTTTAAGACTCTACCTCAAGTTGAGGTTGAGCCTCAACTTATAAACTTATTATAATTAATCTGCTTTTATTTCTCAATAAAATGGAAAGGTAGTGTTTATAAAACAGAGAAAATAAATCATTTGAGAAAGTGAGACAAGAGGACAGTAGATCGTAGACGGCCTGTTAGTCAAAGCCATTCTAATATCCCAACCGAACCGAAGTCAAAAGATGTGTTCTGTTTAATTCGTAACTCTTGTGGAAGGGGATTTTTGCAGCATAATGCATTTTTATTATTGCCTTCTTTTAATAAAGAACATTGGTAACGGCTCTCTTTTCACTCAACGGTGAGTATTACAATACTCTGAATTTTGTTCCCGTGACTCAATTTATTCTTTAGTTATTTCAATTGGAATCAAATAATGCATATGTTTTATGCCCTCCCATCCTTCCGTGTATGTGTATAACCTATAAGGTTATGATCCCAGACTTTATCCTTAATTATTAATGATCCCAGTCATTATTAATCTATAGTAAATATCTAAAAACTTCGAAGTTATTGTAAATTGTTTGTTGCTAATGACCCGTACACAACAATCACTTCTGTCTACTATAGTTTCGATTAACTATGAGTTAATCTCATAGTTTTAATATGGGACGGATGAGAGAGTGCTTAGGTTCCGTTTTACATGCGGGGTCCCTCAGGGGTCTGTTCTGGCCACCTTGTTGTGGAACGTAGTCTATGACGGGGTGCTCGGGGTGGACTATGGTGTGGGGGGGTGACCCCAAACTGTGATTGCTGATGATTTGGCACTTATAGTTATAGATGGACGGAAAATTTATAATGGCTGCAGCCAATAAGACAGTTGCTCTTCTTTATCGGTGGCTTGGAACGAGAGGCTTATAGTTGACCCCGGGTAAGACGAGAGTTGTTATGGCAGGGAGGAGAAAGACCATGCCTATAATTATTAAAATTGGCGAATACACCACTGTTCCTCAACAGGCTAATATGTATTTCGGTATATGCATAGACATCCGCCGGTCCTTTTTGACCTACGTTCGCGAGATTTGTATTAAGACCAAGATGGTGATTGCTAGTATCATTTGGCTTCTGGGGGGAGTAGACGACCCCATACATTGAAAAGTAGATTGTATGTTCACATCAGGAACTCGGTTGTGCTTCACGGCATGCCTGTTTGGCACAGGACGCTTGAATTTCGCTGTAATCGAAGACTGTAGGAAGGAATTCAAAGAAGGATGGCTCTACGAGTTGCGAAGGCGCGTAATTCTGTCTCCACTGAAGCCATCATGGTGGTCGCGGGGTAGTTCCCCTGCAACAATTGGCCCAGCATCGTATGGACAGGCCCGAGTCACCTGATGTTATTCTCGAGAATTCGTAGACTCGATGGAACGCATCTAGCAAAGGGAGATGGACCTACCATCTAATACTGGAGATACGACCGTAGTTTGGGAGGGAATTTAGTGAGCTTAATTAATGGTTCACCCAGTTCCTGACCGGCCACGGTGGGTTCAGAGTTTATCTGTATGGTAGACAGAGGCCTAAGGACGATGCATACCCGTATTATGGGAGTGATGATACACCTGAGCATGTGGTGTTCCACTGTGATAGGTGGACTCAGAAGCCCGGTCAATATGAACTGATGGTTGGGACATTCACGGTTGAGAACATCATTCCTAAAATGTTAAAGTATGAGAGACAGTTGGGTGTAGTAGAAAACTTCATTACAAGGATATTAAAGAAAAAAGATTGTGATGCTAAAGAGTGAGGGATAGCCATTCGTGGAGTCGCCGTTCGTCCGGATGGGCGGCAGCGATGAAGCAGTGGGATTCCTGACCCTCTAAGCAGTAAAAGACCATGACCTGGAGGAGGCGTCCCCTTGGGGCTGCTTTCATTAGAGGCAAGATACAAAGGACCGAGTCCCAGCTTTGGGGTGGGGCGACTGGGTAAGGAAATGCCGGATCTTGTTTCTCTGCCTTAGTCATTAAAGGCAAGGCACCTCCTATAGCCGCGTAGATACTTAATTGAGGACCCTGGTTTAGAAGGATGGGAGAAAAACCTTATGGCGCGCAACGTTTGTCGGATGTTTACCATACTGAATTACCAGAAAGTTTTATAGATTTGTCTCAGTGTTTACAACGTGGGTAAAATTCTTTTACCATTTCTTACAATAGAAGTATTTTTCAAATGGATTAGCGTAAGGGTGTTGCTCTAAAAATCGAACACTTAATAAGGAAAATGTATATTGTTATATTATATAATTTGTAAAATATATAGAAAAAAAAAAGAAATTTCTAGTTGATATTGATGAGTATAGTTTGTAAATTTCTTATGTATTCTTATTCTCAGTATAACTCAATCCATAATCACTTATTTTGTCCAACACTAAATTCTTTTTACTATTCCACTTTTACTTTCATCGCATATAAAATCAATCACCCCAACCCATAAAAATTTTATCAATTTCATTTTCTATTTTTATACTTACTTGAATTTTTTTTAACGTTAATTAATATAACAGATTATATTTGCGATCATCATGCACATATATTAGGTGGGGGTACCGTCGCAAGAAATGGTTGTAGGCAATCAGACAAGAGTTAAAATCCACTTAAAAAATATTGGTATAACCACTCAAGATAACAAGTATTTCATATCAGGCAATTTGAGAAAAGTGCCTCACAATCCTCCTAATCTCTTTTAATTTTCATAAAAATAAAAGAGATTGGCCAAAGATTCTAATGTAAGAAATTACTGTTCTGTTAAGAAACCATTATATACAATACTTCCACTCACTAATTAAAAAAAAACAAAAAAAAAACAAATAGCATATTTAACAAACTCCAAAATATTTCAATCGGTCAGAAAATTTATTATATTCGTAAAAGACTCAATTTACTAGGTTCAGCGGAACCTATAATGATTAGATGGCTTATTAAGTTTTCAGAAAAAAAAACAGCACTTAAAGAATCGCTGAAAAATGTAATAAGGAAAAGATTTTGAATAAATTCTTGGGCCAAGTTATTTTATTACAGTTGATAAAATTAACTTTGCAAAACTTTAAAAATAGGAAAATTTTATAAAAAATTTATCCTTTTAAATTTTTTTTTATATAAATGTTTAGATTTATTAAATAAAGAAATACATTTTTTTTACATTTTTAGAAAGTATTATAGTTGTCCACAAAATAAGAATCGCATTTGCGCTAGTTATCTCACAACGATAGATAAGGCTAGCTAATCTCTGTTGTTCTGCTAGCGCTGAATGAAATTATGTAGCTGTACTGAGGCACTGCACGAAGAGATTTTTCCCGAAGTTTATAATTAATAAGACAATTGAAAATCCAGCCGACTGTTAGGAAAGATTCGTCTCACATTTTTGAATGCAAAGGTATTCGTGTTGTGAAAATTCATCGTCAAGTTATTGCCGTATATGGTGACAATGTAATGAATAAACGAAACATAAGGAAATACTGTCATTTATTTTCGGCAGAAAGAATATCTGTTCATGATGAGCAACGGTCAGGACGTTCTGTTGTCGTTACTGAACAGTTGAAAGAACAGGTTGACAGACATGTTAAAAACAACTGGCGTTTCACGATAGACGACCTTAGTGATTTCCGGTATATTTACGTTCTCTATTACATGAAATTGTATATAAACTGTTTACCTAAATTACCATAAAATTTGTGTCTGACGGGATCTAAAATTGTTGACAATCAATCACAAAAATGCACGTTTGCTTTCTCTGTGTTTTCTGAAGAGGTACCGGTTCTGTCTTTCAGACAGATGGCGATAAAATACTGGATCACATTTTGACTGATGATGAAAGCCATGGTTTCATCCATGGATGGACCAGGGTTTTGCATTACATCACAGAGTAAACGTCAATCACTAAAGTGGCATAATTCTCGATCGGTTTCAAAGGAAAAAATTTCAAAGAATTTCAAGATGCGAAGTAATGGTCAAAGTTTTTTGGGATTTCGGATATTTTGATGAACATCATCGTACAATTAAAAATCGCAGACGTGCTCTTTTGACTCGTTTGTAAATGGTGTTTGCTTCTTGACAATGCGGGTCCGCATGCCAAACAAAAAACCTATGAACTTCTCGAAGGTTTTGGATGGGATAATTTTAATTATCCACTGCACTGTTCAGACCATGCTCCAGGTGATTTCCACCTGTTAATTAAACTGAAGGAGTTTCTTGGAGTGAACCGTTATGAAAGTGATGAAAACGTCAAGATAGCAATTCGTGAGATGCTTAATGGACTGGTGGCACACATTTTGATACGGAATACAAAACCTATGCCAAGATTTGATAAATTCTTGTACTTAGTTGGTGGTTATATAGAAAATTACTTAAAAAATGTAGCTTATGAAGCTTATATTAAAGTTAAAATAATAAACACAATAAATCTGTTGTAAAATATTTGATGTGAACACCACGTGACTTCTTCGTACGTCAATTAAATTACATATACTCATTTTTTCTGGACTTTATATAAACTTGTTTCATTTGAAAGTGCGATATGATCCTCCAATAGAAGTGAACAGTTACGCAATGGCTAAAATATTAGGTTTTATTAACATCAAATATTTAAACAATCATTAACTCAATAATCTTAATTGACATATTAGGTTAGAGTAAAAGTTACTTGATGACTCTTTAAATAAATTGTTTACTAAATAATCCAATAAAAAACCGATTATTTTGCCCGGTAAGGTTAAAATTAATATTTGTAACCAGTAAACATGAGCACTGAACGGAATAGTTTAATTAAAACCAAGAAAAAAAAAATAATGTTTCTCTAAGTGTGATACCATTTCTTGAATTGCTTTACTAGGTACTTACAGACCTGTAAACACAATTTTTCTATCACACTTATTTTTAAATAAATTACGATTAAAAAAAAAAAATATTGGAAGATATAGTTAAAATCTATAAAATTTGTAATTTTGCATGGCCATATATGTGTTAGAATGATTTCGCTTTTGCTTTTCGTTTATAAATTGCCTAAGCTACATTTTGAATTACTGTCCAACAGTAATCAGCAAGCATGTTAGTATTCTATTTCTCTTTATAGCGGCTTTTCATCACCGAATTGTCTTGGAGGAAACGTTCCCCATGTTTGTCACTTACGTATCCGAGGTTGTCCGGAAAAAATCCAGGTGTGAGTAGAGGAAATGTAATTTCAAAGATATATTAAAACCCATAGCTGTGTATCATTAAAGAAATTGATTAAAAACATCGTGGTAATTGTCGGATTTTTGTTTGCCGAGAAAATTTCTGCAAACTTCTTTAAATGAAGCCCAAGCTGTACTTTTTGTATTATTTAACATCTAGTTAAATACAACATCATTGACTAAATCTCGTATTTAGCACCAATAAATATACCATCTTTAATTTTTCCTTCAATTACATTCTGAAATTTCTGCCTGATGTTCAAAAATCAGGGACTATCCTTCTCCATTGGTTTTACAAAGATTTTCATTAGTCCTAGCTGTTTTATGGAGAGGGAGTAAAAATATATTTTGGGTTCAAGTAAGGGTTCATGAATAATATTTTTCCAATTTGGAGTTAAGTAGTCTTGTTTCTTCCACTCTTTGGTAACATAATGTTTATCCCTAGCTCGGCTATCCCATTTGCAAAGAAAACACGTGTACATAGTATAGCCTAACTGCATTCCTAACAAAATAGCTATAAATTTTAAACCACCAGATATTTTCCAACTATATTTTTTATAATTCATTTTTCAAAATGTCATTCATCTCATCGTATGTCGCTTTCAAATTAATACCATATGCGATTGGTATCGAAGGAAATTTCTTACCGTTGTGTAGTAGAACCACTTTTAAACTATACTTGGACGTATATATAAAAAGGTGCCATTCCACAGGTTTTCGAAATTATCCTAAGTGCAACATACGCTCATCAATATTTGTGTAATAAACCAAATTATTTTCATCAATAAAATACTAAGAAAATACTTTTTGTCATCTTCAAAAGCTCGAAATACTAGTATTATTTTGAAGTAAATTCCAATCTTGCAGCAGTCTTGATCCTAACAGTTCAGCTTGATTTTTTTGATAAATTTAAATCCCTAACCAAGTCATTTAATTCACTATGTGATATAAGATGTGGCTTATTAGAAGATAATTCAAAATCAAGAGTATTGTTGTGTTCTTCGTACTGCCTGATTCTTCATCGCTGCTTTCGAAACAACATTCACAGGTGGCTCACGACTGGAATAATTTCACTGTGAGGTACAGATCTGATTGCAGATTGCAATGAAGGATATTTTACAATATGTTTAGATATTTTAGAAATTTCAGACACACTTGTGAAAAAATGATAACAATCGGTTACATTATCCTTTAGTTCACGCCAAACCATATTTACACCAAGCAGCAAAGCCTTGCGTGTACCTAATTTATTAATAACAAATCATCCTTATTTTTGCAAAAATAAAAAGATGATTGTTAAATTTAAATAATTTGAATTGGAAATCTCTGTACTTAATTGATTATCATCTACATTATTAATATTACTATTTGAATATTTTAGTCACTGTAAATTTGACTTAAACAGATCCTAATTACATAATTAAAACCTACATATTTTTGTCAATCGTCCCTATCAGTACAATTTTTTCAATTTATATTCTTTTAAATTATTTTATACGTTTTATAATTGTAAGCATTTGATTCAAACAATATCGGTGAAATCTATTTTTTAAGAACTTCAGATTTACTAACTTGCTGAATTTAAAAATAAATTAAGTTTTTCACTGAGAATTAATTTCTTTTAACCAGCAAACTATAATTCAAGAATATGTCACACTCTTGAAAAACCCCCATTATCTTTGTCTTGTCGATTCAATGTTCGATTACTACAGAATAAATCGGTCATTAATAATTAACTAAATTTAAATTCATTAGAATGAGTTTTCTACCATGATCCGGGCCATTCTTCTAGCAAAAATGGCGAAAGAAAGCTATCAACGATGTTTGCTTCTGAGTTGGGTGGTGATGAGACTGCCTGAGCGAGGAGGTAGCCGGGGGCTCCTAGAGGTCGCCACTATTGTTGGGATGCCCAGGACTTTCTTAGCCGCTCATTGAAGACACCAGCAACTGCAGCATGTCCCTCAGTAATGCCAAAAGGCAGATATCGGTGCATATTGAATCAGCGGAGGGTTTTTAGTCGATGAGAGCCCGGCATTGTCGTCTGTACGGGCAAGCGGCGACTGGAAAAGCTTTTTTCTCCTCTGAAGAATTGTAAATGCTCATTGTTATTATAATTTTTCTTTCTAAATAAAGCGTTAGCGTTTTAACTGATGAAAGGTGTTCTTTTTCTTAACATTATTTCCTACCATTCAAGTTTTCGATGATAACCAAACTATTGTTTTTTTTGCTGTATGTATCCTACAACATTTAAATTTAAATTCAACAGTCAAATAAAAATTTTCATTATTAAATTTGGTATTCACGAAAAATGTTTCAATAATTTACACAATTATTGCCAATAATCATTTTTGTATGATTTTTAATACTGAAGAAAATCATATCTTTGCTTACTCTGTACTCTGCTGTAAATAATCGAGTAATTTGACGGTTTTTGGTTTTATATATAGATTACTTCAGGTTTTATTATTAAACAAAAACTAATAAGATACCAACGAATTTTTCTATAAAAGCTTTTGTAGGTTAAGTTTTTTTGCAACATCAAGTATATTTTTTGTATCGAAATTTAATTTATTTGTAATTAACGTCTTTCTCTTTTTCATATCGGTTTTATGCACACCACACCATTACTTTTATCTCTTAATCCAAAGTGTTTTTCAACGTTATAAGAAACCTTCAACAATTTTCTTGAGTTAACTATTTTCTTAATAGTTTATGTTACGTAGTTTCACAAAAATATTGGTTTTTAAAATAATAATAGAATTATATGTGTTTGTATGCAATAATTGATGGATGAAGCCGTTGCTTGATGAAAATCCATAATAACAAAAAGAAAATATACAAAATTTTTTATTTGATTTTCATAAAATTTATTTAAAAAATCTCAACATTTATGTCCTCTATTTGTAAATATCTGAGGAAGGTAAAATGTGCCGATACAACTGTGTGAATTTTTAAATAAATTTAATCAAGTTATTTGAAAATCAAATAACATATTTTGTTGTTTTATTTAGTTTCTTTTTTTTTTATTTGTATAGCAGTCTAAATAAAATCTGAATGTTAGATGCTAAAACATTTCTACTTATTTTTAAACGTTTTTAGAAAAGTAGTTGATCTAATTTTTTAGAAAATTAGTGTAGTTCTTAAAACTGTTAGCTTATAAGGTTAGACGGATGGCCAGACTAATAATTTAACCTTTACTACATTGGCTATTAGTATCAACAAAGAATAAATATTACGGGTAAGTATTCAGAAACAAATTTTGCAGGGTTTTATTCCTTTGTCTGGTAAAAAGTAAATTAAAAATACCACAATGAAAACTGTATAAATAAAATTTGTAAATTTCAAGAAATATATATATATAGCCTTTGAATGTGATTTTTTTCTTGTTTCACGCCTATAACAATTAATTTAAAGTCTGCCTGGGAATTTATTTAAGATTTGTTACTTAAAGTTACATCATTATGAAAGTATATACTACCCAACTTAATAATCCTTTTTTTTTTGTATTGTCTAGAAAACTGAATTTTATTGTGACAGGTTGTCATTTTCTTTTATGAAAAAAAAAAATAAGTCACGGATATTGTACACTATAATCCATACTTTGTGATATACTGTCTTTAAAAATTTCTAACAAATAGGCCTACAAACAAAATATCATTGTCAATTGGTCAGTTTTGTTTATTGATGTTATATAAATTTTTTTTTACCGTTGTGGGGAAGCTTTACAATAAACAGTCAGTAAAATTCGTTAATAAAGAGCATCCAAAAATTATTAAAATAAACATATTTTTGAAAAATAAATAATTCCAAAAAATAAACTTAATTCTCCAATCATCAACAATATAAAAATGTTTTGTTTTTTGTTTTATTACACACATATATTTAATAAAAATTAGTTAAAATTTAAAACAAAATAAATATACATACATTCTCTTTTAACGAGTGTAAATAAATAAATATTGAAAATTGATCGGGGAGAATACTATTCAAGTTCATTAACTGTAGAACGCCGGAATTTTTAATGCATACATGAATATTTTTTGCGGTTAATAAAACTGATATTTTTGTTATGTTTAGGTTACCTCTCAAAAAATTTATTATAATAAAATTTAAATGAATGAAATAATTAACATAATATAATTCTTGACTAAACCAATAACGTTATATAAAAATATTTATACAATATATATTCAATTTTTTTAAATTATTCATTACTATTATTAGTATTGTTTTATTTCATAATGCAAATACATGAACAATAAATAAAATAGAGGTTAATATACAGTTAGAGAACATAACATCTCTATATGTATAGTATTTGTAGCCCTGCCTTGATCCAGAGCGTTTATTCTAAACCTCCACGTGCTACAATTGTATATGTTGTGTCCCAATAACATTGTTGTATGTATTTATTGTAGAATCCATCAAGTGCAGAGTGTAGCATTCACCGGGTGGCAAAATCTCTCTCTTTCACTTTCTCTGTCAAACTCGTACGTTCTCCCTATCTGCATCACATGTTCCTCTTTGCTTTCTCGTTCCATCTCGCATACCCTCACTTCATGACCTCCTGCACTCTTCTCTAACACCCTCTCTAACCTCCGTTAAACATCTACCCTTTCACTATCGTTCTATTTCACTCACACGTACGCACACGTATAAACATACTCGTTATACATAAGTGTAAATTTTGCTCTCTCTAGTGACCCAACAGCACAAAATACAGTCGACTGGAAATGGAAGGCAAACATAATGTGAACCCAACATATTATTGTTATTATTATTATTTCTATTATTATATTTGTCACTATTAGTATTTGATATTAGACTTTCATTAATTTAGTTTCATATTTACTTTGTTTACCTCATTTTAATTATGTATATAATACATAGGTAATGCTTAATTTTGAATCAAAATAAGATTTATATTTTATAATATTTATCGTTTAATTAAATATTTATGTTTATAATTGAATTATGGTATATTTATTGTAAAATTATGCCAAATAGTCTCTTAATGTTGTCTTCACTATTTATTTTAGCTAGATGTACGTTTAGAATAATATTACATTTTAGTATTTATTATTAATGTATAACAGTTATCCAAATTATAACGGCATCTATATATTTTTTTCCTTAAATATCTTTTAAAGATTATTGATAATTTTTAATAGTAGAAAAACGAAACAGTGATATGTTTTTTTTTTTTTTTTGTTAATAATTGATTATTTTATCATATAGGCTTGATTGAAACTAGTGTGAGGAAATATGAAATAGAAATTTTGTAGGAATTAAAAAATCTATATCATGTACTGAATAGATCTAACACAAAATTATAGATGAAAAATTACATTGAAAATGAAACTGTGAAATACGATTTTTGATGAAATATGATGATAATCAAGTGACAGGGTACAAAAACAAAAGACGAGAGAGAATTATTGATAAATATAGATTGATAAAGAAGTTTAAAAAATGTATAGTTTCGGGGTTAGTTGCTGTACGAGGAAAAGAAACTTACTGGATGAAATCATAAAAAGAATAATTAAAAAATTAAAATTGGCAAAGAACAAATGTAAGTAAAATGTTAGCTTAACAAAAGAAAAAAAAATGGTAAGTGTAAAATTAAGGAAAAGAAGTGAAGGTTTAAAATTAAACTTATCAATACCATTTAGACTTATAGAGTTTTGCACGAAGTATAATTTAGTAATTGCCAACACCCAATTTAAAAATCATAATAGAAGAATATACACTTGGAAAAAGCCAGGCGATACTGCAAGGTATCAGATAGATTATATCATGGTTAAGCAATGATTTAGAAATCAACTCGTGGACTGCAAAACTTACCCTGGAGCAGACATTGATAGCGACCATAATTTGGTGATAATGAAATGTAGATTGGGGTTTAAAAACCTGAAGAAAAGGTGTCAGATGAATCGGTGGAATTTAGAGAAGCTTGAGGAAGAGGAGGTAAAGAAGATTTTTGAGGAGGACATCGCAAGAGGTCTGAGTAAAAAAGATAAGGTAGAAAATGTAGAAGAAGAATGGGAGAATGTTAAAAAGGAAATTCTTAAATCAGCAGAAGCAAACTTAGGCGGAATAAAGAGAACTGGTAGAAAACCTTGGGTTTCAGACGATATATTGCAGCTGATGGATGAACGTAGAAAATATAAGAATGCTAGTGATGAAGAAAGTAAAAGGAACTATCGGCAATTAAGAAATGCTATAAACAGGAAGTGCAAACTGGCGAAAGAAGAGTGGATTAAAGAAAAGTGTTCAGAAGTGGAAAGAGAAATGAACATTGGTAAAATAGACGGAGCATACAGGAAAGTTAAGGAAAATTTTGGGGTACATAAATTAAAATCTAATAATGTGTTAAACAAAGATGGTACACCTATATATAATACGAAAGGTAAAGTCGATAGATGGGTGGAATATATTGAAGAGTTATACGGAGGAAATGAATTAGAAAATGGTTTTATAGAGGAAGAAGAGGAAGTTGAGGAGGATGAAATGGGAGAAACAATACTGAGATCTGAATTTAAGAGAGCATTAAAAGATTTAAATGGCAGAAAGGCTCCTGGAATAGACGGAATACCTGTAGAATTACTGCGCAGTGCAGGGGAGGAGGCGATTGATAGATTATACAAACTGGTGTGTAATATTTATGAAAAAGGGGAATTTCCGTCAGACTTCAAAAAAAGTGTTATAGTAATGATACCAAAGAAATCAGGGGCAGATAAATGTGAAGAATACAGAACAATTAGTTTAACTAGTCATGCATCAAAAATCTTAACTAGAATTCTATACAGAAGAATTGAGAGGAGAGTGGAGGAAGTGTTAGGAGAAGACCAATTTGGTTTCAGGAAAAGTATAGGGACAAGGGAAGCAATTTTAGGCCTCAGATTAATAGTAGAAGGAAGATTAAAGAAAAACAAACCAACATACTTGGCGTTTATAGACCTAGAAAAGGCATTCGATAACGTAGACTGGAATAAAATGTTCAGAATTTTAAAAAAATTAGGATTCAAATACAGAGATAGAAGAACAATTGCTAACATGTACAGGAACCAAACAGCAACAGTAGCAATTGAAGAACATAAGAAAGAAGCCATAATAAGAAAGGGAGTCCGACAAGGATGTTCCCTATCTCCGTTACTTTTTAATCTTTACATGGAACTAGCAGTTAATGAAGTTAAAGAACAATTTAGATTCGGAGTAACAGTACAAGGTGAAAAGATAAAGATGCTACGATTTGCTGATGATATAGTAATTCTAGCCGAGAATAAAAAGGATTTAGAAGAAACAATGAACGGCATAGATGAAGTCCTACGCAAGAACTATCGCATGAAAATAAACAAGAACAAAACAAAAGTAATGAAATGTAGTAGAAATAACAAAGATGGACCATTGAATGTGAAAATAGGAGGAGAAAAGATTATGGAGGTAGAAGAAGTTTGTTATTTGGGAAGTAGAATTACTAAAGATGGACGAAGCAGGAGCGATATAAAATGCCGAATAGCACAAGCTAAACGAGCCTTCAGTAAGAAATATAAGTTGTTTACATCAAAAATTAATTTAAATGTCAGGAAAAGATTTTTGAAAGTGTATGTTTGGAGTGTCGCTTTATATGGAAGTGAAACTTGGACAATCGGAGTATCTGAGAAGAAAAGGTTAGAAGCTTTTGAAATGTGGTGCTATAGGAGAATGTTAAAAATCAGATGGGTGGATAAAGTGACAAATGAGGAGGTATTGCGGCAAATAGATGAAGAAAGAAGCATTTGGAAAAATATACTTAAAAGAAGAGACAGACTTATAGGCCACATACTAAGGCATCCTGGAATAGTCGCTTTAATTTTGGAAGGACAGGTAGAAGGGAAAAATTGTGTAGGCAGGCCACGTTTGGAATATGTAAAACAAATTGTTAGGGATGTAGGATGTAGAGGGTATACTGAAATGAAACGACTAGCACTAGATAGGGAATCTTGGAGAGCTGCATCAAACCAGTCAAATGACTGAAGACAAAAAAAAAACAATACCATTTCTTTCTTTCTTTATATATATATATATATATATAAACTACCGCTTAGAGTATCTTTTACCACAGCTTTTAACATTCATTTTATAGACTTTTAAGAAGTTCACTGGCGTGTAGAAATGCAACTATATTTTCTTCATTTCCATTATCCAGATCAGCACTAATATTATTTGTAAGACGGAACCTCTTTCTGAGGTCCTCATATATAGTACACTCTTCTATTAGATGCTTGATTGTCAGTGTTTTATTACAAACACCGCACATTGGTCTCACTTCGCCGGTTAAAAAATATAAATTTGTTAATCGCGTGTGACCGATTCTAAGTCTGGTCACCGCTACTTGTTCACGGCGAGTCAACTTAAAGTCGCTTTTCCATTTATAAGGAGAAGTTTTTACTGAGTTTAATTTTGTATTTAAACCCCTCCATTCAGCGTTCCACTTGTTTCTTACTATGTTTGTTAGACGGTTTTTAACATCTGCCACTCTTACAGGAAATGCATCCAAATCATCGCAGACTGTTGCCTTTCTGGCAGCTTCGACTGCGATTTCATTCCCTGTAATACCAGCATGCCCCGGAGTCCATACAAATACGCATCGCTGTCCTCGTTGTTTTAGAACGTATAAAATGGACAGGATGTTTGCAATTAGGACATCCTTAATGTTTTTGTTCCGAATTGCGACAAGTGCACTTAATGAATCGGTACATATTAGCACTCTCTCTTCGCAATAGTGTTCAGTGTAGCGAAGAGCTTGCTGAATTGCAGTGAGTTCTGGCGTGTAGACACTGGCCACATCTGGCAGTCTCCAAAAGTGGGCTTCTTCATTTACATATATTGAGCATTTAACACCATGTTCGGTTTTAGAACCGTCAGTATAAATTCTAATATGTTCTTCGTAGCTACTGACGGTTGCCAAAAATTCCTGCTGGATGATCACTGCTTGTTTCTTTTTTATTTCTCCTTGAAAGAGATCCAAACTTGTATTTACCGCTGGCAAGAGCCATGGCGGTATTTCTCTGGTAAAAATTGCCAATGTATCTGGAATGGCAATTTCATATTTATTTCTTAATTCGTGGTACCTAATTCCAGCTGGTCTGGAATAGGTAGAACGACGTTCGTATAATGCAGCCATGGGATGATTCGTAAACAATTTATTATTTATATGAGCAGGATAAGCCCATATATTTGCTTCTATAATGTAGTGGCATTATTCCGGCTTCAGACATCAGACTAGCCGCCGGACTTGTGCGGAAAGCGCCTGTTGCATATCTTATTTGCGCTATTATGAACTACGTCTAACTTTTTTAAATGTGACTTTCTAGCGGATGAATATACGATACATCCGTAGTCTAGTTTAGATTGAACCAATGCTTTATACTATCTCAATAATGTCCCTTTGACTGAGCCCCAATTTAAGTTCGATAAACATTTTATAATGTTTAGGGCTCTTTTGCATCTATCACGCAAGTCCTGTATATGTAATCCCCATGTAAGGGATTTATCCAATACTAGTCCTAAATATCTTACGCTGTCTTTATATTGTATTGGATTATCATCAATTGTCAACGCAGGACTTTGATGAGGAATTCTCTTCCTACAAAAGTGTACACTGCACGTTTTTTCTGGTGAGAATTGGAATCCATTATTCCTTGCAACTTCATTTAGAGCATTGATCGCTCGTTTCAATTTGTACCTCACCATAGCAGTCTTGTTGCTGGCATTGCCAGATCATCAACATAGAGGCTTTTGCTGATTTCTGCTGGAATGGCTAATATCAATTTATTGATGGCAATGGTAAACAAGGTACAGCTCAACGGAGAACTTTGTGGTATGCCATTTTCCAAATTTCTTACAGATGAATATTCGCTACTGACTCGTACTTGGAAAGTACGGTCATTCATATAGTTGCTGAGCAGTATAGGCAGATTGCCACGAATGCCCCATTCATGTATCTGGAGCATTATACCATGACGCCAGTTCATATCGTAAGCCTTCTGAAGATCAAAGAAGACTCTGACACAATGTTTCCTTTTAATGAAGTTGTTATATATAACGTCCTCTAAGCTGATCATTTGATCAGTGGTAGAATGGTATTGCCGAAAACCTGCTTGATACGGTGATATCAGGTTTTCTTTTTCCAAAACCCAGACGAGTCGATTATTAATAATTTTTTCCAGTATTTTTCCCATACCACACCTCAAAGAAATAGGACGATAGCTATTGGGGTCTGTTAAATTTTTATTTTCTTTGGTACTGGAACAACATGAGCTTTTTTCCACTGCTGCGGGTACGTTCCATCCCGCCATATTCTATCATAATGTTCTCATAATCTACGCTTTGCAGTGGTATTCAGCTGCCTGATCATATTATAGTGGATTTCAACCGGACCAGCAGCTGTGTTACCTGATTTTTCCAACGCTTTGGCGAATTCTTCCCTTTTAAAAGGTACATTATATGAGTAATTATACTCAGTTCTGAAGTTTAGTAGACCTTCAAGTTGTTCTATTTTAGTACGAAAATCTTCTTCGTAGTTGGCAGTTCTGCTGACCTTTTCGAAGTGATTGGATAACAGCTCTGCAATTTCATATGGAGTGTCTTTTATTTCATCTTCATATTGAAGGCAGCTATGGGAGCAAAATCATTACGCCCACAAATCGCCTTCACTTTCCTCCAAACATTTGATGCAGTAGTAGTTTTGTCAATGGATCACACGTATTGCTGCCAGGATCGTTTTTTTGAGTCTATCATAAGACGTTTTGCATACGCCCTGTATTTCTTAAAGGCAACAAGATTTTCTATACTACGACGCTTCTTAAAGGCGTAATACGCCCTTTTCTTTCTTTTTATAGCTTCACTTATTTCATCGTTCCACCATGGAACGGGTTTCTTCGTAAGTTTCCCAGATGTTTTGGGAATATATCTCGATGCCGACTCAATTACTGCATTTGTTATGGCGTCGACAACGTCTCCGATAACTCCAGTTGTTTCTTGGAGTATCGTTCTAGCTGTGAAGCTCGTTCAGTCTGCCTTTTCAAATAACCATCTTTTAGGGATGGGATATATTGTTCTTGTAACATCAGTTACAATTTGCACCGGGAAATGATCGCTTCCATGCAGATCGACTATGACATGGAAGCTGTACCTCGGTGCTATCGATCCGCTTATAAGTACAAGATCTATACAGGACGTCGATCCATCTCTGGCATTGAAAAAGGTTCCTGATCCGTCGTTTAAAATAATAAGTTCTGAATTCATCAGGAAACTTTCCAGTTCTCTTCCACGGGGATCTACTCGATCCGATCCCGAAAGAGAATTATGAGCGTTAATGTCACCCACCAGTAAAATAGGTGGGGGAAGCTCGGAAATTAGTCTTGCTATGTCATCCTTATTCCAATCAAAATACGGCAAGTATATGCTGCAGACAGTGACCTGTTGCGGACGCTTCATTCTAACGGCGACCGCTTGTAGGTTTGTGTTTAGAACAACCGCTTCGGTGGTAGCTCTAGTCGATGATAATATAGCCACTCCACCTCTAACTCTTACATTTGGCGGTTGATCTCGCCGAAATATATCGAATCCTTTTAATTTAAAATTTTCATTTCGGCGGAAATGCGTTTCTTGCAGACATATACAAATCGGGTCTACATCATGTACCAAGCGTTGGAGCTCATGGATGTTTGAAAAACATCCATTGATGTTCCATTGTACAATCGACTCGCTAATTTTTAATTAAATTATTGTCTGGGTTTGCCTTTCGGCCATATTTTTTTCTCTTCTTCTCCATTATGCGAACGGCATCAAGTTCGCGGAGAACGTCGTCGCCGGCGTAGCTTCCGGCCTCCGAATCGGAGACCACCGAAGCCGCCGACGACGACGGGCATGGATCGGTGCCGGTTTCAGGCGCCGATTGAGAGGCGGCAACCTGGCCGCTCCCCGATACGGGGTCGCACCGGTCACCGCCTGTGGAAGTGGGGACACTCGTTCCCCCTGTGAAATTTTTTGTGGCCTCTGAGGCTTAGAGGCCACTTCAGTTACAGGAGGCTTGGGAGCTTCCATAACAGACTCTGTAGCTGTCACTTTCTTATTTTCAACTAAAATCTCACTAAGACGGACTTGGATTTCAGGTTTAGTGTCCGTTTTCTTCTGTACTGGAGCGACTTTCTGCTTTGGAGATATGTCTTCAGGAGGCTGTACAATTATTCTTGGCTTACCAGGTTCTTTAGTGCTGCGAGGCTTCATTTTGTTATCAATTATCGTCTCAATTAAGCCAGCCAAGGTAGGTGCGAGTTTGTTGATGATTGCACTCTCATCAACAGCAACTGGAGCAGGAGCAGGAACAGCAGCCGCAGCCTGAGAATAGGTTGTTGTTGCTCTAGGTCTGCGGGCGTTTACGATCTTTTTTGCTTCAAAGTAGCTGACTTTTTGCAGGGTTTTTACTTCCTGTACAGCTACTTCGTCTTTGTAAACAGGACAGTTCCTGGATCTACAGGAATGCTGTCCTCTGCAGTTTATACAGGTAGGAGGCTCCTTACACGGCTCTCCTTTATGAACTTCATCACCGCACACGCATATTTGCAGCCTCTCACACCTAACAGCGGTGTGTCCAAAGCGTTGGCATTTAAAGCATCGCATTGGTTGCGGGACAAATGCCCGCACATCCAACCGATGTATGCCCGCTCTTATATTCTCCGGCAAAGTAGGCCGGTTAAATGTAATAACATGGGATGCTGAAGGTAGGACTTCGCCATTCCTTCTCATGTTCAACCTCCGACATTCTAATACTCCTTGCGGCGCTAATTCTTCTACAATTTCCTGCTCCGTACAGTTAAGAAGATCCCGACAGACCACAACACCCCTTGAGGTGTTGAGCGTGCCGTGGGGATCAACACGTACAGCTAGTTCTCCAATTTTTTTTAAGACCTAGGATTTTCTGTGACTGTATATCATTTACAGTCTCTACATGAAGTCCTGTGAAAGTTTTCCTAACTTCCTTAACAGGGCCGCCAGCACATTTTGTTATTTCTCGAGCGGTGAGAAATGGACTCACCTTCGAGAAATTACCGTCTTCTTTGTAACAACTAAGTATTTTGGATTTGGAACGTTGCTTTTGAAGAAAGCTTTTTGCAAGCTTTTCCTAGCCTCAACTTCAATTTTACGAGATTCCACGCTCTTTCTCCGTTTTTCCTCAGGCGAAACGGCCGGTTCTAAACGAGGGTGTTTACGTGAACCCTCTGCCACGTTTAGTTGTTCAGTTTCCATGAACAAATAATCCCTTCTGTAGTAAGGCTATCCGCCGGGGTACATCCCTACTCCAGGGCTACCAACCCTGGAGGTCCGTTCCGGTACTCCGGTGGAACCGGCATATGTCCTGGCAGAGAGCGGATGCGCAGTCTCTGCACTGACTCCAGGCCCTTACACACCGAAGCTTTCAGGGCTCCCATGCTCCGAACATGGGCACCTTAACTACATGCTTGCCATCGCGGGGGGTATGTGGACAACGAAAGGTCTCCGTTACACCTGCAAATAACTTTGACCGTGGCCGCCACATCGCCAGCTCTAAAGGCGGTATTAATCCATTTCCATAATCGTTAAGAATTTTGTATCTGCAGGTGGCCACAAAGTCCAGTCCTGTAATTCGGCCTATAGATGAAAATCGGCCGAAAAAAGCATATCCGAGAAACAACACTCGGAACACTCGGAACCCCGTTAGCCAGCTATATGTAATGTACTTAAATACAGCTGTTGCCGCCCTGGACGTGGAACGTAGATGTTGTGTTCCGGACGTGGGGTTATCTACCTCAGGGCAAATTTGTACATCCTTTGTAATATTACTACTTAAAATTTTAATGTTTCATATTTATACTAGGAGAATTAATTTTACTTTTTCTTAAGCTTTCTTTGTAAAGAATGAATAGTTACTTTTGTTGTTTATCTTATTTTTGATTATTCATTTTTATTTTTATTTTAATTTTATATTTGTCTTTTTATTTCTTTGTACGAACTAAAGGAGGTATCGTGAATGCGAAAAATTTCGGTTTTCAGATTTCAACGGAAATATCCATTTTGACCATCCCTGAATCCATTTTCACTAGTTTCGGCGTGACGTCTTTACATACGTACGTAAGAATGTACCTCGCGTAACTTAAACACGATTATTGTAGGCTGTTGAAATTATAGATTTAGGACTGTTGTAACATCTATTTGTGCACCTCCCCTTTTGATTGCAATCGACTGAACCGATAGTTTCCATAAAAGCCCAAAATAAAAATAAATTGGATTTTGGACTTTTTCTTAACTGTAGTAAATAAGCTTTCATTGACAGATTTTCAATGATACATCATAAATGGTACTTATTTTCATTGGTTCAAAGTTACAACGAAATTAAATTTTAATTAATGAAATATTTGGATCATACAAGGGGAAGCACAAAGGGTCGAATCAGACTTCATTTCTTTTTTTAATTTAAATATCTTGAATTATTAATAATTTATTAACCTCTCTGATTGTAAAAAAGGTTTTACAGTTAATAATAATAACAATAAAAATATATATATATATATATGAATAACTATCAGAAGTTATTAATGAAATAAAATTTTATGTACTTTTTAAAAAAAAAAAAATCTTTAGTTGGAGTACAAGGAAGGCATGTGGTGTCCCCATAAATTTTTTTTTAAACAAATTAACTCTATATTTCACCAGGTCATAAAGTACTGAGGGCTTCCCTCATGATGAAGAATGGCAAAAATGTTTTAATTTTTAGTAACTGTTTTCATTGCTTATATTAATAAATTAAACATATAATATTACTTTACGTTAGGGCACGGACATAAAAAAATAAAAATATAGTAAATAAAAAGTAAAATTAAAAGACTTGCATAAGCTTGATTTTTTCAATTTCTTGTATAACTTTTTTCTGTAGTTTTATAGTACAAAAATGTATACGATTGTTCATCTTAGCTCATTATGTCTATTTACCATTATTCTTATTGGAGGAGAGGAAAAATAGGAAACAGCAATAAATATTGAGATAGACGCTAAAAACAGCATAAAAAAATATTATTAACTGATATGTGAAATATTCAAATACAGGAAATGTAGTAAAAAGTTAATGATTGATTAAAGAATAGATACCTAAAGAAATTACTCTTTTTGTTTTACACTAAATGTGAAAAAAAGAAACAATTAATAGTAAAGTAATTTTAACATTTTATTAAATTATATTAAGATAGAGTTACACCGTTCGGAAAGGAATTTTAATAAGAATTTATTACTCGAAACAAGCAAATCGAAACTAATATGAAAATTGTAATGGATATCAAGAAATATTTTTATTTTATTTAGCATTTTACTTGTAACATCAATACTTATTGTTGTATGTTATAGAAAAAAAATGTTTTACAATATAAACTATTTTTTCTGCATTTTAAATCTGATATAGTTCTAATCAGCTACGTACGTAATTATCCACTTCTGGCTTTTACCCAAGCCTCAGTTGTGCACTGGCCAACTCGCTCATGTTCATCCTAAACTTAATTTTCATCAAATTCAGGTAAAAAAAGATAAGTGTTTCATCAAGAAAAAATACTATTTTAATTTAAAGAAGTTGCCATTAAAAAAACACTGACTTTAAAATTAATAAATTAAATGAAATACATTTTTTTAAGTTTTCCATCTAGAAAAAAACGTAAAACAAATAAAGATTTTGTAATGTTCTGTTTAACAAAAGTTTCGTTGTTTTCATTACACAAAAGTCTCAAGGATAATAGAAGTTAATTATTTTTTTTAAACTTACGTGCTAGTTTGTAATATCAACTGCAGTGGTATTTTTCTTTACAAAAGCACTAATAGACGCCTGTTGATGATGCTTTTCACTTTTCAATTATGAAGTGCAGCTAGCCAAGATTCACCTTCTAAATTGAAATATTTGTGTTTTTTACGAGTCAAATAGTGTTTATTTGCATTTGCTTTTTTAAGAGTAGTTAAAACTGTATTGCACAACAAACACACCGTTTAATCTTTCACTGAAGTAAAGAAAAAATCTAACTCCAACTCTACTTTAAATGTTCTGTTTTCTTCATTTAATTTTCTTCTCTTAAATTTGAAATGATGGAGAAAAAACAAATATCAACTAATACCTTTATGAAAGCGTATACTTGCTAGAAACATAATAAAACCGTTTACTAGCAAAACAATAACAACTAGATTTTCACAATGGCCGGTAGCAGTACGAGAGAGACGCAAGTTAACCGCTGCAAGTTAACAAGCACGCACAGATAACTACAGATCGCCAACTCCGTAAAATACAGGGTAACGCTGTAGGGTGCGGGGTAAATGGTCAAAAGCAGGTACCAGGTACTTATACTTCAGGAACGTACAATTTCGATCATTCTTAGCTCGATAGTTGGCAGGGGTAGTCTTATTTTGCACCTAATCCAGATTATTTATTATTATTACTATTATTTTAAGTCGAGAACCTCCCAATGGAAGACGTTAATCATTCATGATTCATATTTCTTTTGCTTGGCATTCTTCTTTTCCCTCCAAAATTCTTTCATTCTTTCAGAAAAGGCCTTCTTCCATTTTTCAGACCATTTCGGACGATGTTGTTTAGGCTTCGGGGGTTCTTGTTTAACTTTCCATTTATTATTATTTATTTTTTTATTTCATACGTTACAAATTTCAAAACACTTTAAATACTTTTTATTTAAATTCTCAGCCCATAAAGGACAGAGAATTAGAGAAAATGTATTTAAAGGCAATGAAATTAGTTACAATATGAAATAAACCTGCTAATTACAGTATATACATAATATAGTAGCGAAAACAATTACAAAATATATTACTTTATTTATTATTAAAATAAAATGTTATAAACATGAATAATTAAAAAAAAAAAAAACAAAAAAAAAACAGAAAAACAAAAATTTTAACATCTAATTTATTTATTTTTATTTAACTTATCATTACAAAAATTATGACATAATTCTCCCCCTCTGCCCAAGACCCCTAGCGTTAACTGTATGTTGCAGAGTTGACCAGTCCAGCAAGCATGTTAAAAGATTGACAAATGACAACCAAATCCTGGGCACTCTATTAGTTGCTAAGCCAAATGCACGAGATGTCGCTACTTGTAATACGTGATAATAGTAGGGCAAACGTTTTGCACTTGGTGGAATTCTAACATTTGAAATATACAAAATAGGTTATTACCACCGGTAGTCACTGAAACTTACATTCATATCGTTCTTTATTTAATTATATTAATTTTCAAATTGTAATTTATATAATGAAATATTAATTAATACATGAGCTAGCTTTTATGAACGCCGCACAAGAAACACACGGAGAACGCAAGTGACTTCAAGGCTGCAAGTTAACCCACCTAGGTACTAAAGCATACCAGTAGCAAATGAACGGTCACCCATCAGCAAACTGAAACGAATTATATAACTTCTTACATATACCTGTAAAGCCAATTAAGGCTGTAGATAAATACTTGAGTTTTATCTGCACTGGATCTTTAAATACCATAATCATTTTTTTTTCGATTAGTAACATTATGAAAATAATTGCAAATTTTACTATCAGATACAACGAAATATTTAACGAATATTTACTATCAGATATAACGAATTTTTACCTATCTACATGAACAATTTCGCGATCTTTCAATATTCTATGACTTAATTGGTGATTTCTGTGATGAAGTGGTAACGTCTCAGCCTTTCATCTAGAGGTCCCGGGTTCGAATCCCGGTCAGACATGGCATTTTTATACGATAAAAAATTCAGTTTCCACATCCCAGGCACAAACTTCAAGCTTATATGGCGATATAAGCTCCTTAAAGACATTAAAAACTTAGGAAAAAGTTCTTCTCCCTTGTAGAAGAGGGAGAAAACGGACTCAAGAAGACAAAGAACACCACTCTAGAAAAATGAAAGAAGCATGAGCTAAAAAGTTGATTAAGCGTGGCCCTCTAAATGGGCTATTCGAAAAGAAAAAAAAACGTCTTTAAACGTACTCAGAATCCAGCTTTTGTATTTAAATAAAATTAACTTATTAACCTATAAGAGTCTCTTAAGATTTGAGGAAAACAACTGATTGGATCTACTAAAAAGTGCCACCTCCACAAAATTCAACTATTTAAAATCTTTGATGTACATATTACTCGTAATTATGATTTAAAATACATTATTAATATCGTAACATATATTTCTTTATCGTTAATTTTTTAACCAATTTAAAATTTTTATTTTTATTTAATATAAATAATATTGTAATTTGCAGATTTTATTATATTATGAAACTGGTTGAAATGAACAATGAATGTAAAAGAAAAAACTACAAAACATATTTTAATTAATTAAATAGTAACCGAATAATTAATTATATACTGTTAAAATCTGTAATTAATACTATATTTACAATTAAGTAATTAATTTAGGTTCTAAAAATTTAATTTGTGGTCTACCGTAGTATGGTTTATATTTTGAAATTATATTACAATTAATTAACAGTTTAGACATTAATTTTGTCCTTAATGTAATACATATATCCCGTCGTGTTATTCTAGTGGTTAAACTAGTTAGTTAGTGGTTAAACTAGCAAAATCAGCAGATTTTTGAAGTCGAGAGTTCGATGGTCCGAAGGTCCTTGTTAAGACTTTTATATGGATTTAAATACTAGACTGTGGATGACTTAGTTTGGTGTCAATTAACCACACGTCTCAGGAGAGGTCGACCTGAGTTTGCTCCGAACTATATGTCTACTGGTGTACTTACACTTACATCGCACTACACCTGCAGCTATTTCAGGGCTAGCAAGCCGGTAGCAGTAATTATTGTATTTGCCTATACACGCACAACCAGACCCGGCAGTAACTGAAAAATATACCTACCTAAAACTATTGTTTTAAAATTACCTACTTTGTAACTACTTGTTCTAAAACTATTGTTTTAGAGAAAACAGTAAGTATACATATCTTTTAAATAAAAGTCTACCTAAATATTAAAATTAAATGACGGATTAAAAGAAAGCTATGTTTATTTGGATGAAAGCTGGTATATTAAACCGATTTTAATTACAATAGGTGTTTTGTTAACAGTTATAATTCACTGGACACTTCCGCATCCCACAAAAGTCCTAGGATAAGCAAGGTTGTTCTTTTAAAAATCTTATGGCTGGTTTCTGATGGCTCGTTATTTTTTGAAAGAAAAGAAATTCATTCTTGGATCATATGTTTGATCTGGATCTGGTCAACGTAAAATCATTTCATCAGTTAAGTGCAGCTTCCATTTAGATAAAGATTCCCCAATCTCCAGATCGGATAATGGACTACGGAGACTTGTTTGCTATTGATAATGTTATTTTTCTCTTAAAGTAGTTCATTCTAGGTTATCTTGTCTTTTTCTTTCTCGTCAGTTCCTTATAATTTTATTTTTACTATTTGATTTTAGGTGTGTCTTACGTACTAGGTCAACACTGTGGATACGAAAACATCTACAGCTACCCTTGATGTGGCCGGCGAAGAGACTTCCTGGGTACCGCCCTATCTTTTTGGGGAATACGTAATAAATGTAATGATTGAAGAGCCTTTCAAATAAAGACATATGGAGATATGTCTTTATTTGAAAGGCTCCATTAGATCCATCATGGATCTAATGGAAATAATATTGAATCAGGACTGAATTTGGATATAATTTTTTTCATGTAGAAATTTATAAAGTTAGATCCAAGTTCAGCTGAGATGATATGAAAATTTAATAAAAAGGACATGTGAATAATATTAAAAAACTACTTTATGATAGTTCTGAAAGTAGAGGAAATGTCGAATTTAATATATACACAGTTCATATATAATAAACTTTAATGTAACATCAATAAACAACAGAAATTATATCACATTTTTAAATTTCTTCCTTGATTTTGAAACATCTCATGATAAATTTTGATTTTTTCCCCTCCTACTGCGATTTAGCAATCTAAAACAACGTCCAATTTAAAATTTTCAAACTCCAAGCATTAAAAATGTAATGTATAATGAGTTTATTATCAAATTTGGGTTTTTAAAACACATACAAATTTCTATATTCAGAAAAGCGTTTTTGTAACTAATTTTAGGTAACACTTTTTTTCATTACTTCATAAAGTAATAATTGAAACATATTAAATAAAATTAAAACACTCAAATTTAAATGTAATTCAAAAGGGATAAGTGAAAATTAGTTTGAAAGCGTTATCTATTTTTTAAGGAAATGTAATATACCTTTTTTTATCTCTATACTAATCAACTGGAAATAGAAAAGGGATACCGCAAGAATTAGTTAGTGGTACTGCAGACACACAACGAAATCTATGAGTGAAAATAAGAACAAACAACCCTTATCGATCGGTTTACCATTTGAATGTTTTAAAACATCCACCAGGCTGCACCACAGGATGAGCTAACTTTACCGCCATTTTAGCATGTGCTTTCGTTCAAGTACAAAATTACAAGCACGTTCATTGTCATCTAGTTTATCGTATGTCACTTGAGATATACGATATGCACTATTACAGTTAATTATACAGTTGTGTTTTAAACAAATAGATCTCTAAATACCATTGACAACTGGAATTATAGTAACTAAGCAGAAAAATATATAAGTAAAATGATAAATAAAATTAATTAAAACTCTACAAATATATAAAAATTTTCTTTTTTAAATGGAATTTTGAGAAATAAACACTTTAATGAATTGAATAACATAATATTTTTATTTATTAAAAAATAAAAAATCCAATATCTTCATATATTTGATAGTATTTTATTTATTAAAAATATAACTAAATTTCAATAAAAAAGATTACCATGTATAATAGACTGTATATTTATTAATTCCGAGAAGTCAGAAAAATAATATAAGACAAGGAAGTTAACGTACTAAATTTATATTAATTAAATAATTGTAATTGCAGAGAAAATTATGACTGTATCTGGATGCATTACAAATAAAACAAAAGCTATATTTAAGAAATCCATCTTTAAACTATTAAAAACATGGTAGATCATATTATTGTAATAGATATTAATAACCCTATTCAAAAAGCAATATTATTTTCAAAAAATATATAAAATCAACGTTATTAATTCATATTTAAATGTTTATTTCTGTAACTTATGAAGTAAGCATTTTTTTATGTTTAATTCAAAATTATGAAAAGAAGGATTTAAAAATATCAGAAAATTTACATAGAAAAAGAAAAATTTCCAAAAGAAAATTTTCCAGAACCTGTACTTTTTTAATTATCTTTGTTAACATCATAAATTTTCCCTTTAATATTTCTCTCATTTGAAGAAAATAAGGTTTTTAAACAATTGTATTATAAAATATTATTTAAATATACATATATTTAATTAATTATGGTATTACTATTTTCTTCTTTTTTTTTGTGAACATATAAAATGACACTCAGAAAAATTAATCTTGTCAGATAGCTCTAGATAGAAGTAAAGAGATTAAAAGAATAACATTTTTAATTATTCCACCAAAAGATATTTTCAAAACGTAATTTTTTTGAAATACACATAAGTAGTTAAAAAAAAGACCTTTTTTTCTTCTCTCATTAATTAAAGAATCCATACTAAAAAATAATAAAGTGAGATTTCGTTTTAGTGATTGGAAACCACAAAGTTACGATACAGCTATAACTTTAGAATAGAGAGGAATACATTTTTATATTGCTTAAAAACTACTAGCTCCGTCTTTCATTCAGATGTGACTTAGTTGTTTTTTTCTTTTCAAATTTGCATTCTTTAAGAGTAATGATAATCATTACATAAACTAGTCTATGCGATAAACAGATGAAAATTTTGCTTAAATATTATCTTCATTTCAGAGAAGCTGATATTCAATACTTCTCTAAAGGCAAACTTCACCCCTCAGATTTTCAAGTAACCTGGTATAACACGCTTAATAAGGATATCTAATTTTTGTGAATTACTTATATTTTGTGTAAGGGCAGTTTAATTTTTAGTTTGAGGTATTCAACGCATATATAAATAAATATATATACTCATATATATCCTAATATGTACATCGCAGTCTGTTCACAATCTAACTAGAGAACCCCCAGAGTCCAATGAGATGAGTATATGTATACCATGTAATCTTGTACAGACTCAGACCGGCCATTCGTGAGATGTGTGAATAATTTAACCCCAACCACCAAAGTATCGTATGTGCCGACCTCTGTGGCGCAAGTGGTAGCGTCTCGGCCTTTCATCCTGTTGCCCGGGTTCGAATCCCGTTCAGGCATGGCATTTTCACAGAGGCTACATATCATTCATCTCATCCTCTGAAGCAATACCTAACAGTGGACCCGGAGGTTAAAAAAACCACCAAAGTACAATGGTAACCACTGTCTAATATTCAAATCCGCATAAAAGCAACTAACATTTACTAGGTCTAGTGGTTAACTCGTGGTAATTCACTCGTTTAACAGCTGGTATCCGAGACTATCAGGATATACCAGGCATGCAGTTATGAGGTAAGATCTGACCGTAATATTTGTGTTTCTTCAGGGTGTAGTGATTTCTGATTGGAGATCATAGAATTATTGAGTAAAAATATTAATAACAATAAAATTGTTGCATGCCTCGACTTTTAAGTTAATAATTATTTTAAGATATATAGTATTCTTTTTAATTAAAAAAAAATCAAATTGATACAAAATTTAAATTATTACTTTCTAAAAAAGAAAAAGCTAAATAAATTGGCATAAAAAAAGAAGAAAAATAAAAAGTAGAAGAGCAGACAACGAAAATTTTCAAGTGAACTATTTTTAATTAAATGGCTCAACTTTATTTAAAAGTTTTAATTATTCTCTAAGTTGCCTTCGGAAAGATTGGAGCGTGTAATGCCAATATTCCATGTCGTCTTCCAAACGAAATCAACAAAGTCTTAACTTTTCTTCTTCGCTGAAGTATGATACCAATTTTATATAGATAAATCAGTAAAAACAATCTTAGTTATTTTTTACGCTACTGAACTTTATAAAGTTTGTATTTGTCACCAATAGCTACTATCTTTTTTTTATTTTAATAATGTAATATTAATTTTAATATTTAATACTTTTCATACATATCATACATGTTTTAATACGCACATTCACTTAACCATAAAAAATATTGTCGTATCAAACTAAAATTGTTTTCAAACAAGAAATTACTCGCATCTTTTATGTAATGATTTACCAAAGCTCTCTAAAGTTAATAAAAATAGTAATGCTAATGGTCCTAGGATTTGTATTTTTTGTTTCTGAACACAAATATTTATATATACCCAAACACGCACACACACACACACACACACACACGTTTGTAGGTTTCTGTTTGCATTCTAAAATAAAGAAAAAACAAAACTAGGTGAAGGGATATTTTTCAACACTTTGAACTTTATTGTACTTCTTGAAATCTTTTCGTCGGAATATATTTTTCAAACTTTTAAAAAACTAATATCATCTAATAATTTTCTTTTTTCACTCATTTTACAAGTAAATATATAAATATATTTTCTTACTAAAATGTTTGGCATGCTTATGATTATATCTTATCAGTTTAAATATTAATCATTAAAAAAAAACTAATATTAACAAAAATATTATATTACTTTCACATTTCTACTAAAATGAAAATATACATCGTAATATTTAAGTAGATTATTCATTTTATTAGTCTGGAAACAAGTAATAATTTTCTTTTCGATTTTGGTTGCTTTTAAACAACGTTCCAACCTCCTTCCCTTCTTTTCTCGTTGCTGTTCTTTTCTCTTCCAACTATTTCTTCATTCTCTCCCCCCTAATGGAGGGTTTTTCTTTGTCTTCTTTCAACCATTCCATTTTTGATTTTCTTTCCTGATATTTTGTTTCTGGAAACTTTATTACATTATAATCTTATTTTTATAGTCTCTAATTTAATTATCTTTATGGTGTATTTTTAAATTTTAATATATTTTCTGACATAGTATGGAGTTGAAAAAGGACATACATTCCTTAAGATTGATGGAATATCATGACGAATAAATAATTGGATTGATGTTATTACATAGCCTAATCACTCAATCATCCTCTTTTGGTTTTGTATGTGTATGCAATATGCGTGCGTTTTATTTTTCAGTACATATTTTCAGATAATAAAACAAAGGTTTAGATTAAAAATGTATATATTCAATAATACAATTAAAAATTACATGATTAATATTTTTATAAACAATAAATATTAAAAAAATTGTTTTTATTACCTTTAAGATTCGTATAGAAAAATATCCACAGATATATCTTGGACTTTTGCATCTTTTCATATCAGTCAAAGGCTAAATATCTTGGCATACATCTCAGGCAAATAGGATAAAAAAATCATATACGAGTATAATAATATGGAAGGAATTAAATCATAAATTTTAACAATTCTATTAAATTTTAGAGGGAAAAATCCAAAATTTTTGCTTTA
Source organism: Lycorma delicatula (assembly GCF_047948215.1). NCBI lineage: Eukaryota > Metazoa > Arthropoda > Insecta > Hemiptera > Fulgoridae > Lycorma > Lycorma delicatula. The sequence continues at coordinate 77,383,029 of NC_134455.1, forward strand.
AAGTACAGATTTTGATTTATTAAACTATTATCTAAACAATTTCAAATTCAAAATTCAACAATCGGAACAAAAACTATGCAAAATATTGAAATGTTAAAACCGTTTCAATCAAAACTCCTTCGTTTAATAAAAAATTATAACCATAAATTATCCGCAGAGACTAGAACTTTTGATTTACTAACGAGAGAACCTTCTAGTTTTCCGTGACGTAACAACTACAATTAGATTACTACCCAAAGGACGAAACGGTAAACTTCTTGATCAGAGTTTAAGCCTTCTTTTACAACACATTAATCCTGTTACACTTCACGTAAATTGCATAACCGAATAACCAATGTTCAAAAAATGAATCTTGTAGAAAAAAAATGATGTCGAAACTACATGACTTCCTTGTACTCCTATTAAATTACATAAACACATATTTTTAGAATGAAAAGTACATAAAATTCTATTTCATTAATAACTTCTGATATTTTTTCATTTTTTTTTTTTTTTTGTTGTTACTATTGAATTATCAAATATTGTAAAACTCTTTTACAATCAGAGAATAATTATTAGTAAATCCATATAATTAAATTAGAAAAAAAGTTAAAAAAAAGCAGATGAAGTCGGATTTGAACCGATGTGCCTTCCCTTGTAGGAACAAAATATTTCATTAATTAAAATTTTATTTAGCTACAACTCTGGAACCAATGTAAATAAGTATTACCTATGATATATCGTTGAAAAGTTCTCAATCAGGGCTTATTGCTGCAGTTTTTTAGATATTGGGCTTTTTTGGATACTTTTGGTTCAGTCGATTGCAATCAAAATAGGACGTGCACAACTAGATGTTACAATAGTCCTAAATCAAAAGTTTCAACATTCTATGTCTAATTTGTTTTGAGTTATGCAAGATACATATGTACATACATATATACGTACGTACAGATGTCACGCTGAAATTGGTCAAAATGGACATTCCGTTGAAATCTGAAAACCGAATTTTTTCACGATCACATTATTTCCTTTGCTTCGTACAATCTAAAATCCTTCAAAATATATAAAAAAACGATTACATTATTTTAAAGCAGTAATGTAAAATTCCAAATTATAATCGAGTTACATAATACCACAAAAATGAGTTGCATGAAAGAATGCCAAAGGAAGGGATATCTTTATAACAACACCTCCCATTTTTACATATATTATATAAGAATACATGAACTGTTTTCGTAAAGTATCAGATTATAAGATAGATAAATTAATAATATTTCTATAAATTGAATATGACAATATATTCCATTATTAACTAATTCATGATACAATACTGTTATTTTTTTATTAAGTATACGATATCAACATCGGGCATTCAGAAACAAAAAGCACTCCTAGTTTTATGTTACAGAGTGTCCTACAATTTTTGTAATTTAATTGAAGGTAACTACTTTATTTTTCTTCAATTTTGAAGTTATATATACTTTTTTAGCAATACTACATATTATTATTAATATTATTTTAATCCTATTTCTTGCTATATAAACGGTCTCTTTTGATTCGTCGATCGAAGGATAAGTGGAACCCTTAATTAGGGAGCAATAGAATATGGGGGAGGGGAATGTGAATGTGAATAGTGAGGGTGAACATAAAACTGTGTTCCTGGTACTTTTTATCGATTACAACCCTTCAATATCACGTGACCTATAGCGATATGCCAACAAAGCAGCAGAGTAATGAAGATCGGCCATCGCTTTGAAAAATGCTTCATGATTATAAAATCAATAATACTAAGTATAGGCGTAGAAAAAGACAGTATTGAATTGTATATCTTTGTGATAAAAATATTTTAAACAGATGTAATTATATTTTATGAGACGTTAACCAAAATATATAATCTATTTTACAAGAAAATAGATTATAAGAATGAGTAAAACATTATGAAATTAATTATTATTTAAAGATATATATGAGGTCAAAATTTTATATCGCCTATAAAAACAGTTTCAGTATTCCACTTTCCTGACAGATATTGTACAAAAGGAAAAGAGTTGCTATCAGTTAAACGAAATCACCCCGATCTCGTAAGAGATATTTTTCAACGTTTCTTAGCTCCTTGAATATAAAAATTCCAAATGATAGTTATGTAATCATGTAAAGATATGCATTTTCGTAACGTTTAAAACTAGAATCAAATTAAAATATTCTTTTTAATTTCGATATTGGAAGATTGATCCATTAAATTTATTTTATTTTTTTTTTTAATTACTGAAGTACAGTAATTACATATGATGTTAAAAAAATCTGATGTGAACAACACATGACTTCCTTGTACGACTATTAAATTACATTTACACATATTTTTTTAAAATGAAAAGTACGTAAATTTTTATTCCATTAAAAACTTCTGATATTTTTTGTATTGAATTATTATTCGTCGTAATTTTTTTTTTTTACGAGAGGTTAATAATTATTAAAAAATCAATATATTTAAAAAAAAGAAATTAAAAAAAGAAGTTGAAGTCTGATTCGAACCGATGTGCCTTCCCCTTACGTTCAACATATTTCATTAATTAAACTTTCATTTGGCTATAACTCAGGAACCAATGGAAATAAGTACCTTTTTTGATATATCATTGAAAAGCTCTCAATGAGGGCTTATTACTACGATAAAGAAAAAGTTCAAAATCCAAATTTTTGGGGATTTTGGGGTTTTTAGACACTTTTGGTTCAGTCGATTGCAATCAAAAGAGGAGGTGCACAACTATATATTACGTCAGTTCTAAATCCAAAATTTCAACATTCTATGGCTAATCGTTTTTGAGCTATGCAAGATAAATATGTACATATATAAATACACACGTTCGTACAGACGTCACGCCGAAACCAGACCAAATGGATTCAGGGATGGTCAAAAAGGGTATTTCCGTTGAAATCTTGAAATCGAAATTTTTCGCGACCACAATACTTCGTACAAGGAAGTTAATGTTCCTATAAACCTCTAAAGAGCTTAGATGTAGTAAAAGTCTAAATGAAAATATAAATCTTGAAGTTGATTATAAGCCTATTAAAAATTAATATAATCACTTTTAATTAATATGAAATGCAAATAATAACAGATTAATAATAACAATAACATAATTTAATAATTAGTATAAATAATAATTGTAATTAATATCAATTGAAAATATTATAAAAACGTTAAAAAATGAAAAAAAATCCTACAATTAATCATACTATGCTTATTACTAATAATAGTGTAATAATACTACACTTGATTAGACCTTATTTATTACTGGTTTTTATATTCCTGGCATCATAAATCTAAAGCTGTGCTGCAATAAGGAAAGTATAGTAATCAGCCAAAAAATGGAGTATGCATTTTTTTCATTTCTCATGACTCTGGGATCCAAGAAAAAAACAAAAAAAAAGTGGGGTTAATATTTATTTGTACATATGTACCTATGAGCGTTGGTGTGTTTAAAGCCTAGTAACTTTTGACGTTTTTACTTCTGGTTAATAAACCTAAAAATATACTATGGGGCAAAATATCTGATCAAAATTTAAAAGTACCGATTTTTTGAATTCTTAAAATTTTTTCACGTATCATTATTTACCCACTGAAGAAAAATAAATAACTAATGCCGGAAAAGTATAAAAATTTTGTCGTGAGCTTTTTAATAAATCTCATAGTGCAAATACGCCTTTTTTAGCTTTTATTGGAGGTGTAAAAGGAAAATTTGTATAATTTAATTTTTTTATTTCAATTAACTTTATTCCTGAATGGATAACAGTTGGAATATTGTTAACTATGTTATTAAATACAGTTTGATATAATTCAGGGATACTGAAATTTAAAACAGAGTAATGAATTTTTTCAAATGGTTGAAATTTCACTAATTTACAAAACAACGTTTGAAACTCTTCTCTATTCAGCATCTAATTCAGTGTCATTCAATAAGTTAAATAAACATATATATTTGCTTGAATGTGTGATGTACTTAATTACTTTTATTTTACTTTCACTTTTAACTGAGTTATGGAATTTTTGCATTCATTTTAATATAGTATTAGTATTCGCTTTTTTCACCCTTTATTTCACCCTTTACAGCCTCATAATATTTTTCTATTTTCTTTATGCACTACTTGCAAACGTTTGTTATTAGTACTAATTAGAATTGTAAAACTTTTGGTACTTTAACTATACTGTAGATATACAACTTCGCTGAAATATTTCGATGATCCTGGATTTCATATAATAATGACATTCAAACCAGTGAGTTGTGACATTCATAACTCAGGCGTTATAAAAAAATGTCAGAAATATGATTTTTCACATTATATTTTTAAATTTAAATTTAAAAGTGAAGCGAGTGTATAAAATATACTTTACTCCAAAGAAAAATTACATTAATTTATTTTTACACACAACCAGTTCCAGTCTATCTTTTGGCTGTAAAGTATAGAAATCTGCCGTATAAATAATACTAATTAATTTTTTTTTTAAGTAGTGTAGTGTTAATTATACAAAAAATTTCTGAGGTATGTAGAAACAACTTGGTATGCTATGAATCTGATCTTAATATGACATAATAAATGGGGAGGGAATATATATCAAATCTTTAAGTAATTACTTTTCACAATTATTTAACGTTTAGAGGTAAATAAACATATTACAAACACAGAATAAATATTAAATCATTAAACTGCATGTACATTATTATCATCATCTGCTTCTTTTTCTTCTTTATATACGATGTGCGTTACAGAACATTCAAAAAATGTTTGACACCTTAAAACTTTGTCTACTATTGATCAGAATAAATGGCTGGTTCCCCAGAAAATATTAAATTAAATTTTTCAAATATAAAATTTTCTTCGACCTGAACTTCTATTTTCCTTGAAGTTATGAACAAACCGATACATCTTTGGGTTTCTTACCAAATGTGCAGAGTACTTCAGATTTCTCTGTAAATAATTTGAATTGTCTTTCTGAAAATATCCAGGTTAGGAGTATATTCCAATAGCAAATCTTATATATAAAAATAATCTTAAACAACCATCAATAGACCCACATTTTAAAGGCCTCAACTTTCTTCAACGATCATTCTGATAAAGTCTAAACGCAACATAACTTAATAAACTTCTTTAGGGAATAGCTGCAGCCCATAACACCAATCTTCTTTAGCATACAACAAACATTAAGTGCAATCAATCAGATTTAATATAGTCTGACTTGTATAACAATCATAATTTTTTTATGAGACTACGGGCTCAACTGCTATGCTGACTTTAACTTAAATAGAAATTTGTAGCGTATGAAAAATCTCATGCCTGAATCGTCGTTTATAAATTCTGTAATACATAAAATATATTTTAAACAGATGAAAACTTTATATAATTTTCAGACTATAATTTACGGGCTTAATGTAATCTATATTTTGATTAGAAAGATTTGCTAATATGGAATATTCATTTCAATGTAAAAGGCGAAGAGAAAACTTAGCTCCTCATTTTTACTAGTAAGCTTAGTAAGTGTTTTCATTGGTTTACTTGTGACGTTACTTACAATTTACATAATGTATGACTCAAGATAAAAAAAAAAAAAATTAGTTAAATAAAGTGTGAAAAAGTAGGAGTTTTATTTTGTTATCACCACTATTTTTTGCATCAAAAAGAAGAGGTTGGTGAAATACAATAAAAAATTGGTTTCTTTTTTTTACTTATTCTGAAACTACACATAAATCGACTGATAAATAAATATTTACATCCAATAAAATACATAAATCTTTTGAATATGCACATTTTATATTGTTTATTATAAAATAATGTACTTTTTTGGGTAAGGGTTTTAATATTACAAACACTATACAGTAGAATCGAGTTTTTTCATAGATCATCTATAAACATTAAAATCACTTGTATTCCATGGACTTATACAGCCTATACATATAGTAAAATAACAAAATAAAAAGAATTCTATAAAAAAAGAAACTCTACTGTTACAAAGTAATATAAATTTAGAAAAGTGTTTTTCCAACTGGAAAAAAATTGAAAAGAGGTAAAAAATTATTATTTATTGTAGTTTGTATGTAGTCTAAATGAGACTACTACAGAGTGGAGAGCCGAGAGAGTGTTAACATGTTAACAGCCAACGAGATGAGGGTATAATCGGGTGGGGGCAGTAGAAGAACAGAGAGGGAAAATAGAAGAGAATTAGTACGAGGGAGAAAGAAAGACAGTGTGAGAGGGTAAATGATAGAGATGCACAGATAGCCAAGCTGGCTCAGCCAACCGGCAATGGTATCGGATCAATGCAGTCATCTAAACGAACGGTGAATCTGCGTACCATGTTAACTGCACGAGCCATCCCCATTGCATCATTTTTCCAACCTCTCGTAAACAGCGCACATGGTTGCAAAAAATACACACACGAGTATAAAAAATTATTCCAATAAAACATTCTAACAGTAGTAGTAGTAGTAGTTGTAATAGTAGAATATGAAATTTAAAAAAGTATTAAAATACTTGTAAAAATTAAAAATTTTTATATTATTGTATCTTTAATGAGCCAGTTGAATTTTTTTTTAAATCTTAATTTTTAATGTCCACTTAAAAAATATATTTCGATTACATAAAAACAGATTGGAAAGCCTACCATTAGCCGTTACGCATCTCAGGCTCAAGTTGGGCTTTTTTTTTAATAAGAAGAGCTGTTTTCATTAAATTACAAAATATCATAGAGATAATAACTCGAATAGACAAATAAGCCAAACAAGAGGTCAGAATAAAAGACAATAGTTATGGATGGACAGTGATAAATAATGATACATTAATAGAAAGGCTAAATTAAGAAATAGACAAAATTATTCAATGAAATCCTTAGACCCTATTCATGCAGTTGCCATCAATCTTACTGAAAGACATTGGGGTATATTAAAGACTACTAGAGCACCACATTATAGATAAATGATTTTGTGGCCGCCAGCACAATTAGTAATTCTGTAACTTGTTTTGTAATGAATTTTCCAAAACTAGCTTTATAGCAAGATTTAACTAACAAAGTAAAATTTAAAATAATAATAATTATTTTTTTAAATAATTATCAAATTGAATCTGATTATATCGAATCTGATTCTGGAAGATTTAGAAAGAGAAAACTCTTAGTATATTAGCAATAACCTAAGCATTATTTTCAGGGATAGCAGACATGACTTTATAACTTTAAAAGCATATAAAAATTTATTTAGATAATGTAAATATTCGATTGATCACTTATTTTACAGAAAAAAAACATTTTTTCACTCACGTAGTTCATTCGTACCGAGTTCTGCCACCAGAGCTGACACCAGTGTTGTAATAAATGGACGTATTTACTGATGTGGAACGTGTTCGCTATGTGTTTTGGATTTACGATTTGCAATCAGAGACTGCAGTTTAATGTAATTTTCGTAGATAGTACGGGAGGGAGCCTCCTAGTAGGCTAAAATTTACTCTTGGCACCTTGGAGACAGCTTGTTCTGTTTAACATACAAAATAACAGGACGCCTACGCGTCCATAAAGCTGGTATGGAACAACTCAGAGAGAAAGGTTTGCACGTAGTCCAAAGAAATCAACTCGACTTGCGTAACGTGAGACTGGCATTTTATAAACGACTGTTTGGCGCTTATTACGTAAACGATTGCACTTTTTTATATTTTTTCTTAGAGTTTATCATTTTTTATCCCCCACCCCCACTGGAGACAGATCTGAAAGCAAGCAGGAAGTGCTATCGCCTCAAACTGCCTAGTCGAGAACTGACGTTCCCCTCAGACAGCCGGGACTCAGACTTTAATTAGTCGCCATGCCTCTAATGAGGGGATCTCGTAGAGATCGTCACACAGGGACACAAATCTTACTTTGCCCCCTCGTCAAAACGACTGCAGTTGAAGACATTCAAACTAACTACGTTTCACCACGTTACAGATGACCACGCAGTTGCTCAGCTGCAGTTTTGTGTGGAAGTGACGGATAAAATCGCAGACAACGATGCATTTTTTTGTAATTTTTAGAGATTAGTCAATGTTTCACATCAAAGACAAAGTGAAAAGTCATAACTTTAAGTCATAACAAATATGGGATAGCGAAAACCCTCATGAAAATTTGCAGCACATTTATGATAGCCTAAGGCCAATGTTTTATTTGCCCTAAGCAAACAAATCTGTACGACCCATTCTTCTTCCAGGAGGCAACCATAAATTGTATCATTTTTCTGGACAGACTTCAAAATTTTCTGATTTTTCAGTTAGACGATGATGACCAAAATGGATGCCATACTTTCTAATGGAAAATAATTTCCTTTTTGATTACGTAAGTTTGGTAAAGGATACTTCTATAATGTTATGTAGAACTTATGAAGTATGTTATAGAAGAAATAAATTCGTGTAAAATGAACAATAGGTATGAAACAAACAATGTCTAACGCAGAAAGAGATGGAGAAGGTAGTGTTTCTCTGCTGCATTTCTTCCTATATACAGAATAAAACAAAAAATACAGAATAATTTACTTTAAAAATAAAACTCACTTAAACCTGAAGATGATGTGTGTTTTATGAAATTAAAAAATACCTTTTAAGAAGTAACACCGATATTTACTCAATGCTAGAACAATATACTTTGAGAGTCAAAGTTAAAGGATATAATTTTACAAATTAATTTAAGTTTGATAGAAAAAAATAGGTTTTCGATGCTAGAATAGATAATATATATAGAAGTAATATAAATTTAAATCCTTTAAAAAAAATGGGTACATTTATCACATTAGAGACCCTTCTTACAAAAGAGAAACATTCTTTAGTTTAATTTTGTTCCAGTATTGTTGAAATTGTTGATTTACTGTCAGATTTTATGAAGGTTTCATCAAATTTACCTAATTCAAGTTTAGTATTCATGAAATGAAGAGGAACTAGGAACTTCCCTATCCCTCTTGTCCGATTTTCATAAAAATTTAATTGCAACAATTCATCAATATGCAAAATTCAATGAATATGTGTTTGCCCATAGCAATGAATATTAACCAAAATATACCCACCGCACTCACCATACACAAACGATCACGCGCTTAGAGACTCGCAGATTTATTCCAACAGAATTTGACTCCTAATTTTTCTTTTTGAACTTAGAAGGCTAAATTTAACTTCAAAAATATCAAATAATCAAAATTTTTATCATTATAGTATTTTTACAATATATTTATATTTCGCTTTATTATAATATATTACCTTTTAATACATTTGATGAGGCGGAATTTGATAAAAAAAGCACTCAAACAAAACTATTTTACCAGATAAGCCAAGATGTTTCTTCCAAAAAAATCAAAAGATTACGCAGGAATACAATCTACGTAAAAAAAGAAATGATGAAAAATATAATTATTAGTTTTAAGTTATTTATAGAGTTTTTAGTTATTTTACTTATCTTTAGATCTGTGAAATATATTCTACCGATTAGAATTATAAATTAGAAAAATATTTAAAAAAACCGGAAATTTAGCGCGGTTCAAAAATTCCAATTATTATTCGGTATAATAGTAATTAAAAACATGGTTTTAACCACTACGTGTTAATTATTTTGGCAGTTTTAAAAAAAACTACCAAATAAAAACAAAGTAAAAATTACTAATCAATTTTTAAAAAATACTTAAAAATAAACCTTCAAAAGACTTTGGAAGGAAATTTGAAAATCTTTAAAATGAATATATCCCACTGGTACTATTAGTGCTATTGCTATTATTACTACTGGTGTTACTATTACTTTGCTCTTAACCTAAAATTTTGTCAGTATAAAAATAGATTCATCCTACAATTTTCACAAAAAAATGGTCTGCTAATTTTTCATGATGGAAGAGTGTGTAAGTAAGTAGATACAAGGAAACAATACTCTTAGATGTAATAAATAACACACCTTTCAATCATATATTCGTAAAGGTTTGATTAAATTTTTACTTTTAACAATATTTTTAAAAATTGATTTCATCGTGTTTCTTACATAATTTTAAATATTTAAATTATATAAGAAAAACTTTATTAAATTTGTTTAACAAAAAACCGACTAAGAGAAAAGATTATGTTTACATAACTGTAGATAGGGAAATTTTCAATAAAAAAGTACATGAGTATAAAAGACTAAAAGAAGCTTAAGGCGGAAGAGAAAATAAGAGTAAAATTCAGAATAACACAAAGAAAGATTAAGAAAAGTGATGACGGAGGAGGCGGCAGAAGATTAAAATCTCAAAGGAAAAGGAAAGTTTGTTCAGATGGTCCTGATATCAATTCGAAAAAATATATCTTTTTAAAATATATTCTACATACAGCTAATAGAAAACATCAAAATAATCATTAAATAATTGTTAAAGGCTTTAAACATAGAAATTCAAAAAATTTTTTGTATAGAATTACTGCATATATTAATAAATAAATATTTGAAAAGAACTTAATCATGTCATAAATAGAATTCTGTAAGAAGATAGCAAATGAAAGACAAATTGTTGTAAAGAGAAGACGTAACAGTAAGACGTAGTTTATTTGCACTGTCAGTTTTTTTTTACTTTCAGTGGAGAAAAATAAATAAAAAAAGTGAAGTCCAGTACATCGCAATAAAAAAACTAAAACATTATGATGTTTTGTTTCAGATGTACATGTTTCATTTTACATGTTTCCAAATATTACATGTTGTGTAACAGATGATATGGTTATTTCATTGAAGCTTGAACTGAATTAATGATATAATAAAATACATGATTTTCTAGCAAGGTAGGAATTAAATTAAAAGAAAAAAATAATGATAAAAGTAAAAGAAATAAAATATGATAAAAAAAATATATGATTAAATGTTATTTTATCAATCAAGGCCCGTTAGTATAATCATATAATAAATAACTAAAATATATAATCCACTTACCAGCAATCGTTTAATGCGTCTTAGCGCTTTAGGAAAAGAGAATTCATCTTCAGGAACTTAATTTTTTTTTAATTTACTAAAATTTTATCATGAGTCGAATTGTTATATAAAGTGTGTAAAATGTCTAAAGGTGGTCGTCATGTATTAAAATTGTGTCGACTTAATGTCATGTCATAATGAGTCAATAAGATTACGACAGGATGTCATAATGTGTAATGTGGTAAATGGGTTTTATATTTTAATTATTTATTAATTAAATGTTAATTTAAGAGAGTATACAATTTACTGAGAAATAGCAAACATTTTGTAATTTTGGAAGTAATATTAGGAAAGAAAGAAGAAGTAAAAAAAAATGTTTCAAAATGGAAACTAGTAGTCTTTTTCCTCATCTTTGTCAAAAAACATTTAAGCTGAAAATATTTTTTTTTATAATCAAATAAAGATTTAGGAGGAAACATATATTTTTGTAACATGAGATATGACAGCGTAATGGAAGCGTAAATAAGCCAGCGTAATAAGAAAGTCAGAAAAATATATAATAAAGAATGATTGAAAACAATTTTATTTGGAATAAAATCGGTCGATAACAAAAGAAAGGTTAATAATATACAGAAAAGAGAGATGTTTGTAGAAAAAACTTATAAAATAAGTGGGTCATGTATTAGGACAAAAATCAATGAATAAATTTGGTTGTAGAAGGAAGTAAAACTATAAAGAATAGAGAAAGAAACAAATACGAAGTATAATATAATTGTTGTTGTTAAGGTAATAGCTGCTCTTATCTTTTCTACTAAGATCACTATAATTTCTATGGTTAGTTTTGCTTATCTTTCTTGACTTCATTCTTTTATCTCTCATTGATGCGTTTCGGAAAAACTCAAATTGTCAAAACTTATTGTACTAATACTTTATGTTTGTGTTGATGTTTATGTAGCGTTTATTCAACACCCCTCCCTGTATTTGATATAATTAATGCCTTATCTGGTTTCTTCTTTTTTACTGGTTATACTTGTCTTTTAAATTTAGTTTTCTATTTCCTTCTTTCAATAAATTGAGGTTCTTGAAAAGGACATCGGCTTGATTTGTTGATCTGCTAATTTATGATCGTTTTATTGTTAATTTTTAATTTTATTTATATAATTGAAAGTCGGAGCAAAATAGAAAGTAATGGAAAAGTACACCAAACAAATCGAACAACTGATGACAAAAATTAAGTAGATCCGTCAATTATATATTTCTTATATAGCATAGAAATAAGGAAATAACTTTCAAAGTAATAAAGAAAGTTATATATAAATAAAATAATTAGCTGTCGTAAATAAACATTGTAAATAATACACTCGTATATATAATTTATAATTAATATAATAATAACAAAAAATTAATTATTACTTGTAAACCAGATAACGTTAATGTGAGTAATTTAAATTAAATAGACTGAATGCAAAGATACGAGTAAATATTTTAATGTATAAAAAAGTTAATAATGTTATAAAAAAAGTCACTCCTACGAATTAGGGTTTTAATTACTCACAAGCAAATACTCTTTTAACATCTGTATAAAAAAGAGGCTTTAGTTAAAAAAATCCCTCTATTGCGTAAAAATAAAGCGTTAAAATACTCTGTGATATTCTACAAACGGCGAATTAAAAAAAAAGCGGACCCAAGAGTCAATTAGGAAACAATTGCTGGGATTATAACAGGGTGGTGATATGTAAATTAGTTTAAAGTGGCCTCAAAGGAAAGTGAAAAATATCCTGTATGCGAGAGAGAAAATAAAGATAAAAAAATGTGCAAGGCACGCGTCGAGACCCAGAAGGGTAGAGTTTTTTATACAAGGAAAAAAGTGAGCGGAACAAATTAGGGTGTAAAAAAAACTGGAGGGACTGGGGAGAGCTTACTCGTGTTTGAACAACAAACCTTTTTTATAATTAAATCACCTTTCCGCGCTTTCAGAGCAGAAAAAACCAACAGCAGAGGGTTAAAAAGCTCCCCTAGAGACAAATTGGGCCTTTGAGCCACAGAGGTGATGAAGTGAGGTTTTAAAAAAAAGCGAGCAAAAAACTGAAACGTTGTTTGAAAAAAACAGCGTACACCAGCAGGGCGATTATCTTGTCTTTTTAATTTTAACAGCAGTCAACTCTCTCTCATGAGAGAATAAAAACCGAAAAAACCTATTAAATTTTTACACATCCCACATACAAACCACTTCATATGTTTTTTATCACTCTTTTTTTCTGTGTTCTTTTCTCTCTCAATTACACGCTTTTAATTTTGTACGATATTATCTTTTTTCACATGTGTTTCCAACCACTGATAAATACGTTTAAAAAAAATCCTTCTAATTATTGTATTTCTTTATATAGTAAAACATAACAGCTATAAAATTAAATTAATTTAGTTTATTTTTTCTCATTAAATATCTTTTAATTTTTAATAAGATAAATTTCAATCATAATTTAATTTGTTATATATATATATATAATATTATATATTATAAATATATAATATATATAATTATATATATTTTATATAAATAAATAAATATAATATATATATATATATTATATTTATTTATTACATTATTTTTATTACCCAAACTAATTTTTTTGGAACTATTTTAATAGCAACACAACTAAAGTTTAACTATACAAATAGAATTTTAATCAATGTGTGTAATATGACAGGTTAAGTACCATAATAGTAATGGTTTTAAGTTGTTCATTCTTTGCCTCGTTGTCCAGACTTTGGAAGCATATGTTGTACTGTTCTCAACATATATGTCAAATATTGAATCTTTATCGGTTGTGATATATTTCTAATTCAAAGAATAAAGTGCATCTAGTAACTACATGAACAGTAATAATACGTAATAGTTGAATATCAGCAAGGGAATAATTAATAAAAAATAGCCACTAAATGTTTACCAGAAATATTAAATTAATTATTTATTTTGAAGTACGGAACGTTAATTCGTAATTTAAAAAAAATATATAAATAGTGAAGGAAAAAATGAGAAATATAGGGTATGAATTTCACTTACGTATTTTGTGTGATAGTGAAATGTCAAACTTGTATTTTATTATAAACTACATAATAATTGGTTTATGTCCTTGGATTTTTATAAGTATATAATGCAAGTTCTAACTGTTTAATAATCTCATCTTTTCCAAATTTTAGGTAAATTTTAGATGGGGCTGGTCGTATGTTAAACAAGTGAAACTACTTTCATATGCAAACGTTGTTGTATTGAGTAAATATGAAGTTTTTCTTAACTTTAAGCTGGAAATCTTTTTTATCCCCCTACTTAGCACCGGTGAAATCTACCTCCGTCTTCTGGCGTACCGAAAGGGATTACTTTTACTTCTTTTTACGAAGTAAAGGAAGAATTGTAATTGCGAAAAGTTTTCGTTTTTCAGATTTCAACAGAAATATACATTTTGACCGTCTACGGCATGACGTCTGTACGTACGTGCGTACGTATGTATGTCTCATAACTCAAAAACGATTAGGCGTAGAATGTTGAAAATTTGTATTTAGTACTGTTGTAACATTTAATTGTGCACCTCCCCTTTTGATTGCAATCGTCTGGGCCAAAAAAGCCCAAAATCCAAAACATATGGATTTTGGACTTTATCTTAACTGCAGTAATCAGCCCTCGTTGAGACCTTTTAACGATGTATCATAAGTGGTACTTATTTTCATTGGTTCCAGAGTTACAGCCAAACAAAATTTTAATTAATAAAATATTTGGATATTACAAGAAGAAGGCACATCGGTTCGAATCCGACTTCATATGCATATATTTTTTCTTTATTTTTTTAAATTTAAATATATTGATTTATTAATAATTATTAACCTCTGATTGTGAAAAAAAATTGCCAATAAATAATAATTCAACAGTATCAATAGATAAAAAAATATTTATACACAAAAAAGAATCAGAAGCTATTAGCAAAATAAAATTTCATGAACTTTTCATTTTAATTAAAAAAATTTTACCATCAGAGGTTACCAATTACGGATCCGAAACCTTCTCACTTACACTATATATCTACTTCAGCGACAAGAAACAAAATTAATATATAAACTAATAATTAAACTATTCCATTTTAGTTAACTCCTGTATACTGGTTAAATAAAGTTTAACCGGTATAAGTTTAAATGAATTGCAGCAAAAAGTGTGTATATGTAATTTAATAGGTATACAAGGAAGTTATGTGGTGTGCACATCAGAATTTTTTTCTTCGTCATATTAACTTTATTGGTAAGGAGAATTCAAAACATAGCTGTATCTAACTGAAAATAATACAGACCCTCGCTGGGATTCAAACCAGAAACTTCATTATAGAAAAACTGATGGTAATGTCTAAGCCACCTTGACAGTCCGTTATTTTAAAATTATAGTATTAATATTATAAAAACTGATCTAGAGTCAGATTTTTTATCTTCTTTCTTACTTCTCACTTATTACATTAGTTCAGTTAATCCTCTATCTTGAATTCATTCATCAAACTCTACTTTTACTTCTGATTTATTAACTTTTCCCTTCCTCCTTTTATTCTTAAAATATAGTTTACTTTGTTCTTCATATCGTATTCAGCTTTTCATCACCTTCTCTTTCTTTGCTTCTGCATTAGTCCTCCACCTTTCTTTCTCATATCCTTTCTCTCCTTTTCCTATGCAACATTACATTTAATATTCATTCCCTCTATACTCTACTTCTTCATTTGCTAATTTTTCCTCATTCTATTTATTTTCGTAAATGCTTTTTTCTTTATTTTTGTTATCATCTTCGATTCTTTCTTATTCCGTATTATATAATTTCCTTCCTTATTTTCTTCTTTCTTTAAATCAACATTATTTCTCCTCTTTCACCTTTACCATCATTGTTTCTTCAAACATTTAACAGTAAACTATTTTGTTGCACTTTTCTGTATTTTTCTATTCTGAAAAAGAACGTTTTTTAACTTTCATACATTTTTTACGTTTTCTTTTTGTTTATTTGCTTCATTAATTTTTGGTGTAAATAGCATAAAAATTACTGTTATATATTTAAAAAATATACTTAGAGAGTAATTGTTAATTGCAAAACAAATTCTTGCATTACTTTTTTATCAAATATTGATTCCTCGTCATAATTTTCACTTTGTAAAAGTTATTTGGGTCTTCTTCCTAGTGATAAACAATTTTTAATATTTTTCTTACATAGACCCAGTCTTCACAATCTTATTGCCTCAAACGTTAATTTCTTTGACTTTTCTTATATTTTTTTCTCGTAATTCATTATTTAACTTACTAACGTATTAGCTTCTTTTTTTATTGTTTTCAAAAGAAGCCGGATGTTCTGAATTTGACTCGGGGTTTTAATGTTTCTTCCAGCTAATTATAGATTAAATTATAATTAATTAATTATAATTATATATATATTATATTATAATTATAATTATAATTAATTATAATTAATTTTATTAATTATAGATTTTTGATGCAATAGCATCAGTTTAAATTTATTAATTTTTTTTTTTAAATTGTGTAGATTAAGTTTTTTTGGTATTAGCACAGTATTTTTTTTTTTTTTTTTAATTAAATCAGTAAAGAATATTTTAAACGAAAATCATGTACTTTTAAAGTCAAAACCTATTTGTTAAATCAATATGGATTTCCATTACATAAACAGTACATTAATGTTTAAATATAATCCCATCATATGGATAACTGTAACATTTTATTAAATGAAGATGAGAACATGCGCATATTAGGTATATTATTGAACAATAGCTCAATCAAATGGACATTCTAATTTACTAAACAGAAACATAATGTATTAAGAGAAATGTTCTATCTATTATTGCTGGTATTTATGATCCTTTGGGTTTCGTTGTACCAATAATATACTTATGTAAACACTTAATCTAATAATTGTGGCCAAATTAAACGTCATTGGGATGATATCTTACCTGAGAGTTTATCACAATGGATAATCTATATCTATATACACAGTTAAGTCCAGTTAATATTACTAATTTATAGATCGATTAGAAATATTATTATCACTTCTCAAATACGAGGCTTTGCTGAAGCATTACTAAAATGTTTTGTTAACTGTATATATGTTAGAATTATTTATTCTAATGAAAAAAAAATTCAACCTTCTCAGTTCAAAATCTAAATAATCCCCACTAAAATAGATTTCACTACCATGGTTAGAATTATGGGCTTGTTTGCTACTAACTTGTTTGCTAGTCGAGTAATTACATCCTTAAATACTCACATAATTTAAAATAATCTATAAACAAATTCTATGATAGCACTTCATTGGATTCATTATAAATCTTCAAGGTGGAAGGTATTCTTGTCAATCGAGTTTCAGAAATACAGTAATTTAATTTTAATGCCAAATGGTATCACATTAATTCATTTGAGAATTCTGCTGATATTCTGTCTCGGGGTTGTTCTGAAAAGTTGAAAAAACTTTATCTATGGTGGCATGGATTATTTGGTTATGTTACCACCCAATACATTGTATTAATAATAATAATAACTTCTTGTATAATGAATTTATTCTACCACTCATTGTGATTTTAACGTAAAATATTCAACTCTCTTTTACATTGTCTAAAGACATTGATAAAAACCTTTCGTCACCCTCTAAATTAATTCCAACCTTTAATTATTGCCTTAGATTTATTCATTATATTAAAACAAACTCCTCTGAAAGAATAATTGACACATTAATTACTAATGGATTAAATGTTACATTTAATGTTTTTATACGACTTTCATAACGGAAATATTTTAGGTTGGAAATCAATGACATGCAAAATTAACATCAAAGTAATAAAGTAGTAATTCTCTCTGGATTCATTTATAGATCTTTCTAGCATGCTTAATATAGGTGGTTGCCTTCAGAACTCAAACTTATCATATAACAATAAACATCAACTTTTCTTACATCCTAGCGCACCCCTAACGAAATTAGTAATCGAAAGCGAACATTTATGTCTTTTACATGGAGTTACTCAATCAGTTCGCAATTCTTTCGGTGAAAAATATTGGATAAGTAATAGAAAACCCATTTAAAAAACTATCCATTAAATAAATTATCCATTAATAAGTTATTATCCATTATTCAAAGATGTTTTAAGTGTTTTCGCTTTAGTAACAAACCAACAACGTGGTTAATTTCCATCTGTTCGATTCACTCCTAAATTTTTTCTCGTTGCCCTGTCGACTATGGTGGCCCATTGGTGATTTCTCATGGTGAGCAGAAATGAAAAACCTCATCAAAGACTTGCGTATGTCTACTTATGTGCCTATCAACTAAGGCTATACATTTAGAATTAGTTTCGGATTTAACTGCGAGGACTTTCATCATCGCACTGAGATGATTTATTTCTCTTAAGTTATCTCAAGACAAATTTTTTCTGATAACGGAACAAAGTTTCAGGTGACATAATATTTTACGTGAATTATTTTCGAAATTTTATCGAAGGTAGTACAATCAATATTCAGACCTTCACTGCATTGCAAGAAATAATTTGGCCATTTATCCCTCTTTCATTCCTTACTTTGGTGGATTACGGAAACCTGGGATAATGAATGTTATCTTTGTTGTGACTTACGACAAGCTATTCTTAATTTCGAGGCATTATCTGTCGTACCCATAAAAACTGAAGTTATTTTAAACTCACGCCAACCATGTACGATATGTCCTGATTCCAGAGCTCCACAACCAATGACGCCCCGAACACTTCCTAATTGAATCTACTGTGACTGCAATTTCTTATGCTAATATCGCTAAAATTTATGTTAATCGCTTAGGCCGTTGGCAATTAATTCAAATTTACGGAACCTACATGGAATACTTCGTCTAAGGATTACTTACACCAGTTACAACAACTTAATAAATGGCAAATTACTAAAATAAAACTTACGTGAAGGAGATTTAATTTTAATTTTAGATGAAAACACTTCTCCCTTACAATGGAGATATGGTTTGATAACAGAAACATTTATTGAATCAGATAACCCAGTACGTGTTGTGGATTTAATAATGGAATAATTCGCAGGCCAAAAAATAGACTATGCTTCTTAACAATTTTAAAGACTTGAATTAATGAGTGAAATAGACTATGAAAGAAAGACATCAAGGTTCTTCACTACTGAAATAAGAAAGATCACTGAAAGATTTAATAAGCGCCTAAAAATAGAAGGAAATTATATTGAAATTTAGAGTTAGTTTAGTTATTATGATCAAAATCAATAACTTTTCAAATCATTTGCCTGTTTAATTATTGAACGATCCTCGCATACACCCGGACATCCTACACATATTGAAAGTATCATTATGACAAATTTAGAAAGAAAATGCAGAGAAAGAAATCGTGTATTCATATTTTGTATATTTAGGTTTCATATATTCATTCACATACATTCACGTATGCTCACATTTCATATCACCTCATCTACCGGCGCGAGTAATGTGGTCTCAGCTTTTATTCCGAGATCCCGAGTTCGAACCCCAGTCTTTTTTTTTTACCTCCGAGACCACCGTTAGGTATTGCATTAGAGGATGAGATGAATGACAAGTAGCGTGTGAAATTGCCACGCCTGACCGGGATTCGAACCTGAGACCTCCGGATGAAAGGTTGAGATGCTACCACTTTCCCCACGGAGGCCGGCTCCAATCCCGGTCACGTATCATTTTTTCACACGTTACAAAATTGTCATTTCATCTCATCCTCTGAAGCAATATCTAATGTTGTCCCAGAGGCTTTAAAAAAAAATCGCCTTCATTTACGCTCGGTAGCTATCAGTTTATTACTTTTCTGTAAATATTTTCTTAATTGAGTTAAAAGTAAATTTTTTGATTCTGTTTTGCAAAAAACATTTTTTTATATAGAGAGAGTCAAAAGTATGGAAACCTCTATAAAACTTTAAAATACTGTAACTTTCAATAAGGCGTCGATCAACTACTTTGCCTTTTGGTAAGAAACAGAATTACAACCCCTCCTTGGGTGGTGGCCCAGAGATTGTAACTCAGATATTTTAAACGGTAACAACCTTTGTAGGCTAAATAATTTTAAAGGTCTCTTTAAGCCAAGATGGTGTAAATAAAAAGTTGGTACGATGTCTGTACATAAAATGGCAGCGGGATATATTCTGGATTTTGAAAATTACTAAATTCAGTATGTTCAAATAATAAAATTATTTCGTATATAAAAAGAAATTAAATTAAAATTTAATTAAAATTTATTTTAAATGATAAGTTAAAATTTAAAAAATTAAATAATTTTTAATTTTTTTAACTTAAATATTTTTTTTTTGTTCCAATTTAATGAGTAAATAAATTAAAATATTGTCTCCTAACCATGCAGATCATTGATGGTCTCTTACCGTTGTCACTATAATGAAGCTAATTCATTGTTATATAATATTCCATTTAGTGTTTCATTACTACACTTAGTTTCTTACAAGAATTTATTGTGATGGGTTGGCTAATTCATTTTTTCTTCCTTCACCACATTTGTAATCCACTTTTCTCATTTACAGCTTTTTTACCTTTTTTGTAATTGCTTTTATTGGATTTATTTTTTCCGCGCTACCTGTTAAAATTGCGATGAACATGTCACTTAGTGAACACAAGAGGGCTACGCTTTAACGATGAGGGGTTTTAGTGATAGAGTTAGGTCGTATAATGAAGTTTGTGAATCGTTCAATACAAAATTTAATAACTGTACCCCTACTTCAAAAGGTACAGTGTCAAAATCCATCAAACGATTTGAAGAAATAGGGAGCATTAATAATAGAGTAAAGCTAGGGATACCTAAATCTGCAATAAATAATAACCGATCGTTACAGATTATGCAGTAGTTTATTGATAATCCTCGTTCCTCGACTCGAACAGCAGCACGAGAACTTAATTTCAGCCAAATTTCAGTGATTGGAACGTTACAAAGTGGAATTTCAAAACCTTCAAAATTTGCCCTGTACAAAATTAAATTTAATTTTAAATTTTACCGGCTAAACAATTTAATAAATAATACTACGGTCGGAGGTTTTGAGTTCTGCGAAATTACGATGAACAATATTTGTGATGATACTAATTTATTAAACAACATAGTATTTTTATGATTAGGGCCACACTTTTTAAACGGCAATATAAATCGCCATAAATGTCGATACTGAACTGATATTAATCTACTCTGGTATCGAGAGGCACATACATAGTATCCAGTCAAAGAACATGTACGGACAGGTATTTTTGGTGGACGGTTAATAGGGCCTGTAATTACTGATGGAAATTTAAACGCAGGGAATATGAGGCTTTGTTTTTTGACCATATCATTCAAAACATTGAAGACGTTACTGGCCCCAACTTCTAAAATATTTGGTTTCAACCAGATGGTGCCCCGCCTCATTTTGTTCTTCAGGTATGTGAAATTGTAAATGCAATTTTTTCCTGGATGATGGATTGGTCAAAGAAGTTAAGTAGAATGGCCAGAGAGATCAACCGATTTGTGACCATTGGATTACATTCTATGGGGCCGCTTAAATGTATTTTTTATCATAATAAGCCCCAAGGTACCGATGATTTACAAAAAATAATTCGAGACTTAGGACAAAATATCACTAGGGAAACCACTAAATATTGCAGTTTTATCCTTTTACAGTTGTTTCACTGGCACACTCTCAAAAAAGAGAAGGAGGAGATGGACATTTCAAACATTTATTAAAATGGAATATAAGAAAATAAGTAAACGTAATAATTAATAAATAAACTCATTTTTACATAAATTTATTCAATAATATTCATTTAATCAAATTTTTATACATTTATTTATTTTCGATAACAGTTTCTTAAATTATAAAACGTATGTTTTTTCAAAACCAAAATTTATTCCGCCGTCATTTTGGATACACATATCGCACCAACTTTTATTTATACTATTTTTCTCATCTTAAAGAGACAATTCAAATAATTTATCACTAAACACTATTAACTTTCAAAATATTGGACTTTCAAACCCTGGGTCACAGTCCAAGAAGGATTGAAATTTTATTCCTCGTCAAAAGGTAAAGCAGTTGACCGATACCTTATCCTGAAAGTTACAATATTCCATCTCGAACTGTTTTAAAGTTATTGAGGGGTTTCCATACTCAATATGTATAAGCATGATTAAATAGTATAGTAAGTCTGACTTGAATAATGAAATTAAAGGTAACACAATTCAGGTTTTTAAATTTCAACTTTTAAATTCGAACCCAAACTTAGAGTTAGTAAATTGTTGGTAGATTTTTAAAATAATTCCTACACAACAAAAGGTTCAAATTTAAAGAATCGAATTATTTTTTAGGGGGTGTTTTGAACGCGGTTTTTAAAAATTTATTTATTTATTTTTAATTTTGTAATAATATTTATTTTTATAATATTTACTCTTATTTTTCAATGCATTTTTTCTTTTGTAATCGAGCTAATTACTCTTGCTTTTCTAAGTTGCTTTTAGTTAGCCTAAAACTAAAATTTTTCCAGTATCATTAAAATTTTCCCTGTTTCGGGAGGTATATTTCACAACTTTTTTTTTGAAATTTCATTTTTTAAGTTAATGTACATTCCGTACATACTCGAATGTCTTTCCGAAATTTCCACAATTTTTTTGTGTTTTTTGTCTAAGGAAGTCTTAAAACATCGAAATTCTCATAAAACCTGAAGTTTCTCATAAACGCTTTTTGTGGATCTCTATCCGTTTACCTATCCTCGCTGCAGCAGCAATAGAGTCATATCGGAGAAAGTAAAAATTAAAATTATAACGATTCTTTATGAACATAGAAATTGAATCGATGTTTATTTATATATATTTTTTTTACTTTAGTACTTATACGAGGATAACAAAGTACGTTAAGGAAAAAAAATTGATACATTTGAAAAAGGAAGCAGGTGTACTTAAAGAATTCTAACAGTAAGGAGTTACCATAAGGCGCCATCTTTTATATTAAGAATGAATGTAATTATACATCGCAAGAGATACAGACATCAAAACACATAAATATACATTTATATAATGATTTAATTACTACTACTGCAAGGGTTACAGAGAATTAATTACTTTGAAAAGAAATTGCTTGTCAAATGTTATTAAACTTACAGCTTTATCTATAAATGTTCGCTACAGGGGAAAAATATATACCGCTAACACCTGCAACTTTGTCTTATCATAAACACGAAACATATCGTAATTTATATTAAACAAAAAAAAAGCTAATAATACAGATAAACGCAACAATGAAGTTAGATGTAAATTATCAATAAATCCTTTTGTATAAAATTGTATTTCTTTATTGATATAAAACAATCTACAAAAACAAAATTTTAAAAATTCACATATATTCTACTGATATATATATTTTTCTCTTTCACTGCTGTTATACGTGCATGTACGAGCAAGTTCTCCTACACAAACACTCACACACACAATGAGTATGTTAAAAATAATTTTACCACCAGACTACTAGTTAAAATATTACACTTTGAAATAATATATTCAGACTTAGTCTACTACATGAAAAATAGTTTCAGCATCTATATAAAATAGTTTCTGCAGCATCTATATAAAGTCTTTTCAAGACAAAAAAGAAATGTTAAGGAAATAATTTAGAGATCAGAGTTTTTTCTTCTTCAGTAGACACAAGTAATAAATTTGGCGTATAGAAAGGTACACTGGTTAATTAATAAATATGTATACGTTCTTGATCTCTATTTGAATTGTATTCGACTACGTCAATGTATTACTGACATATTTTATACATTTAAATAGGAAACATGTTTTTTTTTTTTTTTTAGTTACTTGCCATAAATTTTCTAATATTCTGATTACAATTTTTTTTATATTACTGCAGTATCTTCCAAATAATTTCAGTTTTTTGTCTAGGAAGCACAGAATTAGATAAATCTGATAAGTAATTGTTTATTACTTACTAGGCTAATACCCTATTAACTATTTTATATAATTTTTAATAAATAAACTATGTAAAAAGAAAAAAAGGGAAAGAGAAAGATACGTCAAACAAGAGAGGGTACTTAACATAAACTTGTAAACAAAAAAAAACATTCCAAAAATTATATGAAAAGAAATAAAAAACTAAACATGCATTTCGACTAATAAATAATCATCATCAGTATAGGATCAAGGCAATTATTAAAGGTATATATAAAAAATAAATGCAAATGAAATATCTACAGAAAAAAAAAAGAATTAATAATAACGAATAACTAAGTAATGATTACAAACCACTCCAAAATGAGAATTTCTACCATTGCATAAAAAAATTCAAATAAAACCAACTGTTAGCTAAGTAGTTTTACAAGTAGTATATATAACTAGTGTATAACAGCCAACGAGCCACAAACCACAGAAATACCCAGTAAAACGTAGTTAATGAATCTGTAAATTCTTGGCACAGATTTAGCAAACTCTACTTAAAACTCATATTAACAGTCTTGAATATTAGTAACCATAGGAAAAGGGAATTTGAGTAAATGCTGTATATAAAGAAAAAAAAAATAACAGAACGATTTGTGAAATTAGATAAAAAAAGGTGCTTCAAAGCCAGGATAGTAGATAATTATACTGCTCATAATTTCTCGGAGACTAGTGTTTCCTTAATTATAATGAAGTACAATTCGTAATAAAATCGGTTAGAATAACAATTGCTGTTAATTGGTAACGTAACCATATGAAAATTTACCTTTTTTCAAATCGTAACAATTGAATAGTGGATATATTTAGCCTGAACGATTCGATTTTGCCAGTTGTAATAAGATTAACAAGTAATTAATATTAATATTTAATTTTATTAAAAATTGATTTTTGGACTATGATTTCAGAACAAGAATTTCTTTTAATTATGAAAGTAATGCAAAATCAGTAGTGGTTTATTATTAAAGATACTGGTAATTTCTAGAGCTACAGTCTTGAAAGAGGTGCTTTTTTAAAGAGTTAGACATAATTATCTGACCCACCGGGTTGGTCTAGTGGTGAACTCGTCATACCAAAATCAACTGATTTCGAAGTCGAGGGTTCTAGGTTCAAATCCTAGTAAAGACTTTTACGGATTTGGATGCTAGAGGGGGGATACTGGTGTTCTTTGGTGGTTGGGTTACAATTAACCACAGCTCACAGGAATGGTCTTCCTGAGACTGTAAAAGACTACACTTCATTTACATTCATACATATTATTCGCATTCATCCTGTGAAGTAATAACTTACGGTGGTTCCGGAAGCTAAACAGAAAAAAAAAGTTGTACGAGTAATAAGATTGTACTAAACGTTTCCAATCGCTAATAAAACTTTCTGTTTGTTGATCCTATTATACTAACTGAATCCTATTATCAGAATGGATCACTGACTTTATCGATTCATAATGGCGATGACTTTCAGATTTTTCAAGAGTGCATCTGTTACAATCCAAGGGCTATATTTAAAACCAGAACTATTCACTTAACAATATTTGTGGACGGAAAAAAAAAAATAAAAAAAATGACTGAATTTTTAACCTTGCTGGTTAGAACACGATAGTGATCGCTCGTACTGATTGGCAAGGTTAGCCTACACCTTCACTAGATTTAAATGTGCGTGTCTGTGTGTGTGTGTGTGTGTGTGTGTGTGTGTGTGTGCGTGTGTGTGTGTGTGTGTTTCCCTCCCTATTTCTCTGTCTATCTTTTATTCTCTCTCTTTCTCTTTATTACTTCACTCTCTCTTGTTCTTTCTCTCTCTCTCTCTGTGTGTGTGTGTGTGGGACGAAAAAATTTTAAGTTGAAAAATTGAGAAAGCAGCAGTAAAAAAAGAAGAACTAAAGATATTACTTCGAATAATGAAGAATATAACGAATTTAAAATAGAATAACAAAATCTCTTGGCTACTATTATAGACTACTGTCAGAAGTATAACTTTATAATAAAAAACATAAAAAATTAAATAATAATTAACCATTAACCAAAAAATATAACGATTAATTTTTAATTTAGAATATACGTTTAAACATATTTCAAGGAAGATTTTACCTTTGACTTTAATATTGTTTATATTGCAGTTATTTTTTACTCATACAATCGTTTTCATTTTTTATTGTTCCTAAACGTTTATAAAATATAAGAACATGATAAAATCCTAATATATCAGCATTTCAGTAGTATAAATTTCTCTTTGTATTTATAAAGGGAAAAATAAATTTAAATTATATAACGAAAACGAAAGAGTGGTGGAGGGGAACAAGGGTCAGCCAATAAAGTATAAAGACGTTATATAAATATATAAATTCAAATAATTGTTGGAACAGGTGAATGTACAAGAGATAAATATTAAAAATTAAAAAAACACGACTGCCCAAAAAAAAAACATCACTGATAAACATTGCTCTTCAATATAAGATAATTACTAAAGTAGGATAATTAAAGAGCATGCGGGTGATAATTTTGTATGTAGCGTTTATATAGTATAATTTTCTTTTCATGTTTTTAAATTTACTTAAAAATATATATTGTCGAATGATTTCGACGCCTCGTAGTTCATTGTGGTGGCTCTGCAAAGGGACCGTTTTTTCTGCGTTAGCTCTGAGAGGAACTGTTGGGTCCGGAAGCTGGTCTCCAGCGAAGTCGAGGAGTTGCGGCTCGTCCATTGAATTCAGACCGAGCTTTCCCTCAATGGCAGTTGGGTCCCCGCTACAGCGTGGTAGTAGTGGCCTCCAGAGCACCGCAGTGTCGGGTCGGCGTGGGTCGTCCTTCGCCGGCGTGTCCGAGGCGGTTCTCCCCGAGCAATCACACGCTGGGCCGGCTACTGCTGCTGAGTCCGCCGGCCAGGGCGATTGAAGCCCGGCCAGCGTGGAGGTGGGAAGGTAGCGTCCGCGTCCAGCGGCTCGGTAAGTCACACGTTGAGCCGGCCAGGGAACTTATTCTGTCTTCTTCCATCATCTTCTTGATCTTCTCCAGATGGTAGTCGACAATGAATTGAAACTTCACTTCCATGTACGCTCTTTTATTTAAGTCTGAGAGTGGTGGGACCGCAGCGCCGCTATAGTGGGAGAACTGCTCGTCGGTAGTGATGCTTGCGTCCGTATTCTGTGTGCCAGATCACATCTGAGTTGCTATACCGTGTTCGTCCACCGATATTAAATTAGGCATATATGTGGTAACAATACACATATTTATATAGCCTATAATAATACTTCCGATAACGAAAGGATTCCAACACAAAACTTTTTAACTGAAATTAAATCAAGACAGAAAAAATATTTAAAAAATTTATTCCAAGAAAAATTAATAATAATAATAATATTACATCATATTAATCAAGAAATCAGAAGAACTTACGTACATAACAGATATTGCTACATTGAACGACAGTAATTTAATATTAAAAGAAAGAGAGAAAATAGAAAAATATACTCCCCTTGCAATAGAGTTGAAAGAAATTTAGAAACAGAACTTAACAATAGTACCGATCATAATATCATTATCACGCATAACAACAAAAAAAATGACACGATACTTGAAAAAAATTAGATCTTCCAATACATATTCACGCCAACATACAGAAAGCATAATTCTAAAAACAACTGCAATAGTCAAGAAGTTCCTACAATTTAAAAACATGAGACTTGATAGATTCCCGTCACATGATCTGAATAACCACTACGGTGTGAAACCTCAATATAATAATAATAATCCGGATATTTTGTTCGTCCGCAGGGACGAGTGGCCGTCGCAAGACGAAGCCTGCAATAGTGAAGGAAGCTCACCCTGATAGTAGCGGGACTAATAGCGCTGCAGAGACCGAGACTGAAGATTGGCGTATGGGGGCGTCCCGTTTAGAGTCCAGACGTAGCGAAAGGAAGATGAGATCAGATGATGAAATGGGGGGTGAACACTTGGCTTCGAAAGCATCGGGGAAACGGTGGCTGCGGCTTTCCATACCTTGTTCTGAAGAAAAGAAGAAAACGAAGGCTAGTTTTAGGGGCTTCTTGTCCTACAGGGAAGCAATTCTGATCAAGAGACGCGGTTTATCACCGGTAGCGTCCCACATTGTAAAGGGGAAGCCAGAAGAAGTGAGGGGAACTGATAGCAACAATAGATATCAACGGCGGGAGAGACGTCTAGCTTTCAATACAAAAGTTCTACTTAAATACGTGAGAGAGATGAGTTTGCTTATCAGACAGAATGGGAACACGAACACGGTGATCAAAGAGTGTTCACTGAATAAGGAATGGCTCGCTCGAATGGTTGAAATGTTTAAGGACGTTTTAGACGAGATTGGCACAGAGCCTCAGGCGAAGCAGCCCTCTCAGCCGGAAATGATGGAGAAAGCTGCACAGACGCGTGTGAGATCTGAGCGTCCTTTGCTGCTTTAAGAGGTGGCTACTCAGACCCCGGGTGGGGGTCTGACTCAGATGCCTCATGGAGAACGTAATCAGGGCGATTTACTTCAGGCCCTTGAAGAAAGGGTTTCTGATGAGGCTCTTTTTCAATTGGTTCAACGGAGTTGGCCGAAAAAGACATTTTGTTCTTCTGCACGTTATTGTCGTTGACTCTGTCAAGGGGGAAGACAGGATGGTTCCCTGCCTTATGAAGGCCATCCCTGATGTGGTGATGGCAGATAGTGAAGTATGTTTTTGCGAGCCTGCTAGACGGGTGGTAGCTACTTCCGTCAGTTGGTGGAATATTTTGGCAGAAGTAGTGGCTGTAAATCCCAGGTGTTCCTTGACGTCAGGGCATCGGTGACCAGGTGCTCAAGAGCCGTCTTCCACCGAAGAGGCCGGTGGGGCCACCTTCAGCGACAGTTTTCGTGAAGGCGGCTGGTAGATTCTATGCTGACATCCTGCGAACATACCAACCCCCGTAGGGGGAAATCATCCACCTTTGTGATGTTACTGGTCACCATAGCACCCCCTCCATTCCAAGCCCTGGGGATTTACCGGATGTCGTCTTAGGACCACTAATTGATTACGTTCCACAATCTTCAGCCAGGCCTCGGTCGGGATGCCACCGATGTAAATGCCTCGGAAAGACATTTGCATCACTAAAATAAATGTAAAATTTCGACTTCACGTAGGCCTCAAACGGACATCTTCACATCCAGCCTAACATAATTACCACAAACTAACTGACCGAAACCGTGGAAGCGCGAACCCCGCGCCTATTTAAAATTTGACAACACCGTTCGCGACTGTGAATGCCTCAGAAAACGAACGAGTTTAAAGTTAAATTAGTGCTACATTCATACCAATCAAAATTATGTCCTACGCAATATAGAAATTCAGACCTACATCCAAATAAGTCGACCAAATTCGGTAACCTAACAAGAGGAATGCAACCTCATTCCGGTCCACACAGGAGCCGGGGAAAAACCCTGCACCCCCACCCGGTCCCATCATTTTATTTATTTATCGATTCTCCGGGCGATGATAACGATCATTCGTTTTTCGCCCAAAAAAAAAAAAAAAAAAAAAAAAAAAAATCATGGTGTCTCGCGTTTCTTTACCAAGTTACGATCAGGACCGCCACCGGGAGAGGGAAGCCACAACCCCGGTCGCACGGGTTAACATACCCCGGCAGCGGGAACCCCAAATCGAATCATAAACAATACCAATATAACCATGGCACGATGCCTATGCACCTACCTCCAATCAATCCAATGCCTACGCCGAAACCTAGCCACCCGGTAACTTACCATGATCGAGTGACTCAATTAAACTCCCCCTGCAGACCTACACATCGCAAGGGCGCAAAGAAAACCAGCCGCTATAGACCACTCCTCGTGGATCATCCAGTTATTACGGAGATCCAAAAAGGAATGTATTCTCTCATATTCCCTAACAGCTCATGGACGTTCAACCTCGTGTCGGGGGCAGACGTAGAACACGAACGAAGATGTTCACTGTATTATTAGTCCCGCAATCCTGACATTGACTCGAATCCACCAAACAAAACGTAGCCAAACTTGCTGAAAGGCACCGTGCCCAGAGAGAAACTGTGATATACCGATTGGGGAAGACCCATCCAATCGCACCTAAATCAGACACTATCGAAATATACCATGCGTGCAGCTACCTATGGGGCCAAGCTAACCTGCCAAGATCCAAGGCCCCGGTCTTCAATCTCTTGCTTCCGATCTGATTTTAATAGTTACTTACCTTGGAAATGTAGCGTTCCTTACGCTCATCAACCAAGATATCTATTGCTTTGACTCATTGTAAAACACAGACTGTCTCCCGTGAGACTGTTCTATAACCGCCTATAACAGCCAGCAAGAGGAGTCGCTGGGCCCGCAGCAAACTATCTCGGGTATTTTTGAGACGTGACGTACCGAATAAGGAGACCAGCCATCCGAACCCGGATTCGTCGGGAAGCAGCAAATATGCCCTTAAGCTACATCATTGTGAATTTCTCTGAGCTGAAAATCATCTTTGTTGGATACTCTACATTCGGAGTGTCTCACAAGCATGAGCAGCTTGGAACACTACCTGGTTTCGCCAATCGCTTTCAATCAGTAGCAGCGCGTCGTCAGCATAAGCGGCGAAACGACAACGTATCCCTGGTAGAGTCTGGTTTCATCGCGGCCCGTCAGGGTCAGGGGGAAGAGCTTCTCCTTCGAGTACGGGCCGAGGGCGACGATGCTGAATGGTTCCGTAAGGAGATTTCAGAAAAGGAGGATGATGTTACGTCGGTGTTGGGAGGTAGGCGGGTCCAGATCCTTATTAAGGATGTGGATGCCTTAACCATAGAAGAGAAATTCATGAGAGATCTTCCTCGTGTTACTGGCGACTCTGTTACGATTTATGTGCTTTCGATGAGACCTATGGTGCTCGTCCAGGATAGGTGGGATGCTCCGTCGTCTCATCACCGCTGAGTGGACGGTGACTTCTGACGGAGCCATGTGGGGAGTAAATGAGTCCGTAGTCACGGTTAGGGGATCCCTTCGGGGATTCCCCATTAGTGGCAAGCCGGGAAGATTGTAAGACGGTAATCCTGGTGGGAATCCCTTTGGGGGTTCCTCATTACAGGCAAGGCGTAAAGACCGGAGTTCCGGTGGGGTTATCCCTTCAAGGTCCCCTCATTTGAGGCATGGCGACTAATCGAATGACCGGGTCCCGACTACCTGTGTGTCGGATCTTGTGTTCTGACGTGGTAATTTGAGGCGATGGCACCACCCGGATCTGTATTTTTGCTTAATTACGGGTTCAGCTTTGGGGGCTAGGGTAATATAAAAAATAATAGTAATAATAATAAACTACCTAAGAATTACGATTTGCATTAAAAAAATACCTATATTTTTTAATATGTATTTTACGCACTAAGTTTTATCCACTTCAATTACGTCATAATAATCAATACACAATAGTAATCAATATTGTGCTTTCTAGCCAAAGACACATCGAATAATAGTCCATCATAATCATCATCAGTGTCCTGCCTAGTGGCAGATCCCTTACACCATTGCTGTCTATCCATGGGGCTATTCCAAACCTTCTCCTTCATCTCTTTGTAGTTTTGAATCTTCAACTCATCTGTTAAATTCATTATTCGTCTTCTTTCTTTTTAGTTTTTTTTTTTTTTTTTTACTGTTTCTTCTAGTGCAGCAGTTAAGATTCCACTTTCTCCAAATCATATGTCCTAACCAGTTTCATTTTCTTTTATGTACTTCCCGTTTAAGTTTTGTTTCTTTTTTAATTCTGTTCATGACTTCAATCCTTATTTGATCCATCCTTCTCCATGTTCACATTTCAAAAGCATCAATGCAGTTTCTCTCTCTCTCTTCCGTATTGACAAGGTTTCACTACTATACAAGACACTACATAGCACTTGGTTAACCTCTTCCTGAATTTTAAGCCTAGTCTTTGGCTACACAATAATCTCTCTTCTTACTAAAGACTTCCTTTGTTATCGCTGTTCTTCATTTTATTTCCACTCCGCTTTTCTAATCCTCTGTCAACATACTACCAAAAAATCTGTAATGTTTTTTACTTTTTCTATTCTTCCTTCACCTTTTTCACTAGTAATTTTCCTTGTCCTTTAATCACATTACTTTAGTTTTTCCTGGGTTTACTTTTATTCCAAACTCTTTTAGTTTTCCTCCAAGGCTATAAACAATCTCTGAATAGTGTGTTGTTATCAACTAAAATTTTCATCAACAGTTCTTATACATACATCTTATTTTTTATCCTCCTATACTTATTCCTTCTTCCATAGTAGAATATTATGAATTTATAGGAATTCACAGTAAAATATAAATTACTTGTTAATTTAATTTTACATTAAAATTAGAATGCATGAATGTAATTAAATTTTAAGAATTGTTAAATATCAATTTCAGAATTTTTTTTATTACCATCAAATCATAAGTAAAAATAATGATACAGACCCCTTCAGCCTGATTTTTATCTTATATGATTATGTCAATATTAATTTTATTCATAAGGTAATTATACACATTGACATCACCATCTGCTAAGTTGAAAGCTGCTAAGACTGTAAGCTGGATAAAATCTCAAAGACGCACTACAAAATAAACAAAATTGTAGTTTTTATATAGTAATCTATTTCTCTCCATTTCTCTAAAAATGTTACATAACAGCAGCTGCTAAAAGTTATGAAAAATGTTTTTATACATTTTTCCTTTTCTGATCAGCTAGTATGTTTGTCTAAATTATTATACATATTGCTATTTAAATAAAAATAATTTAAATTTATAACTTAGAAACGAAACATTATTTTGTGAATAAGAATTTTTTCTACATAATTAAATATACACAAAATTATATACTGTTATAATAATATAATTATTTTTATAATTACATAATGCATTCAAGTTGGTTTTTGAGGTGTTTGACTGGATATAGAACAGAGATTGTCTATTGGCTGTTATCTGAATCCCCAAATGGAAAGGGTAGGTCGATGCTAGGATGTAGGGGATGATAAGCAACAATGCAACTGCACTACAGGACAATGCAGCCACAGATTGCATGCTGCATCGAACACCAATAGTTACTGATTGCGAGCTAATCAAGTTAAGAACAATGACCTAATCTACTGAACAAAAATTCAGAATGGATACTAGGGTTTGCGTCAGCCAAATATATTTAAAAAAATGTAATTATGTAAAATGTAAGCTGTATGCTTTACTTACTGAATCGTGTGCCAAAATAATGATTTTATACATCCAAATAATATATTATATCTACTTTATTTTAACATTATTAATTAAATGTATTTTAGTTAACATTAACAATACCTTAGTTACAATAGTTGTGCTTATTTTCAGTTTAACTGTCAGTAATTATTTTAATTTGAAACAACAGTTGAATATTAAAAATTAAAAAACATAATTTTGAAAAAAAAGAAAAAGAACATTGCTGGCAGACAATGTTTTTTAATATAGCATAATTATATAACGTGCCGGTGACAATCAGTTATATCTTTAAGCTGCTACCTTGGAATTAACATACATACATACACCCTAAGTACATTACACTCCTTTTTGGGCAGTTCTGTGAAAACACTTGCAATGCAACAATTTCACATGTACAAAGTACTAGGTTTCCGAATCATACAAAACGAAGCGTTGAAAGGGAAGTCATTAAAAAACCACTCATTCATTACATATATTTTTGAATTTTTTTAAATTTATATGTATATATAGTTTTTGAAGTCGAGAGTTATAAGGTTCGAGTCCTTGTAATGGCAGGTGCTTTTATATGGATTTTAATACTAGACTGTGGATACCGGTGTTCTTTGGTGATTGGGTTTCAGTTAACCACATGTCTCAGGAGTGGTCAACCTGGATCTGTTTCAGGACTACATGTTTACCGGTAAATTTGCACTTACATTTGCAGCTGCAGGGCTGGAAAATCGTTAGCAGTAATTGCATTTGCCTATACACACTCACCCAGATTTTGCAGCAAGCTGAGAAAACTGGTTGAAATAAATAAAATATATTTGTATAGCCTACGACACTCCCGGTAACGTAAGGATTCCAACGCCGGTTTTTAATCTATACTTCTTTTTGGAGAGTCGTGTAATAAACTAGAACATTACACAGTAAACTTTTATACGTGTTTTAATTTCAGTTAAAGAAGACACAGATGTTTATATATATATATATAAAATTATAAGGAAGGAAATTAGCCTGACGTTGAAAAGTTTTTCCCATTTGATATTTTAACATTTCTATCATTTTTGGTGATTCTACGTACAAAAAAAAATGATTCGCAGCAAGTATTTTTCTGTTTTTTTTTTATTCTTATATTACTTTTCCAACTGTAGTGATGTATACTGCTACAGATAAAACGGAAAAGTAAATACATGGGTCAAAAATATGTATTGGTATTTTTGTGCGTTAATGGAAATTCTTCTCTAAACCAAGTACACCGATTTTCTTCAAATTTGGTGGATAGGTACTACTACCTTTGGAGGGAATGAATGTATTAAATATTTGAAAAAAATGAAAATTGGGATAGTGGCGTTTGTTTGGCATGGCCAAACAAAATATTAAATTTTTAACGGGGCACTTTAGCAAAAACTACTTACAAAAGTTGAAGTTATTTTAATCAAGATCACAAATTACCATAAATTTTTATTTATTATTCACCACCCTCGCCAACAAATGACTTAACATATTCTTTTTCCTTTTTTAGTTATATCTTTTTTCTGAGTAAAAGAGAAAGTCGAAGTTATTTACATTTATATTTTCTGCATCAATAGACCTTCAAACCACTATAAAATTATTTGCCCATGCCTCTTCAGTGGTGTTAAAACAATACTTTTAAATTTAAAAAAAAAAAAAAAAATTAATTTAAATCCACAAAATTAGTTACTCATTGCATTCAAAATATAAAATTCTTAATTTTTTACTGCCCTTACATTTACTATTTCTTGAAAACGAAATTATTAAAAAAATTTCATCCTCACTCTAGAACGTCACAACTTTGTTTATTTAGAATTACTGCTGAATCATTGTATTTTTTAAAACAATTTTATAACGTTTTTTTATAAATTATCCCCACTTAGGGATTATTTTCTTAAAAATTCATTTTACCCGAATCTTTCCTCTTGAGTATTGAAGCCGCCAAATAGAAAAAAATGTTCACAATTTCAAATTTTCAATTCTCAAAATGTATTTTGTTAAAGTAACTAAAGTGACTTTATAACCCTCTGATGGGTTGGCCCGATTAAAAAATATCGGAGTAATTTTTTAAAATAATTTTAGTTTTTTTTAAATTTTAAATCGAGTTTAGTGAGTATTTTAATCATTAAAAACATCCCTTTGATGCATGAGCCTCCAAATTTTCAATAAATCGAAAACAATTTTTTTTTTTAAGTTCTAATGCTAATATAATAATATTAAAAATGTTGGTTACTGTTTTATTTTGTTGAGCATTTTGGCTTCAAAATCTAAATTAAACATTTTAAAATAAAAAAAGGAATTTTTTCAAAAATTAATTGCATAAAATGCCTGCTACGCCGATCAAATTATGTAATTCATTACCCTGTTTTTTTTTTTTTACAAATATACAAGTTAAATCATTTGAAAGATTTGTTCATGTGATACTAAAAGGATAATTAAATTCTTTGTATATCAATACTATATTTTTATATGGAAGATCTATAATCCAGGAATAAATAGAACATTTTTTACTGCAAAAAGAAATAAACAGTTATCCTTGAAGAAAGATGCTGGTAGTCTACCCACAGTCTTCTGAGGGAATTGGAATAATTTTAACGAAATAAACTCCTATTGTTCTACTCAGATCATTACTGTTCAATGATTTTGGTTTAACAGATTTTAATGAATGCTAAAATACAAACATATTTCCCTTCAAAAATTTCATAGTTTCGAGAATAGATATAATATTTTTCTTAAAAGAAACAACTCGCCCATTTTGAAATTACGCGGCATGTAAAAATATCCAACTGAATAAAAAATCAATCAGTCATAATATATCATT
Source organism: Lycorma delicatula (assembly GCF_047948215.1). Lineage (NCBI taxonomy): Eukaryota > Metazoa > Arthropoda > Insecta > Hemiptera > Fulgoridae > Lycorma > Lycorma delicatula. The sequence goes on from NC_134455.1 coordinate 77,418,943, forward strand.
GTGTTGAGCAGATTATAATCTAAGGAAAAAAAAGATTAACAAAAATTTAATAAAAGAAAAATTTTGAAAAAATAATATTAATAATTATAAAAATATTGAATAAGTTACGATAATTACAGCTGTTAATTTTTTGTTGATAAAATAATAAATCCTTTATGTAACCGTACTGTAACGCATGTAAAATACACATAAGATAGTGTATACACAATTATAAAAAAATCAGTTTTTCTTTCTCACTGCTTTCGCCGGAAGCCATTTTCTTCATATAAAAAAAAAATTATTTTTTATTTTATGTTTCTTCGTGTTAAAATTACCCATTTGGGTAATTTTTCAAAACGGTGTGACGTAATATTAATCCAGAAAGTAATACATAAATATATATTTTGTATACAATTGAGTGCAGATTATATTGAAATAAAAACAAATATAATGTATATAGAATTAGAGTAATGAAAATATAACCTTAAAAATAATTTCATTCTAGTTTTTCTCATGTCCAGTATCTTAATTGTAAACCTAACGGGTTGTTCTAGTGGTGAACTCGTCATCGCAAATCAGCTGATTTCAAATTTGAAAATTCTAAGGTTCAAATCCAAGACAATAGCTTTTATAAGGATTTGAATACTAGGTCGTGGATACCGATATTTTTTGGTGGTTGGGTTTTCAATTAACCACACATCTCAGGAATGGTCGACCTGAAATTGTGCAAGACTATACACTTCATTTACATTCATAAACATCATCCTAATTCATCTTATGAATTAACACCTTACAGTGGTTCCGGAGGCTAAACAAAAAAAAAGAAGAGTATTTTAAGTATCAGAATAGATGTTAGGTGGCATAACAAAAATGGTTATGTAAACGTGAAATATGAATTAATCTTGAAACTGGAATAATTATTCTCATGATAAAATGAAATGCCAGAATATGAGTATTAAAGAAATAAGAAAGGTTCCTTTTTTACTAAATCATACATAATGCCACTCATCGGCATTCTATTTTCAACGAAATGTATGATGTATTCCAACATACAATTAATATCTTTAGTCAAATATCGAAAGAAACAAGTTATGTAGGCAACATCATTATTATTAGAGAAAGAAAAAATTTCACTGGTGACGTTTTACGTCAGCTGCTTTAAATATTTTACAGTCAATATCATTAATTGAATAAGAATTAATATTTTCATATTCTGTGTTTTTAAAAATATGTATAGTGTTAATAAATATATTGATTTGTTTTTAAAACAAAAATTACGTTTGGAGAAAATTCTAAGAAAATGTAAAATTAAACCAATAAATATGTAAAATAAATTAAAGTGCATTTAAAATACACATAGAATAAGTAAAGGAATGAAAGGGTTAAATTTGAACAGTATCTGATTAAAAATCTTACGGTAGCCATTAAACTTAATGAAAGAGGAATGAAGAGGGAGAAGAAACGACTATATGAAATACTCGGTCTCAATAAAGGGGAGATTTGAGTGAACGCAATTAATGTTAAAAGTAAAGAAGATGAACGAAATCATGAAAAAGGAAAAGGAGATTGTTTGGTATTAAGAGAAGGGAGTGAGGAGAAAAAGAAGGAGATAAACGTTCGATTAATGGTGGGGGAAGAAAGAGTTTAGTTTATGAGAAGAGTTGTAAAAAGGCTTATGAAATGAAATAAATGTAAACAATGTTTGCGTCATACGCTACAAATTCTTCCGTTTTAGAAAATATTAATTTACAATTACTGATGATATATCATAGTTATCTTATAAAGAAACGACGTTGTGGTTATATAGCTGTCACACCCCCAGCTTCTAAAAGAATAATTGTTTGATATTTTGTATGATACGGTACGGTTACAGGATTAATACTGAATCTTGACTTTTACTACATAACGAATGACAACTCCTCCCATTATTTGTTATTCATGTATAAAATGATATAAACAAAATAGATAACAAAATGAGATGCTGTAATATACAAACTATTTTCAGTGCTACAAAACATAAGTTTACACGTAGTATTGTATATAAAAATGTCTGATGCTTGATCTTATAACTATGGCAACTTAACATATCAGTTTTTCAAAGCTTTAAGCAATATTTCATATTGCGTAATACTTGCCAACCTGTAAAAAAAAATTTTAACAATTTTAGAATTAATAATATCACAAAAGATAAATATTAAAAATTAAAAAAAAACACGACTACAAAAAAAAACATTGCTTTTTAATAATTATTGAATATTTACTAATATAGTATAATTAAAGTGCGTGCGGGTGATAATTTTATAGTATTTCAATGTAGTATAATTTTGTTTTCAAATTTTTTAATTTAATTTTATATATATACATACTTATATACCGTATGAAACTCTCGGTAACGTAAGGATTCCAACGCGGGTACATTCATCTAAATCGGTTCAGCCGTTCAGCTGCTACGGTGGAAAAAACATACATTTGTACATACACTCTAAATACATTACACTTTGGACAGTCATGTAATAAATTATATTAGAGTTAAAACCAAAGTGAGTATTAATTATAAATAAATTTAAAATGTTAAAATTTTTCAAAGGTTTATTTATTTATCGTACTAAAAACAACTGTTTTTAATTTTTACAAATTCATACGGATTTTTTATTAATGAAAGTTGATTTTTATTCGGTTTTTCATAGGCTCAATTAAAATCAATTTTCTCAGAATAAAATTTTTACACCTTTTGATAATATATTTACGCATTTATTTGTCATTTAAAAAAGTTATTGTATTTTAAACACTGGATACCTTGAAAACTAGGCAAAATAAAGTTCTGGGATCTGTTTCATTCGATTTGTCAGCTCAAGAAATATAAGAAACTATCAAGTTTACTCCTACTGAACTTTCTCCGGGGGAACTGAAACCATGCGAAATATTTCGCTACATGTGACTCGATAACAAAGCGTTTTCAGATATGTGTTTGTATGAATCTTTTCCTTATTTCAAGCTCTAGAATCAGTTTCTAGATATTTCGCTTTCCATTTGAATTGCCTTCATATATATATATATATATATATATATATATATATATATATATATATATACGAATGTATATAGCCTACTACATTCCCTGTAATGTAAGGATTAAAACGCGAGGTCATATATCTAAATTGGTTCAGCCGTTGAGCTGCCATGGTGGTAAAAACATACATACCTACACCCTTAATACATTACACTGATTTTTGAACAGTCGTGTAAAAATCAAAGTAGATATAATCGAATTCACAATTTATGAGACACTAATTAAACTATCTGGTAATTCTATAAATGTTAATTGTTATTTAGTATTTAGCCGACAACCTCAAAGAAAATTAAAAAAAAGTTTTTTCTAAATGCTTTCACTTTTTTATATTATTTTATTTTTTTATATTTTAGTTTTTCACAAAATATTTACCTAAAATGAATGAATCCTGATATATACATTACAAGTAAAACAAATCTAACGGTTAAAACCGTAAGATGGGAATAACCTTCAAAATACAAAAAAAAAAATTTTTTTTATAAATTATGCGGAAAATTTATTTCCTTGAATTTTTTCCGTGTATATTTTTATAGACGAATTCTTACTGAATTAATTATAGAAATTTATTTTATCCAATTGGATAAAGTATGAAATTAAAAAAGGAAAACATAACAATAATTTTAAAAAATGTATTGTCACTATCTTCTCCTTTGAAATCGTTTGCCAGATTATATTTCTAATTTCCCAATAACATTATTGCGTAATAGGTTATTATATTTTTCATTTTCATTGTAAAATTTGTAAAAAAATTTTTCTCCTACTGGTTAAATAAAATTTAATATTCTTATTCCTTTCTTTACAACAGAAAAAAAACTTTCGATGTTAGAGAAAAATTCAATTTTTCTGTCATAAATTTAGTATTGAACCATTCCTCATTGTAGTTAAGGAAAGAGTTTCTCAATATTAAAATTTATTAAAAACTCAATTAAGCTATGGAAATTATAATTTGAATATGTTAAATTTAACTGAAAATATATGTAGATAATTTCTTATCGGTTGAAATTATTTTAGAAACCGTCCTAAAAATATGTAGGATTACCAATTAATGAATTGCTTCTCACAGAAGAGGTATATTTATTTCTTACTTTACGCAAAATATTGGATTGTTTTCATGGCCGTAACGCGTTAATGTACCTGTTGGACTAGTCATATTTGAATAAAATTATTTAAGCCGGTCTCTTAATTCGTTGACCAAAGTAAAATATTTCTTTTTGGATGGAATATTACCTTCGTTTTGCTGGACTCTGATGTGAATGTGTAGTAGTGAATTCGGCCCAATAAGAAAAAAAAGGAGACACCTTGTCATTTATCAGTATCATTATTACTAAACCTGTTTCAGAATTCTTGCAGATCTTTGGAATTACTATGTAGTTTTAAAGAGTAATTGGTATTTATATATAGTGTAAGATCGCCTACAATCTTTATGATTAAAACATCCAATCCCGTAACAAATAGTGCTTAATTAAATACCGTCTTTTTTAAAATTGAAAATTATCTATTAATATATATTTATTTCCTGAGCATATAAAAATAGGTAAGTTTCATCAAAGAGACGTCTGATGCCCATCAAGATTCCTATAATCTGTGAACAATCCATGATTTTTTGTAGTTAGATATATTTTGTAGGAATTTTTAAATAATAGGATTTTTTTACAATTTATTTTTTCGTGTTACATTTTATTCTAAATGAGAAATTACGATGAATATTTTTTTTATTCAAAATCGGTTTATTTTTTATGTTAATATATGTTAATCAGGGATGAACAAACGGACCACTAGAAAGTAATAAAAGTAAAAGAGGTATTTTCTTCAGTTTTGTATTTCTATCAAATTTTTTCGTAACAGTAGTACAAGGATGATAGTTTTGCAGATTTTTTTAAATATCTATTTTACTTTGTTTTAGATTATTATTTAGAATGCATAGAATTACCTTTTACCCTGTTGGTGACGTATTTAAAAAAATACACTTTTTAATGATAAAATTATAACGATAATAAAATCAAAATAGTTCGGATAACGAACACAAGTACACAGAAATTCTCTGATGTTATTACTTTTTTTATCTTATTATTGTTTAAACAATATTTATTAAGCTAATGTCCTGTAATTTTATTCCTTAAGATAGTCTAATAATATTAAAACATTTGTTTTTAATAAACTGAATAAAAAGTCAATTAACGTACTATTGCAATATTTCATTATCACAAGAATTAATCGGCCAGATTTGTGGACTTAGGTAGTGAAAACTCTTGGTAACAAAACCATAGTGATGCATATTAGCAGACATTTTTTAGTACAAAACTATAACCATTAACGGTTTTATAAACGCATCTTTGTATTAATAGATAAAAAAATATAAGTTTTATATATTTAAAATATTTTTTATAAATAACTTTAAAAAAAACTTTACGTAAAAGAACTTTTAATTATAACTAATTTTAGTTTATTTTATAATAATGTAGTAAATATTGATAATAATTTTCAATATTATACAAATTTTGCTTTATTTCTTTGAAAGTTCAGTGTTTTTTTTTTCAATTTACTTCTATTTATATACTTTTTTCTTTATAATTTATTCTTGTTATATAATTTATATATTTTGTAAAGTTGGTCTAAAGTGCTCTTATATTATTAACAAAATTTCTATAATTAAAAATAAATTAAAAAATTAATTGTATAAACTATAAAATAGAATTAAAAGTAATTTTTTTCAAAAACATTTTTAGGTCCGTCATTTTGCGGGAGAGTTCAATGGCGTTATGTCCACCGGATATCTGTTGATCAATAATTCTGGTTACACGTTTAGGCGCCAGATTGCACCGCTGCCTTCGAGCGGGAGCAAATTTTTTTAATTTTCAGGTCTAGATAGCATACCACTCTCTATTTTTTCTCAGAAAAAAACTATGTAACAAACATTTTTATTAGTTTAATTAATTTTATATACACAGAATACATTACAATAATTTTTAGTAACAAAGAAATACATAATAATATTTACGCTAATTAGGATATAATATTGTTATTCAGAATACTGTAGATTATTTCATAATCATAGTTTGTTGTTATTTTTTTATGTTATTAAATTATTAATTATTTAAATTATAAATTATTATTGTTATGTTACATTAAAATAAGTTTGACACTAAATATGGCAACTTAATAAAAAAATAAGAAATAAATAATTGTAGAAAAATTAATTAATTAATACAAACAGAAATAAGAAAATAAACATTCTGGGAAGCATATAACGAATTGTAAAATTATATATTAATTTTAAATAACTTAAAAAATTACAAATTATTAATATAAATATGATTTATTTTTTATTAATATATGACTAAATAGGGATCTCTTCTGTTTTCCCCCCACAATGTTTTTTTTTTTACGTTACGTATTACATATTAGTAGTTCATGTTATAATTATATGCTTATAATTATAAATATAATTAACCAAACTTAACCTACTGTTGCTTCGTTCATTAGCCTTGACCAACGAGCGAAGGTTAGCGAACGACGCGAGCATAGATTAAGATTGGTTTGATTGTATTTATAATATCTCTGCAAATACCTTCAAATACTGTGTAATAACTAAATGAGGAATTACTAATAGGTATTACCTAACGTAAAAAAAACCATTGCGGGTGAAAACAGGAAAGACTCCTAAATAGTCAACTGAAAATAAAACAACTCGAACGAGTAAAGTGTTTGATATTGTGGTATCATTTATAATCGCGCAAAAATTTATTGTAGCACAAATTATAATCATCATACAAACTAAATATCATCATATATATATACATATATATATATATATATATATATATATATATATATATATATATTTATATATAAAATGATTATTTATATATATTTATGAAATTAGCATCTGCTAACAATACTGAGGTGTTTTAATTTAATTTTTGTTACTTCAACTAGAGTTACTTCTGATATATGATATATTACTAATTTTCTTATTTATAAGTATTGAAAATTATTGTTCACCTTTTTACGATAAAAATTAGCGTATGTTCGGTTGATCATTAAACTCTCAACAGATAGGTATTTTTATCGTAAATAATGAAAAAGAAAAGATTTTTCTTTACATTTTAAATATTAACGATTATATTTCTTTCTGATTATCAAAAGTAAACTTTAATGAATATTTTCATATAGTAATTAAGTAATTCATGTAATAATTGATTAACCGTCATTTCATAATTTACATGATATGTTTCTAAATTTCCTATGCACATCTGATTAAAATGATTTTTCCCCCTGTAATTTTAATTAAATCGACGTTTTTGAGCTCAACACTAACACAAAGGAATTCCTTTGTGTTAGTTTTGAGCTAAAAATTGATAAAATTGAATTGAGCAAAAAATTCATAATGATGAATTTTTTGCGTAATTCATAATGATGAATTACGCAAAAAATTGATAAAATTATTAATATTAAACAGCAGTAACTTTTAATAAAAACAATAAATTATACAGTTATTTTATTTAGGAAATATATTTTTAAAATTTCCGAAATATTTTTATAAATTAAAAATCTCCTTTTGCTTTCAAAGATATTTGTTTTTTCATTTTTATTACAATTAAAATAAAGTAGTTCACATCTAATTTAATTATTATTATAATACATGATTTTCTTTCTTTTTTTTAGTGTGCTGTCAGAAAACTCGAAAAAATACTTCAATGGCTGAATGCAATTGAAGCAATGATGGTATTGTTTGTTGTAATTTGCCACTCCTTTATTTTCTGTACTAAATATGAAATACTTGTATATTTAAAAACACTTTTGTTTGTAGTTTCATAAAGGAGTCTTTATCAATAAAGTGTAAACTACATTTTCATTATAGAAAATAAGCAAATATCTATTGTAATAATTATGCAAAATAAGGAAATATTTAACTATTACGAAAAACAGAATTAAAAACTGCACTTTTTATATAAAAAAAGAATAAGAACACAAATTGATTATTTATAATTATGTAGGAATCATATTATAGCAAAAAAATTGAGTTGTAATTTAATATAAATTCCAAAGCATTAAAGACATTATTCACAAAAAAGGTGTAAAGCCTCGCATAAAGAAAATATCAATTAAGTTAATTGTATGTAAATGTGGGTTGAAGAATATATAAAACATGAATTTATATTCGTATAAAATATTTAAAAAAATGTAAACTAATTTTTTTTTTAGTAAAAAAATCTTTTTCTACCAGATGGGTGTTCTACATGAAGGATAGCGCTTTTTAGAAATTGAAAATAAAAAAAACTATTAAAAAAAAATATAAATTTTTATTTTTTATCTTGTGAAATTTTTATAGAATTCAAATATAACAATAAAATTTCTGTGAATTCTTTATAAGTGAGGCAAAGTTCCTCAAAATTCAAATTAAGATAGGTGGATTTAGATTTTGTTTAATCAAGATGCTGTTGCTAAAGAATATGTTGGTTTTAATATTAAACTTCTTTTCTTTTTTTTTATGATAAACAAAATATGTAATAAAATTGAAAGAAAGTTTTCTGAGAAAAAAAGAAAGACTAACTCCCCCCCCCCCCCCCCTACAACCAATCATACCAATCATATGCACCACAGTCCAGCGACTGTGCAGTATATAAATTAATGAAATTAAATATAATTATATAAAATTTCAAAAAAATAAATATAATAAATAAGTAAGCTTTCCAATAGTTAAAGCTTTACTAAAATCGGATCAGTAGTTTAAAATTTATAGAATAATAAAAAAATATATAGACTATCAAATATTTAATCGTACAAAGCAAAGTTTATTTCATTTATATCTCTATTAGAATTACGAATATTTGGTCAAACTGCACCCATATACAAATATTATATAAACTAAAATTTAAAAAAGCAAATTACCCTTTTCAATCAGTTTAGTAATTTTAACTTAATAGAAATATAATATTTCTAAGTTATAACACATAATATTTTCTTAATGCTATACATTAAGGGTACAATGTGAGATATTACATAAGTGATCTGTAAACATATTATATATATATATATATATATATATACATATAATATGATCTATTAACACGTTATGTAATACCATATGAAAAAGTTTAGTTTATTTGAAAGTTCAAAACAGATTATTGAAAGGAAACATTTTGTACGTAAAATGTATAGCAAACTGTATTAATTTTACTGTTAATATTTTTAAATTATTTGCTATTATTAATTAATTTTTAATTAATTGTTTGTTTTTTTAGTTTCAATTAAATAAAAGTATTAATTTGAAAATATATCTTGGATTATATTTTTTTTTTGTTGGCAAAATAGAATAAAAATGATGAACGTACTTCAAGATATTATAAAATAACTAACATTTTCATTGTAAGTTTACTTTAATATTTTTCATTATGAAGAATTATAACTTGTAAATATAAGTTATTACCTTTTAAAATATTGTTAAATAACAACATAACATTTTGAAATACTTTTATGTAAACTTCCATAAAAAGCCTCCATTAAATACTAGAAATTTATCTTATATTTTTTAATTAAAACCAAAGAGATCTAACAAATCAAATAATGCATGTAGAAAATAATTATAAATCGTTAATTGCATAAAAAAAATGAAAGTAAAGTCGCTTGCTAGTGCATTGAGTCAACAAAGAAATTTCACTGCTTTAAATAAAAAAAATTATCATTTACTTTTATGTTTGTAAAAAATGTTCAAATATGTTTTTAAATTATGAATCTATTAGCTATTTTCAATCTTGCAAATATTTACAAAATTATGATAAAAGAGATAGAAAATTATTAAACTAATATTTACGTATTCTAAACCGTTACACTTAAATATGACACAACACTGACGTTATAGGTTGATTTTAGGACTAACTAGTGGTAGTATATATTCCTATTTGGCCGGTTTCCCTTATGTAAAAGATGAAAAAAAAGGAGTTCAAAACCAGATTTAAGAAAATAAAAATTATATTAGCTTCCCTTCCCCTCTTTTTACATTTTTTGTGACACCTTTGAAAATATTTTGACCCCTTTAAACTCTTCCCTAATACAAAGAACCGGACAATAGGTTGTAGATAAAAGATCTTGACGCTAGTCACACTGACAGCTGGCCTCTCATTTCACTCTCTACTTAGCCGGTTACCCCCCCCTTTCTAGAACTATCTATTACCTTTTATCCCTACAAATTATGGAACATCACGCGAATGATTATTTGATATTTGAAAATTATAATTGTATTTATTAAAATTATATAATTTTATATATAACAGTAAACGCGAGCATGTGTACACATCCACAAACATATGTAATTAATTATTTTATCAATGTGCATAAAAAATAATATTTATTAATATTCTAAATATGTAACATTAATAAATATTTAAATATATTAATATTTAAAATTCATGAATTTATTCAAACTAATCCATTAGTAAGAGAAAATAAAATATTCCTGAAATATTATTATAATGTATTCTTGAATTTAAGTAAGTACAAAAACAAAACAAAAATTTCATTCGACCTCCGTGGCTGAGTAGGTAGCATCTTGGGATTTCGTGTGCAGGTGTCCCGGGTTCGAATGCCAAAGTAGAGGTATTTATTGTTACTGTAGGTAGGTAGTATCTACTGATCTTATACCGGATATTATGTCTAACGGACTGATGACCATATTTGTTGATATTCGCTCTCACATTTGGTTTCTAATTGTATTTTTATTTAAAAAGAAAAAAATTAAACTAAATCTGAAAATAATTAAAATATTTAATAACAATAAAATTAATAATTTAAATTTATTACAGTATAGGTTAATACTAAATATTATCAGTTCAGTTGTTTTTTCATTAGTTTCGAAGCTTGTGGAAGAATTTGAAACGTCGGAATATGAAATTAATATTTCGTTTGTGTATATGAAATGTAATTTTTTTTAGCGGGTGACAAACCTCACGCCTGATCGGGATTCGAATCTGCGACCATATGGATCAAAGATAGAGACACTAGAACTTCGTCACAAAAGTGGGCTAATTTTTATTTATTAATTTACAAATTAATGAAATTAAATATAATTATATAAAATTTCCAAAAAAAATATAATAAATAAGTAAATAATTTCATTGTCACCAAAAATACCAATACATAGGATAATATTTCCTAGTGAAATTCTTCAGTACTGACTCTTGGATGACTGAGTTTATTATATCTGCAAACAATCTTTAAGACTTAAAAGTTTTAAGATTTTAATTAATGCGAAAAATATATCATAGATTGATAATTTCCTGTGTTTAGTTTTCAGCACTATTATTCACTATACAAAATTTTGAAATATTTCTAGACTACAGAAGAAAGTTATTACATATAGAATATGAAAAAAAATTGTAACATCTCTATAACTTTTCAAACCTTCAGTTAATAAGTGTACATTATTTATTGAGAAAATAAATTTCAATAATACCAGATTACAGAAAAGGTATGTAATACCTTTTAAAGTATGCCATACCTTTCTTGAAATCTAACCCAGGACTAGTTGAATGAGAAGAGAGTATGTGATCATAACACAAATAAACGTAGCTGTTACACAAATGGATTACTGATTTATAAAAATACATTAATAAATAAATATTTTATCTTAATCGATACGTAAATACACTATACAGATGGAATACAATATATAGATGATAGTGTATATGTATATATATATATATTACTCTATGGATAAAAAGTAACTACCGCAATATTTGCCAGAATTTATCAAGGGAATTTTAAAATAACCTTCATCAGAACAGCATAACAAAATTATATTAATTAATTTTTTAAATAAAAAAATTTGATGTGGACACCCAGGAGTACTTTCTTGTACTCCTATTAAATTACATACACACATTTTTTTTTCATGAAAACTATAAAATTTTATTTCATTAATAACTTCCGATATTTTTTTTATATTTATTATTAAATTATTATTTATTACAAAACTTTTTTTTTTATAATCGGAGTTTAATATTGTAACTGATGTTGATATTGACATTGATTAATTAAAAAAAAGTTTAAAAAGTCGAACCTATGTGCCCTTGTAAAATCCAAATATTTCATTAATTAAAATTTCATTTGCCTATAAATCTGTAACCAATCATAAGTAAGTACCACTTATTATAAATCGTTGAAAAGCTCTCAATGACGGCTTATTACTGCAATTAAGAAAAAGCTCAAATTCCAATTTTTTTTTAATTTTGGGCTTTATTGGACACTTTTGTTCAGTCAATTGCAATCAAATAGGAAGCTGGACAACTAGATGTTACAACAGTCCTAAATCCAAAATTTCAACTTCCTATGGCTAATTGTTTTTGAGTTATGCGAGATAAATACGTGCGTACAGGCATCACGCCGAAACTAGTCAAAATGAATTCAGGGATGGTCAAAATGGATATTTCCGTTGAAATTTGGAAACCGAAATTTTTCGTGATACTTGATTTAGTTGATACAAGGAAGAAAAAACAACATTTGTTTAAATTCCTTATTAATAATTTATAAATAAATACGTAAAAATAACGATAAATTATATATATGAAATCACTAAATAACGAAAATTACAAAAAAACAAATAATAATTCAGTTCATTCGGAGATAAAGAAAATAATTTAACCTCACATTTCTCATTAAATGGGATGGAGAAAATTCTGGATTACAAAATTATTTTTTGTTAGAATTATTTTAAAATTTATTTATGGGATCATATTTTTTTGTGGTAAAGGAAATCTTGTGATTGTTTTTAGAAAATTAATGAAAAAGTGTTTTAGATAAATTAGCAATTTATTAAAAATGGCAAATGAGACATGATAAGGCTGTTTATTGTAAACAAATTTATAATATTGAGTTGTACTAGGTTCTATTTTGTAGTTTAGTAGAGGTGGATATTGTGTTTTATTTTTAAATAAATATTATTTTTAGCAAACGTTCCATGTTCATAAATAAATATTTATATTTATTTCTTCATGATTGGACATGGAGCTAAATTATTTAATTTTAATCATTATTAACCTGGGAAAAACTACTAAATGGCAATAATATGTGATAATAAATTAACACGTCGTACAAAAAAAAGTATATCAGTTGTAAAATAAAAAAACAAAAATCCATAATTTTAAATTGTTGAACTGCTACACTCAATTATTAGACCAAAGCATCTCAATAAAATTAATCATTTATTGATTTTGTTATTTATGAGCAACAAACTTCACCTTCCTTTTATTTTTATCTAAGTAAATACACCTAAAACCCTCTTAGATAGGAATTTTTTAATTTTTTTTAGGAAGATAAAATTTTATGGATACGCATCATTTATTTTTTACATCTCAAAAAAAATCAGCAAACAAAAAAAACTCTGAGAGCATTTAAAATGGTATTTAATAAAACGATCTTTCTCAACTACAGTTACTTTCGTCTGTTATTATTATGTTTGTATATATATATATACATTTTTTTTTTTTTTAGTTGTATGGCCATCGACGCTAAGGTCAGTAGCCTTCATCACAGTCACATTCTTAAAAAAAAAAAGTAAAATAAATTAGTATAAAGAGAATGACAATTATTATTATTTATTAATTTTCGTAATGAGAAATGAATTTCCTATTGTACTCGTATTAAATAGTAAGCCTGATTTATAATTGAACTCGGAAACATCTGTTTTTTAAATTTCTCTAAATGTTCATTTGATTTTATAAATTTAAATTAAATTAGTCATTTTACAAATAGAATTACGCACTTAAAACTTTTTTTTTAATAAATTATTATTTTAATGGAAGACTCATTAAAAGAAATAAAATTCACCGGAAAATATTCACAAGAAAATAAAAGGACTAATGACAGTAGATGTTGATTAAAAAAAACTCTTTTAGAAGAGAAAAAACATAATAAATAAAAAATAACAATAGTTTCATCAGATATTCAATAACTTTTATTTAAAAACAAATATATTAAAACAATAAATTAATTAAGAATTCTGGCTATTGTTGATTTAGCACTTCATTAAAAACCGAAAGCAACTGAATAATAAAATTAACTTTTTCTTAATCGTAATTGAGACGTGAACAGAATTTCTGATAAAAACCACTTTATTTTAGAGGTATTTTAATGTAAAAAGGATTTCCATCTAATATTTTCGTAGTAAATATTTGTTTTTATACAGTAATATATAAGTAAATGAATGGGATGGAATTTCTTCTTCTGTTATTTCTATTTTGAAAGTAATATACACATATTGTTTTGTAAAACAGATAATATTACTTTTATTTTAAATATAACAGGTTTGTTGGAGTCCACACGCACGAGCGCGCGCGCGCACACACGCACGCAGCGAGAGTGTGAGTTTGAGAGGGCACGTTTGTGTGTGTGTGTGTGTGTGTGTGTTATTAAAGTACCTGAAAGATTTTTACCTGGACATATCCTCAATTTGCTGACTAAATACAAGGAAATAAAGGAGGTATAGATGGAAAAAGGCGAAGAATGTATGAGCATGTATATCTTAGATTTATATGAAAATACATGAAGAGGATCCCATCCAAAAAAGAACGTGAGTTCATAAAGAGGTGTAGTATTTTCTTCGTTATGTTTCATTATACATTATTTTATTTAATTAAAAACATTATAGAAAAAAATTTGAAGATTTTAAAACGCAGAATGACAGACTAAACAAATTTTTTAAATTAGATTTTCAGAAGCCTTGTGGTGTGAATTTAACTTCATTAGGTAATTTTAATTTTATTTTTTATGAAACAGAAGAGCGACTAACAAATAATCAGTAAACTGGGGTAGAAAGATAACCAGCAATAATATGTTAGTTAAATTAGATACTGCAACCAAGGGTTGTAGTAGGTAATCTGTTATAAGACATAAATCTCTCTACAAAATGGTATGGCTATTTTCAAGAATATCAATATCCGATTCAAGGTTTACTAGGAAAATTGGACTGATTTTGTCATTATTTTTTCTATTGAGATAATTATACATCAGCATTCCAATCTCACCAAATTCAGAATATTCAACCCTGCAAATTTAAGACGGAAGTATTTCAATGTCTAGCCTCTGAAACTTTAAAAATCTAGAATATTCGTTAATCTTAAAGGAACAAACAGTAAAGTCTTTTAATATTTTGTTACGACTGAAATGTATATTTTTAACGCACCACTTTAAGATGCCACTAAATATTTTGTTTTTATTTAATAGTATTTTTATTATGAACTTTGTAGTACACTGTTTTTAGTAATACATAATTTTTTTGTGTTTATTTTCTAACAAATTTAGTAGTATATAATATTTTTTAAGTTTTTGTTGATGTAATTATTAATGTCTTTTGTTCTGTATTTTTATTTTTCATTGTAAATGTATTTGTACTGTACTGAATGCGCACTTGCCGATAAGGCTTCGAGTTTTTTTCAGAGACCCAAATACATATAATGAGGAATAAAGTTTTTCTGTTGTGTTCAAAGAAAGTGAAGCTTTTACTCTATTTATTACAGGAACTGGATGGATAATTAATATTAACATTAAAAAAAAATAAAAACTTAATAATACTGATTTATAAGATGCTTTCCATGTTTTACACCAGTACAGAATATTATGGCAAATAATGAAACCGTTTTTTCTTTAAACAGTTTATTAAAAGAAAAAACTATATTCTGGATATTGAAAAAACTGCCGACCTAAAATAATATTCTTTCCGTGCTAACCAGAAAGTTTACAAAAAATAAAATATGTATATAAAATTCAGTTCACAGTTTATATATATATACCATAATAAATCAATTCATTTTTAAAGTATTTTCATCTTTCATTCACGTTTTTTTTTTTAAATTGTTATATATTTAATTTAGAAAATTGCAGCTATTTTTTCCATTATAAGTAATACTATGCAATTCATAGTTCCAACGCGTGCGCTATTTACTCACATGTTGCTTACTCGTACTTAGAATACGTATCTCAGCTATTTAGGTTTAGTTAACAAATGAGTCTTACATTTGTTTACTAATTATATTACGTGTACATATTGCTGAACATCAAAAATAATAAATAATGTGAACATATTTGTCAATAGTAAAGTTAAACCAAAAAAAAAAAAAAAAAAAAAAACTAGTTTGCAGCAAAGTTAAACCAATACTAATTATAATGTCAGCAGAAATTAATTTTAAAAAAAAGAAAACAATAATCGTTTGCATAATTGTTTTGCTGTACTACAGTAATACATCGCAGAAAATATTTTCAAACACTAATAAATACGAACAAATGAACTAATGAATGAACGGTTCGTTTTCTAAACACCTGATGTCAAATATTAGTAGTGAGTTATACAAAAACATTCATCCCTAACAGTTCAGTATACCAGTATTTTGTTTATAATGTTTTCAATGTAAATAAATGCAATTTCATGTTTTGTTTTACATTTGCATAAATGTTGCCTTTGTAATAAACAACGGTAGTTCTAATTACTGATATCAGTTTTTGATGATAAAATATACTCGGTATAAAATTATAATTGAACCGGTTTTAATTAACCATTGTACATCTGATTTAATTATATACATATATATATGTAAATATATATATATATATATATATAATATATTTATATATATATATATATATATAGGCACTCGGGTATCCATATTTACTTACGTAAACATATGTGATATAGGCGTCTGAAGTAATAATATCTTCATATCCAGTTAAGAATAAAGGGATAGTAATTCTAGTTTTGCTGTGTAACTAGAAAATTCTACTAAAATTATTCCGTAGATTATTTGCAACTACCAAACATTTAAAATGATTAAAGCTTTTGTAAGTTTATCCGCGGTGGTAGTCATACCACCACAATTGCTGAAGAATAATAAATAGTTTTCAATATAAAAAAATTGGCTATTAGATCAGTGACAGTTGCCTGTATATATAATACATAATGACAAATAATGATTTTTTTTTTAATTTTCACAGTGGTTTTTCCTTTTTTTTAAATATGTAATTACGGTTGTACTACTTTTTCCAAAAATCTTCTCTTTTCTTTCTAAAGAAAAAAGTAACACTATACAGTTTTATCTAATTAAATAAAAGAGCTAAATAATACAGTATAGCACTTCAGCCTAAAAGTAATTACTTAATTGTACTTCTGATGCCAAATTTTAATAAATAATCTAATTATCTAACAAAAAAATAATCTTCTGTCCATTCATTTAAAACCAAACAAATTTATATAATACTAATAAATAAACCAAGATTGTATTCATTTCATTTCATTACAAAAAATATATATACAAACATTTCTCGTAAACTACACTGTTATTTCATTTTTTAGTGGTTAATTTATCTGCATTTTCACATATTTGCCTCAATATCTTTTAAATATGATCCGCAAAAGGAATTTATAAAAGAGAATGAAAAGTTGAATAAGTTATACAGCATAGTTAAATGGGATGCGTATTAAAAAAAGATTACTAAACTGAAAATTATTTAAAAAGTATAAATAGCAATGTCTAAGAAAATATTAACAGAAAGAATATAGTATAATGGAATTAGACTTGAAGAAGAATTTTGCGTAGTTTTATGTTCTATAAATTAGAAGTGTAGACGCTACAAAAAAGGGAAAAGAAATTCTGAAGGCTACATATGGGTATGTAGATAGGTAAGGAATATTAAATATATAGCCTGAGTGAAAAATTATTGAAAGAATCCTTCATATCACGAAGGGAAAAAATGTTAAATGAATTAAAATTAAATTATTGTTAGAAGGATTAATATTATGATAGAAAAAGGTAATAATTATCAATGGTTTTCAAAGAAATGGAACCTAAAATCAAGAATTCAAAAGTTTAAGTGGAAGATAAAACTGAAGGAGGATGGAAAAATTGTAAGAGGTCAGCCTTACTGCAAGTAACTATTTAACAACGATAATTCATACACTTACTTATATTTGGAATTTGGAGTTTTACTTTTTCTTCAATTAATTTGTTTTTTTTTTTTTTTTTGCTGGTTGAAGCAAGTTTTTTTCGTGGCTTTTCTTCAACTCTTGACTGAAAACCCTACAACAATTCAAGTTTTTATCCGTCCAAAATAACAGCTTACAATTGAGGATTATTGAGTAAGATTTAATTATTTTAATAAAATAGTTATATATGTGTTTAACTAGAGAAGAAGAATAACTAAATGTATGGTTTTTTACTTTTGTTTTCTTTTTGTTCAAAAAAATTACGTTTATATTGTAAATATAACTTTGGGGTACGGCAAGCAAACCCAATATCGATATCATTCAAATATTCCAGAAAAAATAGCTGAGGAACATAACGAGACACCGTGGATTGTGAAGAACAAGGAGATCCACGTTTACTTAAGAATGACATCTATTCGTGAAGAAATTTAACGGCTAAGTTCAAAGTATGTACTTAAGCTTAACGCGCACGAAAACCATCTGGCTGTTATTCTTTTGGATAATATTGAAGATGTGAGACGACTAATGAGGCTGCATGTATTGGATCTAGAGGCTGTTGTGGTTGAATATTATTCTTGTTACTGAATTTTACTGATACTAATTATGAATTATTTTAATTTCGTAATGTGAACACTTTTTTATGTTTATTAATTGTTTAAGTTTCGAGGTTTCAACTTCGTTTCTTGTTATTTGATCATGTTCATTTGTTATATGTCTTCTGTATCTCTTACGTGTGACTTGTGAGAATGTTTTTACACTAATTGTGTTTATTCTGTTTTGTTAACCATTTAATTTGATTGTTCTCAACACTTATGTTATGTTACCATTTAACGACTTTTTTTTTTTGTTCTTAACAGTATTTATTTTTTTTTGTTCTTAACAGTAATTTTACAATTATTTGTACTTTGTTAGGATTAGTTATATTTTTATTCGTTATACTTTTTATCGTACTATACTGTGTTTAAACCTTTATATCGTCTTAGAAGTTATCACTGGATGCCTCCCTTTCACGTAATTATTACTCTGTACAATTTACTTATGATTTCATTGTTCAGGAAACTGACTCTAAATAAAGCAATGCACCAAAAAAAATGTTATAAATTTTTGAAAATTAGGTTTTGATTTTCCTGCTACATATTTATCAGTATACTGTATGCTAATCGGGTAAAATTTTTCACATGTTGGTGGTATCTTAAAGATTTTCACCTTTCATGTCCCATTTTAATAAAAAAAATAAACACAATTTCGCCATTGAAAAATTCCAAAAAAATATATTTACATACACCGCACTTGTGAATGTATGTATGTATGATAAACAGTTTTGGGTTGATATTCATGCTGGGTAGATCAATTTTGATGAAATCTTCCATATGATTTCTGTATATGTGCAGCATTGATGGCATTTTATTTTGATCACATTCGGTCAAGATAGATTAAGTACGAATCTTACAGGTTCCTTATTTCAAAATTTAACAGACTAGCTAAATTTTTCATACAATTGAATGTATCCTTTGGTTAGTAAGGTTTATGATATTATTCAAATCCCATAAAAAGATGAAAACAAAAATCCCTTTTTTTGTATTGTGTAGTTTCAGGAATGAAAGTCATATTCTTGTGGTAATTAAATGATTCCACTACATTTATATTATGTAACTTTGGTTTACGTAAGTTTTCAATTTCATTTAGAGCTGAATGATACAGAAGAAAATGAGGAATAGTACTGAACGCAAGGATAGCGAAATATTAATATATCTCTCAACTAATCTCTGTACCTCGATAAAAGTCTCTTGCTGTTTTATCATTAATTTATCGGATGGGTAATTCTTTATTTAATGGTGGTTATATTTATTTCGTTTTATTTATGGACGGGATTATTTTGTGCGTTCCGATCCTGCAGACCGGGAAGAAATTATTTGATCGGAGCTGACCTGGAAAGACTAGTCGCGTATAAGCTTCGTTTCCTCAGCGTTATTCCATTTAAGTCCGTCCCCTGAAGTCCTTTCGGTGCTAGAGCCTTCCGGGCCTAGCAGGAATGTGCCTTTCGGGGGCTTAGTGTTTGGACCTCCTTCCCTTTAGTTGCATGTGCCGGCGGTGACATAATTTGAAGGTTGAAGGTTAATATAATTCGACTGTATTTACCAAACCCACCGGGTTGGCCTAGTGGTGAATTTGTCATTGCAAATCAGCTGAAGTCAAGAGTTCTATGATTCAAATCCTAGTAAAGTACTTTTATAAACAAATATGGATTTTAATGAATACTAGATCGTGGATACTGGTGTTCTATGGTGGCTGGGTTTCAATTAACCACACACCTCAGGAATGGTCAACCTGAGATTGTACAAGACTACACTTCATTTACATTCATACATGTCATCGTCATTTATCCTCTGAAGTAATACCATACGGTGGTACCGGAGGTTAAATAGAAAAAAGAAACTGCATTTACCTATTTTTATAAAATTTTTGTAATATGAATTCTGGTTAAGGATATCGATGTTCTTATGGGAATATTTAATTTGTTACAATGGGTTACAATTTAGATAGCCAACGTTGCAACAGTTTTTGGTAAAGACGAGAAAGTTATGCAACTTTTTGCCGGCTTTCATAATTATTATTATTATTATTATTATTATTATTATTATTATTATTATTATTATTATTACTACTACTACTACTACTACTACTACTCCTTTTTTTTTCTTTTTTCCCTTCTCATTACAAAAAATATATGTTTGTATGTAAAAAACAATATTCATTGGTATTTCATATTTTACCATTCGTCACAGTATTTCTTACAACTGTAACGAATATAGCGCATGGAGTTAAGAGAACCATCACTAAAAGCTTTTATCTAGATAAAAGCAGTGAAGTGAAGTGGAGAACTGTACTAGTACAGCTAAATATAGACAATTTAGAAATTCTTCTGTTATTACATTACTAACATATTTAAGATATACATAAACTTTAAAATTAATTTCATGTTTTAAGTGATTTTTTTTGTTACCATATATATCTACTGAAAAATAATTTCTGGCTAGTAAATTAGCTATTACTTAAACACAGAATGAGGATGTAACATTATTCCAAATAATTTATTTATTTTTTTAATTCTATATTCTTTATTAAATAAAAACATTTAACTTTATTATATGATTTCTCTCCTGCCAAAGGATATACTCTTATTTTTTGATAAAAACATTTTTTTTTTTGGTGGGTAGTTCACACTTCTTTCTGCCCTTCCTAATATTCATTTACATGATTTTTCTCTTCTTTCTTCTTTTTTCTCGTCTTTTAAACCTTATCCTTTCCTTCCTTTTTTTTATTCTCATATGTTTTCTTAAAAATTCTTCTTTAAATGATCAGTAAAACATTTTAGTTTCTTTTCTATTCTACCTTTTCTATTAGTAATTGTCACTTTCTTCCTTAATTTCTCTCCCATATATTTTTTTCTTAATTTTCGTACTACCTCTCCTCATCTTTAACTATTTGATGCCTAGCCACGTAGGGTCCCTGCTTCTGAACCCTTCTGTGTTCATTTAACTCATAATTGTCAGAATAATAATGATAAATAAAAATTAAATCCTGTTTATTTAAAAAATTATCACTGTATTGTATTTCTCTAGAAGAATACTTTGCCAGTATAGGACCAGAAACTTTGAGTGCTCTGAAGAATGCGACTTTCAAAATTATCGGCGTCCATCTTAAAAGTAGTAATCTGTCTGTAGCTTACTATTATTTTACAAAGCAATTTTTATTGACATTATTTTTTTTAATGACGGTTAATTTTTGAGATAAGTTTATTTATTCTCTCTTCATGCAATTGTTTGTGATTGTGTGTACTTTTGAGCGCATAATTTTATAAACATGTAATAAAGAATACTTTATTTAATTATTAATTATATTTTTTTTTATTAAAATCTTACAAAATCTTTCTGAGTAACCATTTCCTCATAAAAACTAAACAAGAAAGTGTATTCCTTTCATACAATACCGGTCTAATTTTATTGTTATTCTTGTACGCCTTTATTTTGTAACTAGTATTCATATACAAGTAAAAATTGAGTTTGTAAATGAAACGATACTAATATCGGGAGTAATCGAGTCAGAACCAGCTGTCTGTTCCGTCCGGCCGATGCGCGGCTGTCCCATCGTAGGTCCACAACCGGTTTGCCCAACGGTCGCCGTTCTCACTGTTCCCCTCACGACCCTTTTGTTTCTCTTCTTTAATTTCCATAATTTTATTCTACCCTCGGTGCTAAGTACTCATAGTTTACCTCCTCCTTCCGAACCGAATTACCTGAGGGCCATCGTGACAAACGGTCCCGTTAAGAATAAAGCCTGGTGGCTGAGAAATAAATCCGTTTTATTTTCTTTCTATTATCTAGACAACTATCATAAATGGGCTAGACATACATATTATTTGATTAAATCAGAATAGAATAATTGTACTGGAGGCAATATTTATTTTTCAAATGTAGCCTATGTTAGCTATCAATCAAAATTGTTGACCTTTTTGGATTCGACGTACAATAATTTTATTTGATTTATTAACAATAAATATCGCTATGAGAATAATACTTTTACGATGAATTTCATTCACAAACTTAACTATTCTTTATATTTTTACTTGAATGGTTTTGTTGGAAACCACATATTTGAATTATATATATATAAGTACTTTTAATTGTAATTATATATAGTTGTTTAGTTCATATATATATATGTGTATTACTTTCCTGACAAGTATATCTTGACTAGTTACATTGAAGGAGAAATTATGGTAATCATGTCAGAAATGGGGTATCGGGTTTTTTGGCAAATAATTAAATTTTTGAGAACAACTAATTCATCTAGACCAAAAAAAAAAAACACATATGTATGTCTTAATTTCATATGTATTTAAATACATATGTATATAGCACTGCTTTTGGTCTAATATCTCAGGATTGAGCAAAAAGATTTCCTGGCTCAAATTTTATTTCCTTATATAAGACTGATATTAATTTTTTTTTTATCAAAACTTGTTAAAGTGATAAGGCAATCGCGAAGAAACAAATGTGAATTTTTTTCAGAGGCATTTTAGAAAAAAATAATCAATTAAATTTGTTACCTAAAAATAATCCCAAAAAAAATATTTTTTTAAATCAACCGCCACTTCTGAAAGTTGAAATATATGTTTTTTTGTTCTTCTGCTTCATCAAACTTCGGTTTAAATAATTTTCAAACATTTTTTGAAAGTTTATACTTCTCATAAATAGCTTTCAACAAATACTACAATCTTTTAAAATTATAGACCCGGACCTAAAATATCGAAAAGTTTTTTGAAGATTTTCTTTTAATCATTTAAATGATAAAAAAAAGGCTTAAGCCTGTATTAAAGGGGCTGTTAGATTTATATAAAACTTTACTGAACAAAATTTGAAAAGCTAAAACTAAATATATGAATATTTTTGAAAAATGATTCTAAAAATTTATTTCCTATCTCTCAAAAATATATTTATTCTGTTGTTTGTTTTTGCTTCTAACACTTTTAATTTTTATTATTAAAAAAGTTTTATTTTTGTGATTTTCTTCATCACGTTAAAGGAAGGCTGTCAAAATTAAAGTAACTTCAGCTCCTATTTTATATTCCGGACCCAAAATAAGAGGCAAACTTTTTCATTGCTTTTACAAAATTTATATTTTATTTTATAAAATTTATACTTTGGTCAAACTATTTTAACCGAAGAAGCCGGAAAAAAAACATGTAATACTTTGCCAGCTTAAATCTGTATAAAAAAAAGGCTGTATATATAGATGAAGGTAATTTGTAGTATTAATAAACAATTTAAAAAATATTATTTTTGTAGAAAATTGTTAACGTAATTTCAAAGAAATAGCTTACATAAAAGTATGTCTGTTACAAATATCATACAATTATGTCATAACAGAATTCCTTAAATATATGAAAAATTCGTCTTCTCTTTACTTCATTTTTAAAAGTTATTTTTACAGTCATCAGTCATTTAAAGTAGTTTAATACTATTCTAAATTCCTTTATTTTCTATTAATACAGAACAAAATATTAAAAGATTTCACTTCGTTTAGGATTATTTATTACATCTTTAATATTCAATTATCTGTTTTATATATCCCAATATTTCTTTAACTTTTCCATTTCAACTGTTATAGATGGAAAACAAGAGCCCCTATCAAAATTTGGTATCCGTACATTTAAATGAAAATTATCTCTGATCCCTGTTAATCATTATATTATCCTTCTTATATTGTTGGAGAATAATCCTGTAAAGCCATGATTTTTGTGGTTTGATTTCTGGTGAAGATTCTAGAATTTTCATTATTTTGTTGTTGCAGTAGATTTACTTACTATTTCCATTAAAGTCTAACTCGGTTTCAGTTCTACACGATCTACGTACTTTTTCTCTTTACTTGTTAATAATTTCAACATATTGTTTCTAATTAAGTGTAACGGTGTTGTAATACATTAATTGGGAATGAAACAAAAAAAAATTTCTACAATATCAGTTTTTTAATTATAATTCTTCATTTTCATGTTCAAATTTTTTAAATTTATTTTTTCATTAACGCATATTCATTGAACATTTATCATTTACGATTTTCTTTTAACCCCTGACAAATTGTTAGCAGAATGAACTTTAACTGACCTGACACTTGTTTCCAAATTTTTATATAAGTCGTTGATGAAATTTCCTTGTAAAAAATTCGAAATTACTTCAATATCGGCAAGAAAACAAGAAGAACGTAAAAGTAGTAAGTAAAAATGTATTTATTTCTAACCCATATTAAGATTATATCGTATATACTTCATAGAATTACTCCAAAAATTAAGATTACTCGTACGACTTTAATGTTAGTACTACATTCACAATAAGAATAATAGATGTCCCCGTATCAGTAAGGTATCTGAAACGCAACATATTACGCACACTATTTCGGTAATATGTGATAAAAAAAATCTGTGTGTGTGTGTATTTATACGAAAATATGAAAATGCTGTCATACAATTAAATTCACAGTTTATGCTACACAAAGTTTTTCTGATAATTTTGTCATGTAATATGTTATATATTTTAGAAATATTATACCAAATATAAAAAATGCAGCATAAAAGAAGTATGATAATATTTTCATGTAATTCAGATTTTCCTTTTTACAAAAGAAAAAAAAAATTGCAATAATAAGTTATTTCGCTTAACGTACATACTAAAAAATGTAATGAAACATTTTTAACTATATAACCGATTTATTTAACATTTCAATTCAACCATACGTTTCTAACAATGAACAAAATCTAGGTTTTATTATTTCTTTTTATTCATTTATTTTTTACTGAATTCGTTTATTTACAATTAGCTTCCATACTGAAGCTACAACAAAGTCATGAGAGACTATCACTTGAAATAGGATCATCCAATGATAATTCTCAATGACTATGACAATTAATATGAATAAATGCAAGATAAATATAACGAGTAAATACTGGAAAGGTGTTTTATAACTACGAAATAATTTGATAATAATTGATAGTGTCTGAGAAAATAGTTAAATATCTTCACACCAATAATCAAGCCGGGTACGTAGAACAGCAATAAATGAAACATTAACGTTAAGATCGTCACAGATAAATAATAAACGTAAGCAACCGTTACTTTGAATTACCAAAATAAACAAAAACATTATAAGTGGTATCTCCAACAGACCGGATTATCATAACAGCCCATCAACCAGATCAAGCACATGGAGCCTTTTCAGCCACCTAACGTCCTCACTGCTGTCAAGTAAATTCAAAACTAAAAAATTAACAGTCTTCCTAAATCTGGACACATATCTTGAAACTAAGAGTTCAAATTCTTCTTGAACGTATGGAATTCCTGTGTAATCGTGGATCTTAGTATTCCTCGCAAACCACGGCGCTTGGGTTATGTTCTATAGTATTTTATTCAGGAACCGTTGAATGATATCCAAATTACTGTTACTGATTGTGCCCCATAGTTCAATTCCTTAAACCATATGGCTTCAAGAAAGCCTTGTGAAGCAGAATCTTGTTGGTCAAAGAAAATTGAGACCCTTTATTCAATATCAAGTACATCCTTAACGTCAAGCCTCCCTTTCTCACTGCATGAGCTCTCCAAGTTAAACGCCGATCAAGGTAAAAGTCCAGATACCTTACTTTTTTTCTTTTCCTGTTTAGCCTTCGGTAATTTCCTTTCAGATAATAATTCAGAGGATAAATGAGGATGATATATATGAATGAAATGTAGTCTTGTAGAGTCTCCATTCCTGACCGTTCCATTGTACAGTCGATAGATGTGTGGTTAATTGAAACCAAACCACTAAAGAACACCGGTATCCACGATCTAGTATTTAAATCCGTGTAAAAATAACTGACTTTACTAGGACTCGAACGCTGGAACTCTCGACTTCCAAATCAGCTGATTTGGGAAGACGCGTTCACCACTAGACCAACCCGGTGAGCCCAGATATCTTACTGGTATAAGGTACTCTGACACCGTTTAAATGAACTTACAGGGCAATCTTTCTCACCGTGAATGTTACGTGGCTGAAATTTTTCGGATTTACCTTTAGTCTCCATTTACGTTCCTCAATGTTGATGGCGTCCCCTGCAGATTGTTAATTTTTCCTAGGTATATTCGGAAATAATTCAGACAATGTTATATTAGCGTCATATGCAGATGACACGGTAATTTTGGCGGTTGACGATAGGTTTTATTTTAAAAAAATAGATTGTTTTAAATCATTTTTACTAGGTGACATTAAATTATACGATTAAAATTCAGTATTTCTTTGTTGGTTTCAAATGAAAGTACATCAGTAACGTTATTTATAATTAGGTTTTTTGCACGTACCCACCGGGTTGGTCTAGTGGTGAAAGCGTCTTCCCAAATCAGCTGATTTGGAAGTCGAGAGTTACAGCGTTCAAGTCCTAGTAAAGCCAGATATTTTTACATGGATTTGAATACTAGATCGTGGATACCGGTGTTCTTTGGTGGTTGGGTTTCAATTAACCACACATCTCAGGAATGGTCGAACTGAGAATGTACAAGACTAACACTTCATTTACACTCATACATATCATCCTCATTCATCCTCTGAAGAATTATCTAAACGGTAGTTACCGGAGGTTAAACATGAAAAAGAAAGAAAGAAAAGGTTTTTTTGTACGTAAGTATAAAAAGTATTAACTATATTATTAAATAGCGATTTTTTAAGTACATATTTGATTTCATATTTTTGCACGTAAAAAAATAGTTTACTTATATTTAATCAACCGTAATTAATATAATATTTAATACGTATACATTTTTAAATAAAAAATTAACATAATTATTTGTTTTTTTAAAAGTAATAATAAAAAAAGGTAAACTGATTTTATCAGAAAAAGCAGAAATAATTTAATGATATTTAAATTTTATTTTTAAATTAACCATTAACATAAAAAAATACAAAGGTAGACATTTAGAAATCACAAGTTCTAATCTTGACTTCGTACTCTGGATTTTTATTTTTTGTTATGTTTTTCTTAATATGCTGCATCTGGTATTTTGTTACCAGACTGCTACTGATTTTATCAAAGTATATAATGTTATCCATGTTTTACTTATCAATTTTAAATATCTCTACTCTCTACATATTAACACGTTTATGTATGCCATGTAATGTAACTAGAATATAAACAGTACGTAATTTCATTCAACTTTTTATTTAATATTCCTTCAGGCAACAAAATGACTCATAAAATTTATTTAGACAAAGAAAAAACATCAATTAATATTTTAATGGAAAATAAAATAAATCAGAAAAAACTTTTTTCATATACTATAAAATCAATGATAATTGAATATTTATTTTACCGAATAAACGAAAAGGTTCGCAACGTATATAGAAAAAAAATGTGGAAACAAATATATGAAAAAATAACTTTATTAAAAAATATTACATAATTCCATAACAGTCATTTTGTTATAATAAGTGTTCAAAGAAAACGTCATTCAATTGCACTTATACAGGGACTAACACGTTTCTTCATGGGAACTGTCTCTTTTTTAATGGTTACTGCTCTGAATTATTTCGTCTTCAATGTTCCATTTGAGTCGGTTATTTGTGCTAGAATTATTTCTGAACAACTTTCTTTTAAACGACCTCAAATAAAAATTCCGTGAGAGATTAACCTGGCTGGCCAAAGAGTAAAGGGAACTAATGTTTCAGTAACATTATTTTACTCGATGTGTGGGCTATTGAACCATCTTCCTGCAACAAGCAATCGCGTTCATTTTCTCCTAACAAAGTCCGTTATAATCTGCTACTAGCGTTCAGCTGTTACTGTTTCTATTGGATCCAAAATATTGGATCAAATAGTACGAGGAATTGAGAACCAAACTCCGATTTTTTTCCTAATACAATGTAGGCTCTTCGAAGGTTCTCTACTATCCAATATCGGTTTTTCTGGGTGGTTACGTAACCATTGGATGAAACCATGCCTCGACAAAAAATAAAATGTTATCCAAGTTCCAAATATTGAAAAAGAGTAAATTATTATCTGATTCTAACAATTTCTCTTAAGACGAGAATACGGTGAAAAATAAATTTCAATTTCTTTATGGTTTTATTGACTTTCACGTTTGACATTTCAGTCTGCTGACATAATCTTCTTATTGGATTTTGAGATGATCATAAAAAGGATTTATGGAAACGTTCTAAAAATTCGTCATTCAGCATTATTGGCTGGTCGGACCGTTTTTTGTTCACCTACACTACCAATTCCTCTAAAATAAGGAAATATACGTTAAACCGATTGATTCGGTACGTTTCATCGAGGAAAAGAATAGTGAAATCTTTTTCGCACTTTAAAAACGATTACGATTTAAAATAACTCAGGAATAAATCCATGTTGAGACTTTGTTCCCGTAAAACGCATGATAGCCTTTTTATTGCACACCTGTTACCGATTGACAAAATAGGGAGAAATTAATTGATTGTTGTGTATACATTATTGCTTCAAGGCAAAATATTACCAACCACATCGTTAATGCATTCTGTAATAAAATTTCCGCTTAAATGTATTCAGGACTTCGTATTTTTTCACTTACATTGTACTTAAGATTTATTTCTTAGCGGCAGAAAACTCCAAAATTGTATTACTATTTTTAGTATCCTTTAAATTAAGGTTTATTTCTACAATTTATTATGAGTTACATAACCTTTAGTTTAAAAATTTTAATTAAGGAAATTTGTAATTTTTAATTACAAAACATAATCGTTTGATAAAAGAATAAAATACTGTAAAATATAGAAATACAGTTTGATTTAAACAATCGTCATCAATAGAAAGAAGATATTGTGAAAGGTACATAAAAATTTAAAACCATAAATAAATAAAGCAATATAAACAAATTATTGATAAAGGACTACATAATAATAGGAAAAAAATAAATCAAATTATCAATTAAAAATACATACGTAGTCCTAAAAAAAAAATAGGTTTTTCTATGTATTATTTAGTTACAAAATCAAGAATTGTCCAGAAAATAAAACTGCTAAGGATATTCTAAGTAAAAATTTACGTGCACTAGCATTTCTTTTAAGTATTTTTTTTTGAGAGGGAAAAAATGTATTTTGCTTTATTTATAGCAAACTTTGTTGTATTTACAATTAACTTTGACAGTTCCCTTTGTCTATCAATTAAAACTAATTACTACTAATAGATTAATTTTCTTTGTCTGTCGATTTAAAACACTCATTTTTTACCATTATTTTGTCTGTTTATTTTATTATCATATTTTTTTATTACGAGTTAATAATTAATTATTAATACTTGTTAAAGAAATTTGTCTTAAAAATGATGTAGCAAAATATCCAATATCAGAACAGCTGTAAGTTACAGTTTATAGAATAACACGTTTTTTTGTTAAATATTCATTTCTTAATAGTGAAAAATGTTAAATTTTAGTTTCTAATTGTTTTTTTATTTTAAAAAATTAAATAATAAATTACTTCAGAGAACTTATTTAATTCTAAGCTACAAATAAAACCTGCTGCCTTTCAATTTTAAGCTAGACCAATGGGGGATTTGTTCTTATAGTATTGAATTGAGTTACAAGTTACATTCCTCATATGCTGAATTAAATGATTTTAAAATGTAACACTTAAACTATAATTATATTTTTAGCTTAAGCAAGTTGGCAATATCGGGCTTGCCTAATACACCTAACGATCCTTTGTTAGGTCTGAAAAATTTATAACGCGTCAACCCCACACTAATAACTCATCCACCCTAATAACCCATTATTTATTGAGGTTTAAAATAGCAAATAAAAATTTTATTCTATCAAAATATAATTATGTCTGCAATCCAATTGCGTAGCTATCAAAGAAAACATATTTATTACTGTATTAGGAATTAAAAAACATTTAAATACAAACAGCTCTTATTTTCGTATAAAAGATAAAACTTATCGATCGATTTTACTTTACAACCAAGTTCATTACCGTTAGCCTATCGTTACAAACATCATGAAATCTCTTTAAACTTGTAATTGATTTTTTATTTGTTTTATGTAAATAATTATCTCGTTTACGTATTGAAACCGAGTCTTTAAACTATTAATTTTATTAATTGATTTTTGAAAAGAAAATACAAATTTTTAAATATGCTTATTAAACCAATAAAAAATTGAAATGAAATAAAAAAAATGTATAAACCTTATGGAAGGTTTAAATTTTTTTTTTTGATCTCCATAGCAAACACATTATCGTTAAACAGATAGTTTTATGTGCTACGTATTACACGATGTTATCAATTAACGTAAAAACATCTCCCACTGAAATATTACATTGATATGACGTAGTCTTTCTTTATGATACATATGTTTATTAGTTTTCCCGTTATCATTTCTTAGATAAGTTTGTGTGAATAAAATAAACTGTGAGATTAGTACAACAATTTTTCATCTCCGTTTTTTAAATTATAAAAAGAACTTTTTTAAAATTATTTACTTCAATAACTTAGTACTAACTTTAGTTATTGAAGCAACTTTCTGTGTAGATTTTGTCAATATTATTAAATATATCTTCTTTTTTTCTTTTGTCGCAGTGTTTAATTTACAATCGTTTCCAATTTACAGCAATCATAAATAAATCTGAAAACGAAAAAATGGTCCATTGAAACTCCTGAAAGAGCTAAATGTGTATGCGTATTTATACGTATCTTAGTATACATAAATATATAATAAACATTAATAAATGCATACAAACATGAGTTCATGGAACATTGATAAAGTTCAGAACAAAAAAAGCAAAGAAAAGACTTAAAAATAATCTTAAGTCCTATTAAAAAGTTTTATTTAGTCTTGGTAAGTGTTAAATAGTCTTATTAATCAAATAAGTCGATTTAAGAAATACTCAATTATTTAGTAGAATGGAAAGTAGGAAAATAAAAAAAAAAATACTTGTTCTAAGGATGTGAATGAAATTAACTTTCTCTACTTATATCATTGTTATTTTCTGGTATTATAAAACCATAACTAGAATATTCTCATTTTAGGAAAGAATAAAACATAAAAAAAGAAGCAATTAGGCGAGACTAGTAAATTGAAAACAATTTTCAGATAATAAAGGTAATTTACTTGATTACAAGTAAATGTAATAAGTACTAAAAAAAAAGACGAATCAAATTACTTTATCTTAATTTTTTATACTTTCTTGGTATCATATCTCCAGAGTTGGTTCAAGAAGGAAAGTATGGTAACCAGTCAAAAAATATGATGTAGCTATTTTTCAATTTCTCGATATTTCATGACCCAGAAACCCCTCAAAAAAGTGCGGCGGAGTAATTTTCATACGTACGTGTGTAGGAATGTACTTATTTGAGGATTAATAACTTTTGACTGGATAAACCGATTTTGAGAATAAATTTTGTACAGAGACTCAAATATATAGGGAAAATTTAGCGATCAACATTTCTAGGAGGCGGGTGTAAATACTTTTGGGATGTTTTCTTAAACTTTTACAAACATAACCTCCCTTTATATTAAGTTAATATTTTTTATTATTAGTTTACTTTATTATTAAGCATGCCTGCATGCTTATAGTAACGTTTAAAAAAATAATTCCCCCTTCACCATAGATCGACAAAACTATTATTTTATTCATCCATATCTTTTAACCGAGATTTTTTTTACGTTTTCCTAGACAAACTAGTAGTTCAAATGACAAAAAAAAAACTTTTGGCTGGCGATGGGGAAGCCGATCAAGATTAAAAATATAGTTTTCTGAATTTTTTAAACTTTTTGGTTTATTTAAATTGTTAATAATACGAGTAATATTGCAATAATATTTCATTATAATTCACTTTCTTCCCCAAAAAAAGAAATCTTAGGTAACGTTTTATTTGTTGTACATTTTCAGTGAAATTTTGTTTTTTTCTTCCATTTAACATCAACGTAGAAAAACAAGTAAATTTTTTTGAAAGGTAATTTAGGATGTGAGAGAGCAGAAAAAGTAGAATATACTTATTTTAAAACATCTGTTTTTTTGGCTTATTTAAACATGTAACGATAATTTTAAAATAAAAAACATAAATTACCCCACCCCAAAAGATAACGTTTAGGTAACTTTTTCATGTATCACTATTTTTCCAATATATAAGAATAAATAACCAATGCCAGGAAAATATTACAACTTTATTGTCTGCTTTTTTAAAGGAGATTTAATTTATTCTTACTATTACATAAGTACTTAAAATTACTTTTATAAACTTACTACCCCTAGTATGTTACAAAAAAGATGAATTCGTTAAAATCTTTCTTTTTTATACAAGTATCCTCCTAAGTAATAAAAGAGGTCTTTTTTATTGTTAATTTTTTATTATTTCTTTTTGAATAGCTTACTTTGTTTTTGAACGATAAGTTAAACTTTCTAATTACTAGCCCTTTCTTACACTTTTATTCCTTTTTTATAGCAAGATTATTTATTTCTAAAAGGAATAAAAAATATATGTATACTTCCGTTTCTTAAAGACTTTCTTGTTTTTAATAAGAAATGAGAAATTCCAAGGATAGTCTATTGCAAAGAAATTATAGAATGCCCATGGGGTGAGCCAAAGGCTTAACCCTTCTCTTTTCCTTTTGTGTGTAGCTTACAACGGCTATTAAAACAGGCCATTCGCCTTAATGAGCTACAGCATATTTATCGTTTATTTCTCTTTTACGATTTTTTTCTTTGTTATTACTTTAATAATTTAATGTAAAAAAAATGAAGTAAATTTTATAAAATTCTATAAATAAAAACATGGAAAGGAACTTTAATAATAAATATTTAAAAAAATAATAATTTTATCTTAATGAAACATAATTAAAGAATTATTTATTAAAAATATTTTAAAATTTGAAAAAAATAAATTTAATACTGATCGTATTTTCAAAATTATTACTTGCCAAATCCATACAACGAATGTAAATATGTTTACTAAATGTACTTTTATATTAAACTTTTCTTCTCTTTGAATTCCCTTTAATTTTATTTAAATATACAGCCAATTATTTACTAAAATAACTAGCAAATTATTAAAATATCAGCTAATTTTATTTAAATACTCCAATGCGGCTTGGCTCACGCTATAGGGTTAATTACGTTTCCCGTCGCGGTCAGGGGATGTTTAGCCGGTGAAGGCTGGCTACGCTCAAACCTTCCCGTCTAGCCTGAAGCTCTACTCCCTGGACCCCCTGTGTTCATTAAACGCGTGCTTGTGGGAATAATAATGTTAAATAAAAATTAAAACGCGTTCAATTTTTAAAAAATATCAGTGTATTTTAATTATTTCAGAGCAGCATTTTTTAACGTTACTGACAAACACTAGTAGGAGATGACAGTACTTCGTTTCTAATTTTTTAATTTTTATTTTATGCTTTTTGATCAAGTAACCAGATACTGACGCGGCCAGACGCGTCGCATGTACAGTAACAGTGGCGGTGGCTTTGCTGGTTGAGCCGGCGCGCCATACACTATCGCACCCCTAAAAATATCGAAATTAAAAAAAACCTTAACTACATTATAATTATTTATCTGAAGAGTATTTGAGAGACCCAATCTAGTCAATATCTCGTTTAGTATAGTCGGAAATGGGGGAAAATTTGCAAGCATTGGTCAAATATTTTTTTAACTTTCTTCACTCCTTTCAAGGTCGAATTTATAAAATTATAGAAATCAGTTTTTAGATATTTACATAAAAATTAAACATACGAAAAATCACTTGATATGTTCATTTGTTACCGAGAGATTAGAAAAAATAGCCGGTTTCAAGATAAATATTTGAAATTTATTTAACCCTTTAAACTTGGAATTTCAAAAAACTTAGAAATTCGTTTTTAGATAAGTTTTTATCCATATGAAGATTGCACTCACCAAAAATCAAATTTATTTCAATTTTTACCGAGAAATTAAAAAACAATAATAATAGTAAAATTCAATGTGTCATTGTGTCATATATGCCATTGTAATCCTTTAAACTAAGAATTTCAAAAGTCCTTTCTTAGTTTGCACTTACAACATTAGAAGAACATAGATACAAATTTTCATAAATGTATCTTCAGTAGTTTTTGGAGGGCGTTGGTGAACCAGTTAATCAGGATATGTTGCTTTATAGGGACAGATGTTGGTTCTGTTAAATATTTAACTAGACATTTTTGAAAAAACAAAACTCGTCAGCATTTTGTTGCATTGCCTCCCCAGGAGAATTTTAAGTAGAAAGAAAATTGTTTGGATTCTCTTTAATTATTATTATATTTTTTAATATCATTATTATTTGATTATTATGATATAAATAATCATTCTGTGGCAGAGAGGTATCGTCATTGACGTTTATTCGGTACTTCCGAGTTCGAGTCCCGATCGTGCAAGACATTTTTCACAAAAAAAAATAATTATCATTCATCAGTAACTGTTATTGGACTTAAAATTCCATTTTAATATTTCCATGTACAAGCTTCAAAGGTTCTGTGTTGAAATATTTCATCAAGTAAAAAAAAAAAAATATTATCCTATATTTCGTTGTACCAAATCAATATTTAAAAGTATTTTATTTCACTGATTATCAAATAGTAACATTTTATTCATTAAGGCCTCGAACTATTGGGAAAGTGTTTTCTTTACAGCCATATTGTTAACTGTTAAAGCGTCACCTATCACTGGCACATATTCAACGATTCAATTAAAAACAATAGCCTTATTTAAAGTTGCACTTTTGTGCATTTAAAATAGAACTCTTTCAGATTTACCTAAATATATTTCATTACAGTGAAGTATACTTCAAATTAAATCGACAAATTTTAACAGTTTCCACCTTTGTGAAATTTTATCCTTTTTATAATAGGATAAGAGCATCGAGATAAGGATAAGGATCGATAGTAGACTTTACGAAACTACTGATATCTGTTCTTAGTTATTATGAATTGAATTATAAATGATGGATGACTAAAAATTATACTGCAATACATCGGAAGCAATCAACAATTTAGTTAACTACTACTACAGGATAGTACAATAGTAATTTTAGTGTAATTTTCACTAGTTGGTGAAAATATAAGATTAATTTTTAGCCGATTTTAATAGAATTATTAAATTACCATGTTTACGTTTGAATTAGTATTTTTTTTTAATACTATTTGCAGTGTGTTTATTATTCTACAAAATATATATAGATGGTCAGAAATTGCAGACTTCATGGTTGATTTCAAGTAACAACGTTAGAAAAACGTTTTTCGTAACTTTGTTAGGAAACTAGAAAATTTTTCATCCTGATTTTTGTTTCAAAAAGAAATTGAAACTGCAATGAGATTCTTGGACCCAGAGTAAGAAGAAAATTTGTTGGGTTTAATTGTTTACAGACGTAAAAAAATTGAATAAATCGCTTCCCTGTATCTTAAATAGTTTTCGAAAAAATTTTTATAAAGCTTAAACTAACGTAGAGTTAAAAAATTCCAATGTCTTCATAACATAGGTTATGTTAATTTTATGGAAAACCGTAGGTTTCCATAAATTAAATACATAAAATTGCAGATAACTATATATTTCTAACTTTCTAAATTTGTCACCAAACAAAAATTATATTCATTGATTTGTATAACAAGTTTGTCAAAAAAAGATTTTTATGTTACAAACTATGTATAATTTCATGGAAAATAACTAATAAAATAAATAATTTTTAATAAGCTTATGTAATCTACTTATTACTAACTTAAAACAAAATTTATAGTTTTAATAAGGTAATGAACTTTAAATTAATTTAATAATTTTAAAACAAATACAGTATTTCTGTTAATTTTTTTTAATCCAGATACGTTTATACATTTATGTGATATTTTTATTTAAAAATTGATTTTCATAAAAAAAAAAAAATGGTTTATAAAAACTAGAAAAAAAACAGAAAATTATAAGAAAAATGTTAGGTCCTAAATTTCAAAATAAATTAATTCCAAACAACAAATACTAAAATTGAAAAACTATCAGACACGATAATGAAAAGACGAATTGCATTTTACTCGCATTTATTTTGAATGAATAACCGTAAATTGGCAATTTTTATTTTTATTTAATGTAAAGTAAAAAAAATTAAGGCAAATGGTTCACAAAATCCCAAGAAAACGTAAAAGAACTGAAGATACTTGAAGACATTATAACTGAGAGACATTTTTAAGAGAAAATTAAATAAAAGATTTCAAAAAGAGCCTTAACGGAAGAACAACAGAGCTGAACTTTTTGAAGAACAAATTAAAGAGCTATCAGAAAGAATGAAAAGGTACTGGACAGAAAAATAAAAACAACCAAAAATAAATAAATGATCTAACGTATTCCAAAGTGAACTAATCGGGAAAAAAATAATTTCGTTAAAAAAATATATTTCCATAGAAGAGCTCTCTAAATAAAAAGTAATTTATGTACTAAATATTTAATAAAAAATTCATAAATTTTATTAGAAAAACATTACATTTAATGATAATTTTTAAAAAAAATTATGTTTATTAACAATTTTCGATGAAAATCATCCACATAATTACAGAATGTACGTCTGTGGCAAGCCTACTATGCACATTATCAAATATATTTCCCATTTAATAATTAATAAAAAAAAAAATTTCAAGCGAAACTAAAGATTGTGGTCATTATCTAAAGAAAGATTATTTTTAAATATTTTGTTTAAAAAATATATTAAACGATTTATTAAAAAGGCATGAAAAGCTTAACAAAAATAATTCATTTCTTCAAAAAATTATTAAATTAATCAAAAGTATAAAACATATAATCATTTATTAAAAAACGGTTTCTATTTAAATATAATTTTTTAAAACGAAAACATTTTAATTCATATAGAAAAAACTGGTTTTCAAAGAAAGAGAATTTTTGTTCAGGAAAATATTACCTTAGAAACATTTATTTGAAAAAAATCTACTTATTAAATATTTAAGACAAAATTTACAGTTTTAATTAGGTAAAAACTTGTGCAAAGTTATTTGCATGAACGGTTAATAAAATATTTAATATGTTTTAAAATGATAAAGAGATCCAAAATATTTACAATAATATATATCTTTATTTGTAAAAATGAAAGTTTTGTAGATGGAGAATATATGATTTATCCACAAATTTGATTTATTTATTTTAATTTTATAACACACCAAATATATTAAATGATTTGTTTCAAAAGCTTGTAAAAAAAGGCTGATATGGACACCGCATGACTTCCTTGTACGCCAATTAAATTATATATACACATTTTTTCTGCACTTCATTTAAACTTATTTCATTTGAAAGTGAGATACAATTCCCCACTTCTTTAATAAAGTGAACAGTTAGTGAACAAGTATAGTTAAAGTGAACAGTTGCTGAAATATTACGTTTTATTAACATCAAATTTTTATACAATTATTAATTCGACAATCTTACATGAAATACTAGGATAGATAAAAAGCCTCGTGTAAAATCACTCGTATTACTAGATCAGTATTATTCGTATTTTCGTGAGTTGCTGATTAACAAAATTTTTAGATTTCTGGTGTGTCGTATAAATAAAAATTAATAATTATTAAACTATTCCGTTTAGTGAACTCCTGTACAGTGGTTACAAATGTTAATTTCGATCTTACTGTGTAAAATATTCAGTTTTTATTACTGGATTATTTGGTGAATAATCAAAAATTAAAAATAAACAATCATGCAAGAAAAAGAAAGAAATATATCTCAAAAAAACTCAATAATATCTCAAAAGATGAATATGAAGAGGAAAAAAATGTTAAAACTGAAGAAAGAATAAAAAGTTAATAACTACATAATCCAAAGGTTTCAGAACAAAGTGCTGAGGAACATATCGGAAGTCTATGGTTTGCGAAGAACAAGGAGATTCCCGATTACCTAGGGATGCCATTTACTCGAGAAGAAATTCACCGACTAAGTTCAAATGTATGTACTTAAGCTTAACACGCACGAAAACCATCTGGCTGTTAAACTTCTGGTTAATAGTAAAGATTTGAGACGACTGAGAGGCTCCATGTATTGGATCTAAAGGGTGTTGTGCATTGAATATAATCCATTTCTTACTGAAATTTTGCTGATACTATTTTTATGAATTATGTTAATTCAGAAATATGATTTTTTTTGTTTGTTTATGAATTGTTTAAGTTTAATAGTTTCAGTTTTGTTTCTTAAATATCACCATTTATAATTTATTCTATGTCTTCTATGTTTCTCACATGTGACTTGTGACAATTTTTTTTTAGTCAATTGTTCAGTTTTGTTAACCGTATAATGTTATTGTTCTCTTTACCATGTTAAGTTATGAAATTTAACTATTTTTTGTTTCGTTCTTAACAGTTAATTGTTGAATTGTGGGTACTTTTTTACACTTAGTTACATTTTTATTCTATACTTTTTCGATATTGTACAAAAAAAAAGAAATATTTAATAAAATATAAATAAGTTATTTAATAAACTTTATTTTAAGATATTATAATATTATTGTAAAAATCTAAGTTGAAATATCACCTACAGGTTAAATTCTTATTGGAGGCTACGTGTCTAATAATTTTGAGTAGGCAAGTTTAAAAATTAGTAGGTTGGTTCTATGTATTGCAAAAATATGAATAAAATTATTTATATTAATTAAATCAAATTTTAAAAGAATGTTTTCATATTGCAATTGATATTTAACCATATATTTTTTCTTTTATTTTTAAACTACGCAACATTCCATAAATTTTAAATATTTAATTATTTTTTTCCTTTGTTAGATTTGAATGATTTTTTATACTATTGAGTAAAAAAACCTTTTGCTGATTTGACACGAAAATATGAAAATAAAAGGTAAGGATAAAGGCATTTTAGGATAGGCGTATTGATACAGTTTAGATAGGGTATGAAAGTAGAGGTAAAGAAGGTTTGTATTTATCAAGAAATTTACATAGCACCCTTATATATTTTTGCTTCTCTTAACGACTTTACATCGTTATCACAATTATCGTCTCTTGAAAATGAGCGCAGCTCGAAGGGCGTCTTGAAATTGATGACTCAACCTTCCTCTTTCTCTTTGCCGATCTAATTTTTAAGCTTTATAAATTACTCTTCATATTTTCCGTTTATTCTTAACATGAATGTTAAGTGGATACCCCTCTTGAATGTCATTTTATTTATCTCTATTGAAAAATTTATATAATCCTAAAAACCTTGGGTTATTGATTAATGTGACAGAAAGATATCTCTTTCTGCCGTACGGATGTTATATTTTAATGAAAAGTGTAATATAATTAATTTTCTAATGGAAATTTCTTCTTTAATAAATAAATAAACATCCAGAGAATCAAATTTTTACAGCAGTGGAAAAATTTTAAGATTTTCCTAAGGAATGTCAGAGTACTACTCAAAAAGCCTAGTTGCTTAGAATCTAAATAAACTGGTACTTATTACATAATTGTGATTTAATAAATAAGAAAGCAAAATATAATCTATATATACGTATAATAAAATGATAATGAGAATCTCCCTGAGAATGCATCACGCAAACATTACAAGACAGATTTTATTAAACATTTGCAAATTTATACCTTAAACGCTTGGTCTTATAAGGTATTCAAAACACTAATTCCTAACATTATTCCTAATAAATATATTCTTTAAGATAATAAAGATATTCTTTAGAAAAAAATTAATCCTTTTACTTCATTACATTTCTGTTACCACATATTAAAATAATAATTATACTATAATAATTATATTATAATATTATACAAATTGTTATTTGTAAAAGAAAAAATCTCTGATTTCAGATTTACTTTTAAATGTTTTATTATATGATAATCAAAAAATATAATAATAATAATAATAATAATTATTATTAATTATAATTATTATTACTGTAGCTTAAATAAGAACATTTAGCGAATTTTTATAGGTTTTAATTGCTTTATTTTGGCTTTAGATATTGGACTATCAACATTTAAAAACAATATGCCTTCATGAAAGAGAAGATTGAAATAAGATGTACTCTTTCTTATTATTCGAAGTCTGCTAAAAGAATGAGAGTATATCGGTTTTCTGAAACACCTGAAGTGTGTGATTTTCGGTTATCTGCTGACAGAGAGAGTTACACCCAGCCTCAAACTGCAATAAATTTGCAACGCAAGGTGCAGTTAAATTTCTCACAAGTGCTTAATGACATCATTGTAGTGCTACCATGATCACATAAGAACAGAAGTGACTTTTAACTATAATGTGCAGGTTAAGTACGCCGATCATGGAAATATCGGTGATATTATAGACTGTGTTCCTGTTGTATCCTCGGTTGTAGAAATACAAAACCAAAAGGATATGATGTGCGTCAGGAAATTTTAATTTTCCTTCAATTCAAGAATGGCCGAAGGTACTTTAACTACTGTTGAACGAAAACCAATATAAATCGAAATATTTTGTAAACAATGTTAAAGCCTACAACAGCTCCTTTCAAATTATTTCGTTTAGAGATTTTATCGATATTTTTCTCACACCTATAAGAATAAATGAATACAGAGGGGATACAGATAGCTGGCCAAACGGGAAGAGTGAGCGAAACGAGCCTTAACCGGTTAATTATTAAGTAGTAAAACTAAAATATAGATTTTAGTTAATAACATGAAGTTTCTTGAAAACGATTTCATTTTAACTGCTTGATTCTAACAATAATTTATTATCTAACTTTTATATACATATACTTTATTCAGAGAATAATTCCTCATAACAATATCAAAACACTAGTAATTTTTGTTAGTTTTGGTAATAGCTCAGAATATTTATTTTTTACTTTTTTTTAAATTAATTATTTTTTTTTATTGAACACAGTCGTGTTAATTTGATAAGAATTAAAGTTAATCGTAAAAATGATATGCATATTATGAAAAATAACAATTATCCTACTTACCAGCCCAGTATATCAGATTTATTAACAACAAAATCCACCTATATGAAATAATAGAAGTGTTTTCATGTAACTCTACACAACTTAGTATTACGAGAAACAACCTTATTATTATTCACCCATTGTTATTTTTGTATAAATTTTGAACATTTTAAGAAAGAATCCTTTTCAATTTATTTAAAATACAGTTAAATGTTTTGAGAATGACAATTTAAAAGAAAACGATCGACGTACGTAAGTATGTGATCAAGTAACTTTCACTAACTCCTGAATTGTAATTTTTTTTTAATTTTTTTTTTTTGTAATACAATATCTCCAGCTAGTATTTTCAACTATTCAACTTAAAATTAAATTGTGTGTTTTATTTTAAATAATTAATAATGTTCTTTTATTACATAATTTTTTTTTTGAGAAAAATTGAAGGAAATTTTACCAATTTTTATGTATGGAAAATTATATCTACCGATACCTGACGTGATCAGAATAAAGGATTTATTTTATAAGGAAATATGAAATTCCTTTTTTTCTGAGATGAAAATTATTTACCACATAAACACTCCGAACGTACCAAAAATCAGGTAATATGTGGACCTATTATTAATACTTACACTCATTCCAACATTGGAACGCCTGTATAATTAATAAGTATGATTATTATCAGAGGAAGAACCTCAAATACTGATTTTTTGTCTGAAATATTTTATATACTGAAGCCATAAGGAAGATAAAAACTGACAGTATAATATTATAAATTATTGTTCTTCCTTTCTGTCTACAACAATCCATATTATAAAATGCATCAATTTAGAAAGGAATATGTATAACTTATTTGCTATATTCCTTTGTCATAATTCTAAATAGAAATAGCAACTGAATTTCAAAATGTTATATTGATTTTACATAAAACTAAATTCCCTCTAAAGAAGAAGTAAGGTTTTCTCTGGTCTCTGATTTATAAGGATATTATAAATGGAAAAACAAAAATAAATTTAACGATTAGCGGTTATTTCAAGTTTTCTATGAAGTTTACGATACATGAATGTATTAAAAATAAATTCCATTCATATAATTTACAAAATTAATCCTAAACGCTAAAAACCTTCTAAGGAAAAACATTATTTGTTACGAATGGATTAAAATAAGACGATGAAGAAAAATATATTGTTATACTTCTTGTAGAAGATGTTGGCTTCGGATTTAGAATGGCAGATCGTTTTATCATCGGGTGAAAAACATTTGTCAGCTCTCGGGCTCAACTGTATCTGCCATTAAGCTGTCTGCTGGCCGCACGTTGGTAGGATTGAGTCATTTCTCATCTCGGCCGGATGGATCTTGACGCCTACAAATCTCCCGCCATGCTTCCATATTTCCCTTTATATCAACAGTTCCGTCCGTTAGACTACGAATAACCTCCCCTTCAAACATCTCACGCTCTATATACTGATATTTATTTAAATTTGTTTAATTTTAAAGTAAATGAACGAAGTATAAATAACATTCATGATCGTAATTTACTTAAAACCTTATGTTAAAAGAAAAAAAATAATTTGTAATTTTCGCTGTTTACAATTATGAAAAATATATTAAGAAACAAATCAGTAATCTATTTTTTAACGAAGCTGTTATTAAAAATATTCAAAGAGAAATACATTTTAGCAAAATTAACTTTTATTTTTTTTAATTACTATTTTTCCAACATCTTTCAACGTTTATATAATATAATTTGTAGGTTTTTATTTCTTGATGGATTATTAAGCGCATAATAAAAATATCGGGTTCGTTTTCATTTTATTCCATTATCTCGAAATGTTTAACTTTATGATACGTGTGATTGCTTTCACATGCTGCAAGTTCAAGAAATTAGAGGAAGTTTTTTTTGTTTAATTGACCAATATAAAATAATTGATTAGAAATGTGTAGGCGGGATAACTTTATTCCATAGATGAGGTTGTTTTCATTTTTTTAATTATACACCCCCTTCACGTTTATGGATTTATAAATGATATGAAGATAGGGATATATATAGAGCGAACTATATCCCTGTTTGTTTGTTTGGTTTATAAAAGAGCGGGACTTTTTGTGAAGTTTTTTTATCTAGAGTATGTTTTCCTAAAATAACACAAATTTGAAGTGAAAGTAAGATGCTAATTTCATAAAACTGAAGGATTTAATCAGCTTCTCATTAATAAAAAATCATTGGTAAATTTTTAGGAAATTTTCTGTTTACCACTATTATGTTAACAAAAAACAATCAACTGTATAATTTATGATTATAAATTATATTAATAAACGAATAACTAAAAATTGTTTTTTCATTTAAATGGAAAATTGCAAGAAAAAGAATAAATAAATAAATTTAAATAATTTAAAAAAAAAAAACATTTTTATTATGATATGTCTACCCATATCATAAGTAAAATAAAGGTGAAACGTACTCACCATACGCTAATTTCTATTTAAAATTATAAATATAATTTACAACAATCATAAACAATCTATAAAAAAATTAGCAGACGGTAAACAATAGTTTGAGTATTAAGCCTATTATATTCTGAGTGAGACGAATCTCTTGTGCGAACGCCTTTACACTTCAACACAGAGGTCGCAAAATTAAACGGTATTGTCAAGAACTTTTTTTACGTCTAATTCTTATGGTGTGTTTTATGTTTACG
Organism: Lycorma delicatula; assembly: GCF_047948215.1. Classification (NCBI taxonomy): domain Eukaryota; kingdom Metazoa; phylum Arthropoda; class Insecta; order Hemiptera; family Fulgoridae; genus Lycorma; species Lycorma delicatula. The sequence goes on from NC_134455.1 coordinate 77,463,105, forward strand.
TTTTAACTTTTTTGTTTTATATAAATTTCAAGGCTCTTTACATTCTGTACGTGATGTATGTATACGTGTGTTTATTAAATGTTTCATGTTTGCGATTTTTTTTGTTGTATTTTATGAAAATGTAAGGGCTTTATACACCCTTTACATCTGACGATCCTTCTGTGCATATTTTATTCTTTTTATTAAAGAATGTGAAGAGGATTAATGATTTTAGACGTCGAAGGCAGGTAAATAATTTAATTATAAAAAAATTTAAAAACAAAAAAATGAATCTTGATATAAATTAATTGTATTTATTATAAAAAAATGTAACTTATTTAACGAATACAAAAGAAATGTATCTGCCCAGAAAACGTGTTAGAATATCTTTAAGTATTTCATTTTCCCGGTTAAATGCCAAAAAATGATAAATATTTATCGCTTTTAATAATTTAAATATTTGCCGGTTAAATTTAAAAAAATGAAATGTTTATCATTTCGTAAACGAAATTTATCATTTAGAAAACAGTTTTCGTTTTCGAGGTTTATCTTTTTGAAGTCTTCAAAACTTCGAAAACGATAAACAAATTCGGGACCATATTTTGGGACCATGTTTATATAAAATTTGTGATTCGAATTTTTCGTGGTCAGCAAGCTATGGATCACGAAAAGATAGTTATTCCTTTTTCTTATTGTTCTCTTCAATTTTTCTCCGATGTTCAACTATATTCTTGGAGAAAATCTTCCTTGCTTGTTAGTGATTATTCTCTATAGATGTTCTTGGAGGTTTTACATCCTGGAAACCTTTTAATTTTTTAATCTTTCTTTTCGAAGTTGTTTTTTCAAATATTAAAGCTTGTTGAACTAATAATAAAGATCTTTCTGATCTTTGCTAGTTTGTCCCCCAACCCTTATCTTGGTCAGTTTTCAACAAATGTATGCACTTACAGTTAATCTTTCTTCATCTATTCTCTAAAGGTGGATATAAAAAATAATTCTTCTTTCCCTTATTTCATCTATTATTATTTTTGAAAAAGAATATTATAATTCAGAGGTTAATCTTATTTCACAATTACCATCTTCTTTAACGATTGAACTATAAAATCAAATATTTCCCTTAGAATTCTTCTTTCTTTCTTTATTTTCTAAATCTTCTACCTTTACATCCGATTAAAAGTAATGTTTCTGAGCCATAAAGAACTTCTTATTATACTAAGCGTTTTAGTGTCTAATTTAACGGTTTTAGATAAATATTTTTGTAATAAAAAATTCCTAACGTTAATAACATTTAAATTTTTCTACTTTTATTTTAAATTCGGTTTTATTTTTTAAACTATTTTTATTTAAATAAAAATTAAGATACCGTTTACTAAAATCTCCAGAGAATAAAAATGTTCTTACATAACTAGATGATCATGAGTAGTCTGATGAAATAAAAAAAACCGTGAAAATTGAATGAACCATTTTGGTATTACTACAGGATAGGTTTAGTTACTAAGATATTCTTTGTGTTTAAATTAAATTTAATTCCTTTAATAAGTATAAAAGAATGTGTGGGAAAAAAGATTATAAAATTAAATCTTTTAAAATTTAATATCTTATTGCTAAATGATAGTATTACTTTATATTACATATAATTAAAATTGTTCGTGAAAAATTGATAAAATATTTTACCTGAAATATAACAAAGTGTTTTATACTATCATCTTAATAACTAAAAAAAGTAATAATCAATAAGAATAATTCCGACTTTAAATTAATAATACAATTATAATTTTATAATATTTATATGTAATAAAAACAAAACGAAACTAATTTTATCGTTTTTGAATTTATATACTAGTAAATATGTATATATCACATCGCATTCATGTGAGATGCCATGTAAATCCATTCACATAGTACAGAGTAATATGATGGAGTAGAGTATACGCCGTATATACACAGACAACACTTTTAATGCTGTTGAAACCAATTTTGCAGAATTCGATTTGGTCTATGCATTAAGAGAGGAACAACATATGTTACTTAATAAGAGTATATTTAATGAAATTCCAAACAAAATTAGCTTCGGCCATACATAAAATGTACTAACATAAAATAAGACACTATTGCTATAATTAAATTATTTATAATTACCTTTCTTCTTAATAATAGTAATAATAATAATAATGCAGTCATCATCATCGCTGTTATAGCCAATAATAAGTGACTAAATTTAAACCAAATAAATACCGCCTAAATATTAACCTAAGAAGTAGATAATGTTTAATTTAATTACATTTTGACTTTTTAAATTAATTTACAAGAAACTGAATTTTTTTATGTATGAACTCATAATAAATCAAGTAATACCATGTGTTATAACTATTAATCGGCGATAAATAATTACGGCCAATCTTATTAATAGACAGTTCTCTTTGTTTCTTTCTGTATACCTCTCTTTCTCACCATAATAATATCTTTAAGAGAGTCTTTCTCTTTTAATCAGTAAACTGCTTTATGGTTACGTGATTCATTATTAATTTTATCAACTTGTAAAATATAAAATTTATAAACAGTTAATAATAATAACAAAATTATTATTATTTTTATTATTATTATTATTATTATTATTATAGATTTTTCTAAAGCATTTGATGTCTTTTCTCATTAAGCATTATTGAGAAAGCTTAAAGAAATCAGAATTGGTGGACGTATGTGACTTAGTTTCAAAGCAATTTATCTGACCGCAATTTCTGTGAAAGATTTGGAAAAGACCGAGTCATAAATTTCACGTAGATTCCGAAGTCCCTTAGGGGTCCATTTTAGTACCGTTGTTATATTTAATTAGCGTAATTGGTATCGAAAATGTTTAAAATTTTGTAGTTTATACCAGTTCGCTGATGATTTTGCTCTAGTCGTAGCAAATGCGTCCTATGAACGAACTGTATTTCATTACATAAAGATCTTGATGGACTGTTACGCTGGGCTTATGATCAAGTCTCAATTATGAATGAAATAAAGACGGCTGTAATGACATCTATTGCCCAAAGTAATTAGGAGATATTACTTTTAAAAACAAATTCAAGAATTTGTTTTCAAAAATTCTTCATCTTCCTGCAATTGTCTTACTTAGCTTATTAATCCGAGCATAAGTATTTATGCATTTTTATCGATCAATTTTTTACTTGTCTAAGCAAATTAGTATTATTTCTGCTCGATTGCGTTGTACACAAGGTAAAATATATCATCTGCAGTTTCGTTTCCTTTTTTATGTTTTAAGAATTGTTTATTACACATTATTTGGTCAATCTTAAGATACGGTATTACTGCTTGGGGACATGCTGAGGATTGTTATTTAAATGTAATCCGTTTCATCCAAAATCAATTAATTAAAACTATTCTAAAAGGCTATAATAATAGACATACACATTCCAAATAATATCAAATATGTTCAAAGAATCAGTAGACTTCTATCACTCAGTATCAAAATATTCTGCTGTATCAAAATATTATTATGGATAACTTTTTCTCATCAAAAGTTTTAAAAATAATCAATATGATCTATGAAACTCGAAACACACCTTATTTTATACACCGGCCTTATAACAAGTATGGCTATCTTACGTTGTCATATATTGTCCCAAAGAATTTCTCAGATTTGTTACCAAGCATATTAGATTTTAATTCTACGAAGTTGAAGGAAGACATGCTTAATTTTTAATGTTAAATTAATTTTAAGTTACACGAAGGAAAGAATTGGAGAGCAGAATATTAATGTTTATGAGAATAAGAAGATTTTTCTTATATTGGCAATATTTCCTTTAGTTTATTTTTATTTTCGGTTATTATATTAATAGTTCAAATCTACTAAATTCTAACAAACGTAAAGTTTGAAACAGAATCATATAAACTAATTCTTTTGTTTACAGATGTAAATAAAATATTAGATTATATCGGTTTTTAATTATTATTAATATTACATTAATTTAGTCAAAATTTTGCGATGAATTGTGATTAAAAAATTAAACGGTATTTTTTTTGGGATCGATCAACTATATAAAATCCCTTGGTAGAAAACCAGTATGCTAAACTGATGTGCCAGAATTTGAATCACAGGTAGATTTTATAAAATTTATGAGTTGTTGATGCAACCTAGCCGATAATGACTTTAATAATTTAATGAGGTATAAAATTTAAAAAAAAATTATAGAAATAATAAAAAACAATAGCTTCTGGTTTAAAGAATGGTCAGTGTTAGCTTTGAAGTTTAATGTTCATGTAAATTTAACTTAATAACGTAACTAATTGGAGAGGCGAGAGGGAGAATCTGTCGGGAAGAATGAAGATTTGATTTTGAAAGCTGGGGCTTTGAGAGTATTCTCATTATAGATTACTGAATATGAATCCAGGTGGAAATAGTTATCTTACGCAGGTAGATAAATTCTCGTGAGTTAAATAGATAATAAAAGCAAGGGGTGGGCTAATCTATCTTAATTTTTTAATTCGTGGGTCAAGGGTTTAAATGAGCACTGTTCCTTATCTAATACGAAAGATCAGGGCAGAGGGTATTATTCGTTCTATTACTCGATGGCCTGTCTTAACCGAGTGGACGAGTTAATGACTAGGGTCAATCGAGCTTTCACATGATTTATTTATAGACTTTTTCAACGGAGACCACTGGGATAAGCTGGCAGTCTATTGCAGAGATTGGTGGCTTTATAGATCGGAACTAGTTCGCTAGTTCAATTAATAACTTCTTAGGATTCTAATTGAAAATGATTATAATGTTATGTAAGGTGGTGAAACAATATTTCACATTACTTTCTGCCTGAGTTCCGGTTGTTTTAAATTAAAGTGGATAAACCTCAATTTGTTGACAACATTATCTTTGAGTGATAAAAATCTGCTTTTTCTTTATATAGGTTTATTAATTTTTTTTTTTTTTTTTGCTTGATGATATCGCCACATAAGAATGAAGCTTGTGCATGGTGTATGAAAATGAAATTTTGTATGTCATGCCTGACCGGGGTTCAAACCTGGGACCTCCGTATGAAAGACCGAGAGGCTAACACTGCACCACGGAGATCGTGTATACATGATTTCTTGTCTTTGTATAAACATTAGATTTTACTATATTTTTTTCAGCAAATATACATTAAATATATTTCTTCTTCTTATAAATATCCTAAATATTTTTAATTTTATTCATAAAATAAAGAATTGAGAGTTTTTCCATTCGTTTTTATCCGTAATACCCTTAGTAAAATTCAAAGCTCTTTAATTTTTTTTTGTTTATAATTTAATTTGACTTATTCAACATAAATATGACAAAATATACTGATTTACTGCAGGAGTATTTTATTCGCAACTACATCCTTGCAAAAATGGACGTATTTGTATAGACGGTATTTGTAAGAACCAGATAGAACCATTATAGCAAAATATTATTATTTTAGCCTTTTACAATAATTAGATCATAGTTTTTTATATGACGTATAGAGTGACTCCAAATTGCACGGCAAGCTCTCGGCAGATGATTCTATTGTCAAATATAAGAAAAAAATTTCAATATTAATATAGATCAGAAAACAGTTTGTTAGCGAGTTTCGGCTCGCGAAACATCATTTAGCCCAGCTTTCTGCTCCTGCTGTTAAACTAAATCGTACTAAATTCTTGGAGTATAAATCGAGAAAATAATTTCGTGATTTCTTATGCATTTTTATCTAAGATATTTAATTAAAGTGGTATTAGAATTTTATCTCATTTAGGTTTTATGAAGAAAATAGGATAGAACACGAAAACTTTATTTTCTGAAAATACACTTTTTTTGGTATGGAATAAAATAAATATTAATTTACCAATAAATAGATAAAAATTTCTAAGTAACTTGAAAGAAAATTTAATTTTGAAAAATTGATGTAAATGACATCTAATAAAATTAAACGAAATTTAAAAAAAATCAACTATAATTAGAAATGAAACACACAAACTGGATCGGTAATGTGATAAGATTTTATGTAAAACAATTGCTATAAAAAAATGCTAAAATTAAAAAAAAAATTGTTAGTCCTAAAAATATCAAAAAGTTATATTTTTTCATAGATTGGCAATAATTGCTGATAAACGATTAAGTTTATATCTACCATTTGATTATTCATTTGAGCGGCATTTTTGCTGTTATTGTTCAGTCAGTCATTCACAATGAGTGATACCACAAAATTTGTTTTCATTTGGAGAGTTGACATGGATATTAATTTACAGTAAAGTAAATACAAATGGATTGACTGCTGTGCGTGAATACCGGGAAAATTATCCAGATGGAAGAGTATCAGATCGTAAAACACTTGAAACGATTTTGAGAAACAGGTATGCTTAAACCACAGCGATACGATGGTGGTCGAGAACGTTTTGTGAGAAATGCCAACACCAAAGAAGTAAAATTGAATGCGGTACAATTATCTCCCACCTCAGGCAGCAGAAGGTTGTCATATCGCTTTCATCTTTCGTAATCAAATGTGTGGCCACCTTTACGGGAGAAAGAGTTCCATACAACACGTGTGCAAAAGTTATTACCAACTGATTTTGATATACTGATGAAGTTCTGAGGAATCATTCCGATTTCCTAAGTAATATTCTTATTACTGATGAATCCTGTTTTACAAGAAATGGCATTGTAAATTACAGAAAAACTCGCCGTTGGGCAGAAGAAAATCTCCACGAGACTGTTACAAGTTATTTCCAACGCACTATTACGTTTAACGTGTGGTATGGTCTTCTTGGTGATAATTTCATAAATCCAAGGCTCAATTGATAGCGGTACTTGCACTTTTTGCAAAATAAATCTGATGGAACTCTTGGAAGATATTCAGCTTACAAATAGAGTGTAGATGTCGTTTTTCAATGATGTCCTTTAATTTAAGTAACACTTTTAGTGAGCAATGGATTGGTCGAAACGGACCAGTAATACGACCATCTCGATCTCCCGAACTCACACCACCTGAAGTTTTCCTTTGGGGTTGGATGGACGTTCGTCTCTTCCGCTCGCATTGGCACATAAGAAGAGTTGAAACATCGTATAATTGAAGCTGTAGCTACTATTAGGAATAATAGTGATGCTATTGGACGTGCCCGACTAGCATGTATTCGCCGAGATAAACTATGAAGCCCTTAACAGAATAGCGGCCATATTCAGCAACTGGTTTTTGAAGAAATATTTGCAACTTCATCAAGTTACGATTTTTATATTTAATAATTTTTAGGAAAAAGTACGTGATTTTTTTAAAAATTTATTCTTATTAATTTTTTTTTGTTAGTTATTTTATATTTGTTTTCATTTATATTATGCTGTTCAAACATTGGTAAAAATTCTTCTGTTTAAAATGCATCACTTTTCCGATCCAGTGTTTGTGTTTTGTTTTTGATTAATGTTGAACCTCTCGAATTTATGTTTAATTTTAATAGACATTATTGACATAATTTTCCTCATAGTTAAATTCTCTTTAAATTTAACTAGAAATTTTAGTTGATTATTGGTAAATTAACAAAATTATTTTATTCCGATCATAAAAAGTCTACTTTCCGATAAAAATATTTCACGTTTTACCACATTTTTGTTAAAAGTTAAGTGACATAGGGATCTGGGACCACTTTTATTAAATTTCTTAAATGAAAAACCAAAAGAAATCTCCAAATATACCCCAAGATTTGTGCCCGTAGAATTTTAGTTCAATTTAATTTCACAAAGGAAGCAGAAAGTAATACTGAATGTTTCGAAAACTGATAGTAGCTACCGAACCGTTTTCTGACTACATGAACCTTTTTTTCTTATTTTTGGCTGTAAAATCATCTTCCGAGAAATTTCCGTACAATTTTGAATCACTCTCTACGAATATGGGAGAGACTGAAACATCTGACTTTGACTAATTACTATCATTAAAATAAAACATTTGTCATGTATGTTACCTTTGTTTTGTATTTGATAAAATTTTTCGTTGTTAGTATGGTTTTTAATATTATTATTAATTTTCAAAGTAATAATAATAAAATGTCAATAATACATTATTTAACAATTAATAACAGAGCTATGAATTTATAACAACAAAAATTACGGTTAAAAAATAAATAGCATTACGATCCGTTGCTCTGTATTAGACAGATATAAAACAACAAAGGTTATTGTTATTATTACGTTATTATTTTTAAAAATTATTTTTATTATCAATTTTAATGTAATAGAATTAAACACTACATACGTTAATTTTTGGAACAATTGGTCACATCATTAGATTATTAACTGAAATTATTTTCTAAAAAAATACAGAAAATAATTTTTTTATTTGTGTCGGTTATGTAAAGCATATTGGAAAAAAACGTTAAATAAAAATCTAAATTACGAATCTTCAGTATTTCATCGAATCGTGTTCTACGTTCTAATCATCTACACCTAAGTCTTTATGATAACACAACCAATTTTTTAAAAAGTTAAATAATTTTTTTAAATTATGCTAATTATCTTGTATCATAAAAATAGAAAAAAGGATAGGTTAAACTTTAAATAATCGTATTCATGATTACTTGACGATTAATAAAAAAAGAAAAAAATAGCCTTTTTCAATTCATAAATATCTGAGTTACTTTAAAAAAATTATGTGGGTAAAAAGGGAATGTGCTGGGTTTATCTTTGTTTTCTAGAACAAATGATTACAATAAAATGTGTGATAAAAAATATAGCAAACATAATAAATTACCGGTATACTTTGTTGGTTGGGGTTCAATTAACCAAACGCCCTAGGAATGGTCGGCTTGAGTCTGTACAAGACTACTTCTCATTTACATGTCATACATATCATTCACATCTCATTAGTCCACGGAAGAGTTGCTTATTATTCATTATTGCAACATACATAGAGGAAAATAATAGAAATAACAGAATAAATTTCGTTAGCTTTACAGTATTTTACAGTATCAGTATAATTATTATCATTTTAAATCCAAAATATAATAGTGTCCTACGTGAGTGCTCCTAAATATTTTGGTTGATTGAGTTGTATGATGCCCCAGCAATCTTATAAATATACATCTGTACCTGCTCTTGTCATTATCGAATTTACTTAAATTTTTCATTAATTTATTTAATTCACGCAATGACATTGAGGTTTAGAGCTTACCATCAAGTACGAGTGGCAGAGAGTTCGAGATCAGGCGAACCAGTTACAAAATAACGTCGCTGGTCAACCATACATCTTAGCGAGTGATTAAAAATATTATTACTTATAGGCGCACTCGTTATAAAAACAATGAATGCTGTACGAAAATATACCGACAAAATTTCGAAATCTGCACTAAATGCCTTAAGACGTGCTGAGTATTACTCAAAAAGATTACATAGATCATAGAACACAGGTAAATATAAATATACCAATTAAATAGTATATTTGTGTTAATGGATAACTAACTTATTTAATATTTTTTTAATTCTCATACCAAATAATAAAAATTAATTTGTAAACTTATATTGCAGTTTTAGCGATACACGTATTTCTTTCATTTTCTTAAATCTAACTCCACTTTCTTACTTAAGGATTTTATTTAGAATACGCAAATGACCGCTGTAGGCAATACTTCTGCACCTTTATATTTGTTCTCTTTTAATTTAAATTGAAGTTTCTATCTCTTGTTATACAAGTAAAATTTTTACTGTTCATAGTATAACTAATTGTTTCTCGGTTTTTAATTAAGAAACCAGTAACCCTCTTTTCTTTCATTTGTTCTTATCTTTATACACAACGCAACCCTTTTTCTAATAGGAATATTTATTTTATCCATTTTTATTTCTGGCAAAAATATTTTGATGAGAAAAAACTTTTTACATCAAATAATGAAAACCACTATAATAAATATCAAAATAACTTTTATTCAAGCTTAAAAATTGCATTATAATTATAAGACTGGTCTTACTACATTATTTGTATATTGTCTTTATTTTACGATCTTGTAGAGATTATTCTTATTGTAGATATTTTTGGTGATAAATCTAAGTTACTCCAGTTCTAGTATTCTATTTACAGTTGATGCTTCATCTATTCCTGTTTCGGCTGTAACCTTTCCTAGGTACTTAAAGTGATTGGTGCCATTTATTTTTCCGTATACAGTCCCTATTGTCTTTTGTTTGAATGATTTTACTTCAAGATTTCCGTCCTAGTAAAGAATATATCTGTAGGCCTGTTTTTTGAACTATTCCTTTTAAGTCTTGTATTTGTACTACTCTATTATTATTATTATTATTATTATTATTATTATTATTATTATTATTATTATTATTATTATTATTATTATTATTATTATTATTATTATTATTATTATTATTATTATTATTATTATTATTATTATTATTATTATTATTATTTTTTTTTTTTTTTTTTTTTTTTTTTTTTTTTTTTGAGGTTTTTAGGGGCATCGACTACTTTGGTCATTAGCCCCGTCCCACTTCAAAAAAAAAAAAATAAAAAAAGGTTCAAAATTTCACAAAATGATCAAAATTTTGCTTTTCCTTATAATTTCTGGTCCAATTATATCACTTTCTAGGCTTTCCTTTCGGCCAACCCTTTTTACACCGCTTTTCCATTCTGCGAACGGCCTCAACTTCCGACGACAGAGTGTCTGAGGCTTCGGACATGGCATCGTCTTCTCTTTCTGACGCCAATGACGTTCGCCGGCTTACATCAGGTGATGAAAGCTTCAATGGTGCTGTGAGCATCGTTGCAATTGAGTCTAAACTTGCAACCGATGCACTTTCGGCGGCTGATGAACTCGATTCTATGTCTAAGGCTGTGCTTGGACCAGCTGATACAGATGCTCTCGCCACAGTTGTTCTCTGAGCTTTTGGGGCCTCTGTAGGTACAGTTTTAATATCGTCTGTGTCCGGTGCTTTTTGGATAGTTACTTGCACCTCCATTTTGGTTGACGCAGATTTTTCCTGAACTCTTGTCACAGTATCCTTAGCTATATGACTCGTCGTCGGGATGATCTTTAGATCTTTGTCGGATAAATCAAGATTTTTCTTCATTACGTCTATTGCTGGAGTTATAATCGAAGATTTTGCCGGTTTTTTAAACTGAGCTGGTACGGGTCTTCTGTCGGCGACGTCAGTCCGGGAATGAGCCTTCTCATGTTTACTTTGTTGTATCTGATGAGTCGACTCGATCTTGGAATCAAGATTCTTTCTATCATTGTCGCGAGACTTGGCGCCATCGTATTAAGCAACTGCTCCATGTTGATTTTAGGTGTGGGGGGAGCAGCAGCTGCTTCTGCGTATGAAGTCGATGGTCTAGGTGTACGTTGGTTTACAATCTTCTTCGCTTCAGGGTAGCTGACTTTTTGAAGCGTTTTAACCTCCTGAATGGCTGTTTCTGATTTGTATACTGGGCAGTTCCTGGATCGACAGTTATGGTGCCCTTTACAGTTAATGCAGACTGGAGGGTCCTTACATGGATCACCCTCATGAATCTTCGATCCGCATATACAAATTTCCTGCGCTTCACATCTAGCGGCAGTGTGTCCGAAACGTTGACATCTAAAACATCTCATCGGCTGCGGAATAAATGCCCGTACATCAAGCCGATGGATGCCAGCTCGTACCTTTTCAGGAAGACTTGGCCTATTGAATGTCAATACATGAGAGGCCGAAGGAAGAATCTCACCATTTCGTCTCATAGAAAGTCTGCGACAATGTGTCACTCCCTGACTAGACATTTCCTGCACTATTTCTTCTTCAGTACAGTTAAGAAGATCACGGCAAACAACAACTCCTCTAGATGAATTAAGTGTACTATGCGGTTGGACAGTAACCGCAAATTCACCGATCTTCTTCAACGCCTGGACTTTCTGACTTTGCATGTCGTTTATAGTTTCGACATGTAATCCGTTAAACGTCTTACGGATATCCTTGACAGGACCACCAGCACAATTTGTAATTTCTCTAGCAATTAAGAATGGACTTACCTTTTGGAAGTTACCATTCTCTTTTGTAATGACCAAAAATCTTGGTTTGGGAACATTATTACCAAACAAAGCTTTTCTCAAATCTTTACTGATTTTATCAGCATCTTTTCTAATTCTATC